>NC_136067.1:736327024-736784524 GCF_964261635.1 Lissotriton helveticus | reverse complement strand
ACTCAAGGCGCATCATAAATGTAGAGATACCTCACAGAAGTCACCACTCTCCTCAGAAAATGCAGAGAAATGCTGCTAAAGAGAAGTGGAGTGTAACTCCTGGGTAGCAGCAACTCTATAATGTCAATGCGTGCACCTCACCAGTCAGAGTTGTAAGTTCACCATTTTGCGTTCCGCAATCCTCCGTGCCTTCCTCATTGAAAATAGCGCTCCGGAGAGGTCGCAGAAAACTCGACCGGCACCATTGCAATCCCGGCCACTTCAGCTGGAAACACCGCAAGTGTGAAGCCAGGACCTGTATTAGAAAGCATCAAGCCACTGTCTGGGGCTCCCCACAGTGAGGAGACCCCGATTCAGGCTGCTATCTTTCTTCGTAGCCAGACCACGACCCCCCCCCCGTAGTAGCACATTTTATTGGATTATGAAAGCGCAATCCAGTAAACTATCTGCGGCAGTAGATTCTTTGAGAGCGAAGCCTTTATTTAAGCTAAGTGAACATCATTGGCCAGCCTCGACTACTGTATGTCTCCCAGTTCATCACTAAGCAAGGGCAGATATACCCTTATCAAGCAGTGGAAGTTTCTACAAAATGCATACAGAAAAACAATAAAGCATTCATTAGCAATAAGTGATAGCTCATCCTGGCACCGTTGATAAGACTAAAGAGAAAGAAACATTCTTCTCAGCTTGGATACACAATTACAAGTCTGAGAACAGAACACTGTGGGCATCCTCCCTAATAATTGTCACTGCACAGGAAAGGAGAGCTCAGCAAAATGCAATGTTACAATTTCACAATGTTAACTCTGTTGTGTGTTTGTGTACTGTAGTCGTCCGGACACGTGATCTAAACAAGCTTAAATCAGCCACATTTCTTAAATGCTGCTTAATTTTCACATATCTAACTCTTGGCACTATTTGCCAAATATTGGTTATTCAATGTCATTTAATCACTATGCCTTGTTTTGATATTCATATACGCTAGCTTTCTTCTGCTTTGTTTCTCCTAAACTTTCCTCATATGCCTTGGAGTGCCTGCAGCCCCTCCCTAAATTCAAGCACATAAAACACTGACTTGGTCGAACACAAGTTAGTAAAAGTAAAAAGAGAACAAGTCCAACTAATATACTGATACTGTTGTGTCACCAACTCCACTGGATCGGAACGATGCTAAAAAATGCTCCACCTCTCGACAACTTCAAGTCTGCATGCTATTATAGCACAGATCAGTGAAGTGATCGAGCAAGGGAAGGAAAGGGTGGGGACAGTGGGGAAAGAGACCTTAAAATGACAGTAAACAAGGAGCCTATGAGTAACAGGTTTATATGTTTCCTACTATGCATATAAATGCTATGTAATCAATAAAGTACCTGTAGAGGAAAAGAAGGATAACTTTTCAGATGAGCCCATAAGGAAGATCTTGTTCCTATTTACTCAGCATAGGATAATAACCATGAACCTTCTCGTAAGGGCCCACTATAGTAGTGCAGGGAGACACAATGAACATATTACCACCATTAGGACCATCCAACTCTTCTATTGAGTCAGTACATTAGTCTAAAAATAATAGTTTCTAGAATGATCCGAACCTACCCAGTTATCACAATGCCTTTGCGTCACAGGGTTGTAAGAGATCGGAACAATGGCTCTTCTATAATTCCCTGTTGTTGTGTGAGGCCTGAGCACAGAGAAAAATACATAATCATACATATAATTCACATCAGACTCTGGAGTGAAAATAAATAAACACAATTCTTATCTCCCTTAACTCTGTTAGACCTCCTGTAGGATACAATAGTTATATGCCCACAGCATTATACTCGTCATGCTGTGTTGATGTACACTTCCAAATCACAACAAGCACAATACGAATTACAAACACACATAAAACATGGAACTGAGGATTAAAGCGCCCTTGTGGAAAGCACTAATAACCCCCCAAGTGCCTATACATTTGTTGGTTCAAAAGTGAAGATCAAGTTATAAGTGTGCTTGGTAGAGCTTCTTCCTGGCCCGGGCACATGAAAAAGACAACTATAGCCAGTATAGCACCAAGAAGCGCTGGTATCCCTACAACCTGCATGAGACAACAAACGTGTGTCTCACCAACATGGAGGGACACCGCAGTGTGGAAATATTGAGGAAACTGACTCCTAGGAAAGTTCCTCCTGTGGCGTAGCTAAGTCCACGCTCGACTGACTGACTGAGCCCAAAGTAAGTAATGGTGGTGCCACAACACCCTTACCTGACCCACACAAAAACAACCCAAGAAGGCACACAAAATGTCCGAACTCCTTCCTGGAACTCCCAGAATAATCAGCAGTGCTGCAGGGAAGCGGATATGCTTATGACCCTTTCCGCTCTCCCTGCTGGCAGCGTGCCCTTTGCAGAGGCTCATGGGACTTGTAGTTTGCTGCATCTTGATGAACGTAACTCCCTGAGGAAACGAGGAGGACGGAAGCAAGGAAAAGCACCCGGCTTGAATCCAGGTGAGACAGGTTTCATGCCAGCTGGGAGGGGGGAATATGACAGATACAGCCTAATGTCCATTTTCCTCAATTACCAGCCAACTGCTACTTTCTCCCTAACACTTGGGCTACGCATGTCATGTTCTTCTCGTCGTAACCTATTGAAATATCAGATATAAGGGCCTGCACACTATTTATATTATCAGGGATATAGCTACAGCACTCTTGGTTTATTACCTTGCATTTCCCTTTTTAATTTTTTGCTAGGAGAAGATCCAGAGTAATTTTAACCTGCATGTCAATACTATGCATCACAATAATTTTTTCTTGAATAATTTGTTTTTTTTAAAAAATCGAATAAGGGGGCGTGGCCTACAAGATGGCCAACTAACCTTCTCCAGGCCAGCGCCGCCGGCCTGTTTTTTAATCCGGCTGCAATCCTCATCTCAACATCCGCCCTAAAAACATAAAGTTGTAGTGCCGGGAGGAATAGCGGAGTAGCCTGTGGTGAAATTGTGACCGCCTCCTAGCCATTTCCAGCCATAACATGGTGTGTGCATCGTGGGCCTGTGTGGCGCCCGCAGCCAGATGGAGTGGTGCGTGACTGTCGGACTCAACTTGAGCGGCTTCGCATCCCGCGGTGAGCGAATTCCTGGGGAGACACTGCACGCCCAGCATAAGCCTAGGACACGAGCGATCGAGTGTCCGGTGGGCAGACAACCCGGGTGATACTGAGCAATGTACACTGCTCGGAGTTAGTGACGCATCTCGGGCATGCCGGCCCAAAGTACGAAAGATGCTCACCTGCCTCGCTTGTGAGGGAGCAGCGAGACTGGAGGGCTCTCCCAAAAAATGGTGCGAACCCACCCCCTCCTAGACCTGACAGCCTTTGGCTGTCAGAGGAGATGGCATAACAAGCCCGTGAGAGGGGGCAGCTGGGAGGCTGGGATCTTCCCTGCCGAAACCTGTGGGCCCTAAGGAAGGGAGTGTGATCCAAATGGAGATCAGAAGAGAGTGCCCCTTGTGGTGTGGCTTTACACCAGTGTGATACCCAGACACCAAGGATCTGTGGTAACGAGTGAGTACGAAAGAGGCACGGTGGCTGGAAGAAGACATGGTCCAAGCCGGCTGCATCGAGAAAAGGGAAGCAGAGCTGACACAAACGTGAACACTGCTCCACTTTGAGAAAAGACCGGGGAGCCAATTCAGCCATTGCTTCACCCGACTAGGCCACTGGGCTATAAGTGACTCTTGGCTCCAGGGCATAGGAACCAGGACGCCGCCTGGGGTCCATGCGGTTGGGATCACCTTGCGGCTGCCGGGGCTTTCTTCTGTGGTCACACTCCTGCTGTTTGGAAGCCGGAACTAGAGCGGGCTTCTGCTGCGGGCGGAGAGCTCCCCAGCAGCCAGGACCAATTTGGAGATAATTGGGGAGGCCTGTAACAGCTGCTACCTGCATCGTCGGCACAATGGGACATGCCACTCTCCTTGGGCGGTGAAAGGCTGTGAAGGCGGGGATCATTGAGAGGCAGTGTCTCACTGCAATTACCACCTTCCTGACACGGCTAACATTAATTGAGGTGAAGTGCTCTATGGTTAGACTGGTCAGGGCACAAACCAACACCTACGGGACTCTGTGCTGGGAGTGGAGACACCTCCTCTCCCGGATGCGCTGACACCTGCTCCCCAGCAGCCAGGCTCACTTTGGGATAATCAGAGAGGCCTGCTCCACTGCTGATATCTACATTGGCGACGTGAAGGAACATGACCATCTTCATGGACAGTGAAAGGTGTTGTAGGTTAGCAAATACTACCTTGCGGCCATGTCTATCATTAATTGAGGTGAAGTGCCGCACAATAGGGCTGGTCCAGCCACAAATAAGACCCACTGGACCCCACACTGCAGGTGGAGACACTCCCTTGTCCCAGGCACGATGCTACCTGTGCGGCGCCCCTGGTGTTGTGCTTGGGCAACAAGACGGCACCAGAGACCTCTGTGCTCTTGAGGGGAAGTCAAGTGGACATCATGACCCTTGAAGTGCAGTCTGTGTGACTGGAGCACTTTGATTGTTGTTGGTACTGGCTTTGGGGCTTCTCTCTTGAGACTGTGGGGCATGAGGCACTTTTCTGCTGAGCGCCTCTCCCCCACACATAGACTTGCAGACTATACTGTGCACCGGCCCACCATGACCAAAGATGATTCAACCAAGAAGCAGAAGCAAGGCAAGATGGACAGATGTGCAAAAGTGGTGGGCCCTCCTACATGTCCAGAGGAGAAGACACCTCTCATGCCTGATAATGCAGCGCTCCTAAAAGCCAAACTTGCCTCAAGAAACCTTACAAGGAAGAATAGAAGTCTGCTCAGTAGTCACCTTGCTTCGTCAAGACCTTTGTAACGTTTCTGAGAGAGTGCGCAGGTAAAAGGAAGAATAGCAGAAGTGAAACATGTCAAACATGTTCTTCAAGAGGACATCACGGACCTGCATACTACCCTGAAAGATGTTGGCTGGAGGGTTAAAGACACGAAAATTGGTCATGTGGAACAACCTACGCGTCATTGGCTTTCCAGAGGGGGTTTGGGCTCAGACACAGGGGCATTCCTGGAAAAATGGTTGAAAGACTCCCTCCCCTCGGCGCAATTCACCACATACTTTGTTATTGAGAGGGCACACAGGGCTCTAAACACTACGCCACCTGTGGGTGCCCCCGCGCCCCCTTATTGCCTGTTTCCTCAACTGCCAAGACCGCGACTTGATCTTGGGAGAAGTGAGGCGAATGGGTGAGATTTGATATGCCCAAGCTCAACTTATAGCCTTCCCCAACTACTCATGAGAAGTACAAACAGTGACGCACCTTTGATTCAGTCAAAATAAAGCTCTGGGTAATGAACATACAATACATGCAATTATTCTCAGCCAAATGTAGTCATTTTCAAGGGAAAGACCCCTATTTTCCAAACACCAGAGGAGTCATGGACTTGGATAGAAGAACGCCCTCCCCACGATCTGACAGATCTGACTGGGGCCGGCTTCTTGAAGAGGTGCAGGCAGCCATAGGCAACCTAAAACCTGGGAAAACCCCAGGCCGTAATGGCATACCGGCACAGTTCTTCAAGAGAAATGCCGGATTACTGAGCCCATAGCTGCTTAAACTGTTCATGGAAGCGAACAACAGTGACATCCCTCCACAGTACTTCTGGAGCACTATGATAGTTGTGATACATAAACCAGATAAACCCATGACAGACTAGCTAGTATCTCCTGATCTTCTTCTTGACCATTGAGGCAAAATACTGGCCTCAAAACTAGCCCCTTGGCTTCTGAAGGTTATTACCACCCTAATTCATCATGGCCAATGAGGCTTTATGCCTATGAGGCTGACTAGGTTAAACCGCCACAGGTCATATAATTGGTTTAAAACCATACAATTCAGACAAGACCCTCACATGCTGCTATCCCTTGATGCAGAGAAGGCTTTCAATGCTGTCCATTGGCCATTCTTGAGACACGTCCTGGTAAAATATGGGTTCGGCCTGGATATCATTGTTCTACAAAGACCCGATGGCCTGAGAGAGGGTTAACGGGGAATTAACTACAGAATTCCCTAGTGAGAGGGACAAGTGCCAAGGGTGCCCTCTGTCCCCACTATTGTTTGCCCTCGGGCTGGAACCGCTATCATGCTTCTCATTAACACACGAAGATCTCACAGGCTTCAGAGAATAGGAGTATGTGCCAGGATATGGACCGATCTCCTTATACTCCAATTACATTTTACTGTATGTCACAAACCCACTAACACTCTCATAACTCTTCCATACATTCAAAACCTATAGGGGGCATGCAGGCTATAGGATTAACTGGGATAAATCTAGCCTATACCTGACAGGAAGGCACTTTGACCCACATGATGTACTTGGACAATACGCTTGTAGATAGAGAGGTGTTCCACTTCCTAGGTTTATATGTGACCACGAACAAGAAAGATAGCTTAGAACGCAACATCGGTAGGGTCCTGACAGATTTCTACGAAGATCTGGAAAGCTGGAGAAACTACCACTGACGCTACGGGGTAGGGCTGCAGTGCACAAGATAACCCTACCAAAATATATATATGTACTTCAAACCACTTACTGTGAAATATTTGTCAGAGTAGAAGGGGAAATCTGGACTTTACTCTGAAATGGGGGACACCCCAGAGTGGCGCTGCAAACATTGCAAATAAATCCATACAATTGAGGTATTGCATAGCAGTAAAGAAGCTACTGTTGGTAACACTGGTGATTATAGATGCCTGGAAAGGAGTGGAACAGTAGATAAAATGGGAGGTGTGAGTCACCGGAGAACCCTCCCTATGGATGGGAACACCTGAAGGAGATCAAGAAGTTTCAGTAGTTCATGGCCTGGGATACTGTTGGAATTTCTAACTGGGGGACATCATTAAGCAAGGTGCATTGTTTCCCTTTAGCTCTCTATAAAGAGACGACCAATTCAACACGACACAACATTAAAAATACCTCCAGCTTCATCATGTCTAGACATCTGATGGACTCGATATTGAAAACCTACCAGGGTATGCACCACTAGAGTAGAGATTGCTCTTGGAGTAAATTGAAGAGAAGGCAGTATTCTGGACAAAACGATACCAATAACTGGCCCAACTCCCTGATCAAGCCTATGGCATGTTGGGAAAATGAAACGGGAGATCTTGAGGATCTAGAATGGAAAGCAGCCCTAATGCACCCCAGGGAAGTTGCAATTAAATCCAGACTTAGACTGATCCAATTTAAAATCCTCTATAGGGTTTACTATGACAGGGCTTGCATGCGTAACTTCAGCAGGGCATATTCTACCAGTTGACATCGCTGTGAGGTAGCGAGAGGGTCATTGATACACACATTATGGGAGTGCCCTAGCATTAACCAGTACTGAAACGGTATCATAGAAGAACTCAATGGAGTGCTGGGAGAAATGTTACCAATAGACACTAAAAATACACCCTGTTGGGTATCCCTACGGAGGTAGATCTCCCTAGAACCAAACTTCTGTTTAGTAATCTGGGCTTCGTTGTGGCAAAACTAAATGTAGCCAAACACTGGGGCGCACCATATCCTCCCATGCTGCAGGAATGGAAACATTTGATGGACTTCTATATGGCAGCCGAAAAAGTCACTTACAAGGTCGGAGGGTGTCCAAGGAAGTTTACCAAAATATGGGGTCCCTGGTTGAGATACTATGATATTGACATGGGAGACCGCGAATAGCAGCACCAACCCACACAGTCCCTTTAAATGGGTGGCAGAATATATACCATCTGACTGTTACTTGTTCATAGCATATTTATGTATATGGAAATGTATTGATGTTAAATACAATCAATTGTACATTTACTCCCATGTACCTATGGTTTCTTGGCGTGTTAACATGCTTGATGTGTTAAATGCAAAAAAGTTAAATAAAAAACATGTAATTAAAAAATCAGATAAACATGAAAAATTGCCTCGATTTTCTACATTTTAGCAACACTTTAAAGCATCATCTTTTTAGACGTAATGGAATTAACATTGGGTAGGTAGAACTTCCACACCCTACAGTATTATTGTGTTGCTACTTTGTATACTTTTAGTCCACTTCAGATAACAATCAAGATTGCTGAGGGTGAACCCATCTTCCTTCTCACGCCTGAAGGATAAAAAAAGACAAGATTAAAAAATGATGCACGATCTTCTAGACATCATTACATCTCTACTTGATTTAGAAACGCAAACCATAGTCTAGCAACTCTTAAAAATGTGAACCAAATACCAGAGTAAGATTTACATTTTTGCACTTGGAAGGGGTTAGTTATTTATTCAGAAAAATGTATGTGAAAAGACTAGCAATCAGACGGTCTGCAGACTTTGCAGGAAAGATTTTCTATCTTATATTATTTTGTTCCTAGTGCTAATATGGGGTGGATCGAATATTTGCTTGACATTCTTTCAAATTAATATTACTGTTTTGTGATAAGTGAACAGAACCATAATGTGATGATAGACCCGCATAAAGAGCATTGGATAAAGGGGAAATATATACATATAGACCACCAAGTAACTTTAAACAGATTCGATAAAATATGAGAACTTAATGTAAATGGGTGATGCAATTCGTTCTGCAACCCCATTAGCAGGAGGTGCAAATACCCCTTTTTTGCACTAAGAACTAGTTGGTTTGCCCTTCTTTTTTTTTTTTTTATATTTTTTATTGACATTTCATTTTTAAGACATTTGCCCATATATATAACTCAGTTATTTACTATACGTTTCATAATTATCACTGAGGATGTTCCCAAATATGTTAGTCAGGTAATACATCGTAGCACGAGCCATGATTGTTCCAGGTGTATTCCACCTTCCCCGACTCATATCTACCAATTATCATTCATCACATTCAGTTGTTCTATGGGAAATGTCTATCTCTACTTCCCGGTCCCATCTCGGTAAGTGGCTTCCAGCCGTAGACTGGGCTCGGTAATGTCGTCATAAATTCCAGTTCCTATTTCAAAACACTTAAACAGATAACAAAACTTTGTGCAGTGGGAGTTCTTGGAACATCACACTCCAGGGATGTTATGGCTCAATGATAACTGTGAGCTGCAAACGCCAGACTGTGCTTACCTCCAGGGGGGGGGGGGGTCTCTTTTCTCTTATTAATCCCTTTCTAGCTCCATTCCCGCTTCTCAATCAGGGGTCTTAGTTTGCCCTTAAACTATGATAAAACAAGTTTGACTTGGTTGCTACTAGTGTTCTCTGTTTTCCTGTGGTTCATCATTGGGTACCATTCAGAATCCCATCATAATAAGAAAGTTGATGATAATAGCGCTCACTGTATTGTCCAACTAGATAAGTATACCTCAAACATGATCTAGAAATTACCATTCATTTTGTGTATAGATCGTAACTTTTTTCAGCAGAAAAAGGTGCTCTCCCTTCTTTGACTTAATCAATTGCTTTGTTTCAGGTAATTTCCATACTTTTTTGACACTACTTCACACTGTTGTTAGAGATCCTAACATCGCCAAGCTTGGTTCTATGATTTTTTTGATTTTTGAGTACTGAAACAACGTTCCAGGTGGCCCTTCTCTTTGCAACCATATTCTTGTATTCCCCTACTTCCCTTTTCTTCAGCGCCTCTCTTCATCCTCTGTTCAACATCATTGCACAATTCTCATTAAGTGTCCAATCCTTTCACACAGTATCTACTTCACAGTGGCAGCCTACTATTACGCACAACTTCTTCTCTGTTTACAGTATCACCTAAAACCTTTCTGTGCTTCCCCTTAGTCGTTCTGGCAATTTAACTGCAAAACACTGGTTTGTTTCCCAAATCTGCAATCTCTTGGACATATTTGACTCAAATGTCACCTCCATTTCGTGTTAAATTTGCTACTTATCGATTACACAGTAAATTACCCAGAAGAAAATGCAAATTACGGTATAGCACAATAGAATCTCAATATGACAAATATTACATCTTGCAATGCAAAATTAAAAACAAATAAATGTCTTAAAGAATTCATATTGTCTGTATAAAGCATTGATTGCATCAGAAAATGGGATAAAAGTTGTCTTCCCAAAAAATTGGAAGGATACATGGTTGCTGGGAACAACGAATGCTGGGCATGTGAATAAAATATTTGTCTTATCTTGCAATGAGCAAGCATGGACAAGCACATCATGTACATGCTTTTGTGCGACTTTCCTTGGGCTACGCGTTTTCTTATATCTTTAGGCCTTCTGTCCTAAAATAAACATAGAAACTTCTAACAGCAGCTGCTGTATTTATATCAAATTCCCGAGTCCTGGACACAGGCAGTGAGTATTTCCCTTCTTAAGGCTTCTCTGGATCCATTTACATCTTCAAACTATAGGCCAAGTTCTCTCTTGCCATCCATTTCTAAAATAATGGAAATATGTGTTAATTAACATTTTAACACCTTTCTGAATTACATGCCCATTGTACTCTCAACAATTCCGTTCTTAAGCACAGAGACCGTGTTGATAGCAGCTACAAATGACATCAGACTAACCTTGGATGAGGCTGGAAACACCATCCTCATCCTCCTTGATCTTTCCACTTCTTTCTAAACTGTCGCCCATGACATTTTGCTTACCAGAATGAAGTCAAGGGTTTTGGGGGCCTGGTGAGCAACTGGTTTTGCTCCTTTTTTAATGGACTTGCGCACCCGGTCTCTGTGGACCATTCCCAAACAACTTTTAAATCTGCCCTTGCAGCGTCCCCCAGGGATCTTCTCTCAAGCCCACCCTTTTCAACCTTTATGTTGCTTCTACCCACTTAATAGCCTTCTTTGGATTGACGTGCCCGGTATATGCGAACAACTCCCAACTGACGGCTCCCTTTCTGAGGCTCAGCCTTGTGCACAATCATGTTTGGCTTCGTTGGCTGATGGACAATTCTTTATATTCGAATACATTCAAGATGCAAGTTTAAGTCTTTGGAATACCTTATTTATTGTCCTCTCAGTGGTAGCCCAACTCTTTTGATACTCCGCCAGAATTGCTGCACCTGCACCTAACCTGCAGTGAACTTTGAGACAAATCTATCATTCCAAAAACACATTTCTGACCTTATAGCTACTTTATGATAAAAGTATTTAGAAAGCTCCCAACTCTTGTTACCATTTGACTCTCGAAAGATACTTGTCCAGTCCTTAATATTAAGTAGACTGGACTATGGTAAATCTCTGTATACAGGCCTCTCTAACTCTCTGATTCGCAAATTGCAACATATACAAAATGCTGAAGTTAACCTTATGTATAATGCACTTTAATCTGTTCGTTTCCTCATTAGTGTAGTCCCTACATTGGTTACCAGTTCCAAACCACATTATGTTAAGGCATTCTGCGTTTGATACAAAGCTTTGTTCCCAGTTCGACCTTATTCATACATGACCACCTTATTTGCTTTCTACAGACTTTCGTACAATTTCAGTTCTGCCCATTCTCTGAAACTGAATGTCCCCCACTTTAAAAAGCCTTTTCCATGGTTCCAGCTTCACTTTAGGAAAGCCATCATTTTAATTTGAACTGACTACCACATTTTCTCCAATGTATCCAGAAATCATAGAGCTTTCTTTATTCCTTGCATTACTATTCTTACTGTATCTGGGTCAATGTTTACTGAGCACCAGTACACCTTCGGGTAATCACATGCTTTACAAATAAATTAACGCAACAACACAATGAACATATATTAGTTACTAAATATTATTCATATGTCTGAAGTTCGGCGTAGGCAAAGAAAGAATTAAATGTTAAATACATTGATAAAAGGTGTAGCAGTGATAGTAGCTACATAGCTTAATGATTTTCTACAACCGTACCTTCAAATTAAGACACTTAGCTTTGGTACAACTTAATGTACATCAACATGTAATTTAGAAACCATATATATAATTATTATTCTTTATTGCCACTAAAATTCCAACAGAAGCACGGAGCCCTCTGCAGGGTATTAAAAATACCATTTTATTGCTGATCACACCAGTAGATGCGTTTAAGCAAACTGCCTTTTTCAAAACTGGTTCCCAAGTAGGGTCACATGATCGCTCTTTAAAATATGCACGCATTCATTCCTATTGGATCGCACTCTCTCTGACTTGGCACTTGCGGTAACCAAGGGAATAGATACCAGGCATTGCACCAGAAATCAATATCGCTCCTATGTGTGAATAAATGGATACAATGTATTACAAGATTGTTTTGTGCAGTGATTTCATTTAGTAATAAGTACTACTTAAGCTGCAATTTGTCCAAAGACACTGCCATTAATTCGGACTGAAACATTCAAAGATGGCTACACGCTGGCTGTAAGAAGAAAATGGAGACACACAACGTGTCTCCATAGCTAACACTGGTGATTCAATAGGAGTGAGTGCGTGCATATTTTAAAGAGCGATCATGTGACCCTACTTGGGAACCATTATTGAAAAAGGTAGTTTGATGAAACGCATCTACTGGTGTGATCAGCAATAAAATGGTATTTTTAATATCCCGCAGAGTGCTCTGTGTTCCTGTTGGAATTTTAGTGGCAAATTAATTGACATGAAGCTGCTCTCACGTTACGGAGGCACCCGCTCTACGGTGTTCGGAAGGTTATATATACATATCTCCACATGAAGAACGCTCTCAGTTGAGGCGCCTCACACAGGTGTGTTTTAACCTTTTTATTGGTAGGTAAGTGCGGCAACATCATCACCCTTCCAGCATCGATTCTGGCCATATGCGTTCAGACTTAGTTAGCCCTTGCTCACTGGCATCTCAGCGGGGGGCAAAGAAAGGCATCATCAGGCTTTCACTTAAAAACCTTTGTTGGGGACATGGCATGACATAGCTTTGGGGCTGTGCGTTCCTTTCCGTATAGAGTAATTTTAATAATATATTCTTTAACCAGACCTGTCTTGTTCCGCCTACCCATATCTGAAAATCGATGTTACAAGCCGATTGCCATAGAAGTTGCCTTGTAGTGTAGTTCCTATTTTCCTTATAGGCTCTGCGCATTGGAATAGTATACACTATAGTTTTTGCATAGGACTGAGGTCAGTATACTCCTTTCGAGTATATTAAACGTAATTACTTTGTGTGCCAGCTAACTCAGAGGTCATTAGAAACTTCTTGAATAAACAAGAAGGGATTAGTTTCTGACAACCTCATAAACATGACAACTTTGTTTCCCTTAGAATCGGAACAGTTCTCAGAATCGTGGGTACAATAGATAAGTTTCACTCAGTCAATCGTGCATGCTTAGTTTCTTCAGAGTTACACAGAAATAGATAGATGGGCGTTTCAATAAAAAGATTTATTGAACAGTCTTATTTCTCGTGCAAGTGATATGAGCTGTTACAATCGCAAGACAGTAAGCGAAATATAATTAGTACAGCGTAAGCAGTAATAAGAAATAATACTGCAATAGCATGGTCTTTTAGCTAAGACATGTATTCATATATACATACATAAATAACATAGGCTAAAATGTGAATACTCATCTGGTGCTTCTACGTAGTTACACCCCAGTGTACCTAACCTAAGTGTAGTACGAGGTAAGAAGTAGGCGCTGTTTTTCTACAGTATAGTTTATCGATAGTTTGTATTGCCAAGAGTCCCTCTAGGTTCTAGTCTGCTCCCTACCTTAGAACGAGAGAGGTTGGAATCTCTTTCCGGATTTCAATCCCGAACACCCCGCGAAGAGAGTCAGGACACTGGAAGCTGGATTCTCTGCGAGCAGGATGACAGTGTCTGGTCAGTGCGTCAGGCGGGGACTCGAATTCCTTCCGAACTTCCCGTGACGAGCCGTATCAAGCTGTGTAGCCGAGCCGTGGTTTTCCATGGTGAGTGAAGGTATATTTATACCTGGAAGGTGCCTATGAATGTTAGCATTGACGTAAAGTTGGGCAGAGAAGACGTCATGTATGAATCCCTAAGGAATAGTTGTTTGTGCATAATACATGAGTTCTTGAAGAAATCAATAATCCAAGCATGGAATGTCCCATGGCTTAAGGGTCTGGTTTCTAAGAACTCATTGTGACGTGGGATGGACGGATGTAGATGACCATGCATGTATTTGGATAGCATGGCTGATGCCTAAATAGGAACTGGGATTCTATGCCTAAATAATGGCAATGTGAGTTGTGCCTATAAAAGGGTATGATTCGTGAAACCTATGTATGGGTATTTAAATCGAAACACAACAGCCTTAAAGTTTAGTATGTCAGACAAAATGTCTCTGTTTCTAAAATATAATTCCAAGATAAGAATATTTTTTACTACTTGTATATCAGTTTCAGCATATTTTCTATTTCCTTGGAGGTTTCGTTTGTCCCTCACAGGTTTTTGTCTGATATGCCATAGTGGGCAAAAAACAATAGACTGTGATGGAGCCCAAGCCATTGCCAGTGGCGAAGATGAATTCAAGTATTCCTCTTGTTGTCTGTTGAAATATACTCCCTAAATGCGGTGGTTTGACCCGATGTGGGATCCTTGCTCACTGTGCCACTGAACTCAAGCTATACCTCACTGATGAGACTTAAGTGGGATGAAACAACCTGGGGTTGCCTGTGTGCCCGTCCACAGGTTACCACACCTTGCAGGTCTGGCTGGACTGTTCCTAATGGAGCTGTGGTTCATACAAATTAAAGCATTCCTTCCATCACCTTGTTTGTTGCAGTGCCTTTTCAAATCATTGGCAACATGCCCGTTTTATTTCATAACAAATTCTTACTTAAGATATAATTAGATCAATGCAGAGTTTGTTAAACACTTTTGTTGCATAATTGAATATTAATATGATTAGTAGCTTTTACAAGTCCTCGTGAAAAGGGCTTGAGAATACAGAGCTTTTTTATTAGATCAAATTATTAAAAGTGAATATTAGCCATAGTGTCCAGATTATCAGTACTTCTTAGATAAGAAGCCAGATCAATCTCAACTTTGTAATTCGTTTTATTATAATTTGTTTGACACATAAATGTACCAGTGTGCCAATGCATAATTAGATACTTGGGTTTTCGAGTTGGTGTTGAGAGGCCCTTGAATACTATTTCATGTGGTCTGTTTAGGTTATTGAATTCCGTAAAGACCGTTTTACACTGGGTTTGTCTGCTTCTTCAATAATGGTCTAATAGGCAGCCATCAAGCCCTTTAGACAGCAAGGTGATTCCATTTCTCGGATAGTCTTGCTTGCAGGTAAATTGCTCATACTTTTTCAAAATCGCAGACCTATTCCTTTCCTAATTCGGTCTTATGATCTTCCTTTAGTGTCCAGTAAGCCTCCATTTGAGCCAATATGTACAATCCCATCCTCTTTTTTATTTTATCTGCCAAGGTTGCTTTTTTCAATTGTAACTTCAACTAGAAGATTGGGGCAAATGGCACCCTTGATCATAGATGATGCTTACATGAACATTTTGCTGGTAGCATTATTGTTATTGAAGGTCTTCCCTTAAGGTCAAACTTTTGTTCCTATGTTTCATTTAGAACAGAACATTAATCTTCTAATTTTATTTCCACACCCTTCCAATGAGGAAGAAAGTCGACTGCATCTACTAAATATTCCTCTACTTGGACTGTAAAGTATTATTCTGATGCTGTCAATCTTTGTTGGTGACCCTTGCACCAAATGGTAGAAGCCATTAGCTGACTACAGCCACTAGTAGCCATTGCCAGGCCGGTTCCAAGGCAAAAAGGTCTTTCCTTCACATATTTTGGGTAGGTCAACCTGAGGTGCAGCAGCACCCTAGGCAGAAGTCAAAGAGATCCCAATGTCAGAAATGTGCAGGATAGCCACATAGGCTTTGACCACTACTTTTGTTTAGCACTATTATTTTAATGGAATCCCTAGTTTTGAGGTTGCTTTGCACAAATCAGTTTTGAATTCAGTCACCGAAGTTTTCTTTTTCTGCTTTTATGAATGTGGTGAATAAAATATTTAAGTGTTACTCGAGTTGGTCTTCATTGTCCAAACTCAAGATGGCTTGGTATATCTTCATGAATTAAGTGTGAATGACTGTGGCAAGGGTCCAATGAAGAGATAATGTGCAGATTATTTACCGCTAATCTCCATTCTACTGAGCCAGGGTCTTCCTCATCATAGTCCTAAAATAACTCATTCCATCTCACAGTACGATATAGAACAAGCATTGGGTGGGTTTTCAAGGATTCATTAGAGATGAAGGAGAAACTAACATCCTGTATTTTTTGTTTAAACAAAACTGTTATTAAATTATTTTTGTGGTAATTTGGTAAATTGGTTTGAAAGCCTGTCTTGACGAGAGGGTAACTCTTTATGAAAGCAAGGACTGCAACGAGTATAACCTATTGGGAAGTTAACGAGAAGTACAGGTTTTAAAGGTATGTACCATTTTCCTCATTCTAACATCTTTTACATGAAGACACTTCTTTGCACTTCATCGTTGTTAGTTTGTTTTAGAGGAGTATTCTTTATTTGGTTGGTTTATTTATAGTATATCTCACTTGTATAGTAGCGCTCGTTGGATACATACTCATTTTTTGAAACCTTTAATTATTTACATATTCCCATCTACCACATAGCTTCGAAAGCTTTGAGGGAATCTCAGGCTTTTATGACGAATGTTTGGGCACGTGTTTATGGCTTTATTTCCAGGAAATGTTATCTAAAATTCAGGTTTCATGATTTCTTGTTTTTTTATGTGATTAAGACGCAGTAGCTGAGCGTGAGTCTCTTTTATGTTGTAGGAAATGAAAAGTAGCCCCGTTTATTTGCTCACAGAAGATGATTTCAAGCAGGCCTCTCTTTTGGAAAATGCAACTGCAAGTAAAAAGGACAAACGGGACGAGAGGCGAAAGAAGGCAACAGGTGGGTTTCAGAATTATTTTGATGTGAAAGGAAAGTATTCTGTAACAATTATTAAATGGCAAAACTGAAGGTCAGAAGTCAGCTTTTATATAATTGTTCTTAGGTTCGGGCAAATTACTGACTTTTAGCATAACAGTTACCCATCTTGAATTTACTCCAGTGTTACATATTCAGTGTGTGTAAAGGAAACTCAAATGTACCTTTTCAATTTCAACATTATTAATTGCTTCAGAAAACAATATTTTATCCTAGATGAGGCCCTTCTTCAAACCCAGATTAAAGATTTGGTCCTTGCCACCATGGAAAAACTGTACCACTGCATTTGACAAGCACACATTACTGGATGTTCCTAAAAGGGAAAGGATCATCCTTAAATGTGCAAGTTTATGGATATTGAACTACTTCTGGCAGGCGCCACACTTAGAAATGTTCTCCTATTCTGCCCACGTAATAAACAACTCTCTTAATCTCAACAAGTTCTTCACATGCTAGTTTGCTGACAGAATCTTTTAAAACTTTGTTAAACAATAGGTTCAAGCAGTTCTCCTGCAAGCTATTTCCTCTACTTCTTAAAGAGGAGAATATTTTTACCTAGACAAATCAATACCCATTTTCTACTTGAACGAGTGACTTGCAAATACATCTTTAAATTGAGCATTGACAGTTATGTATTCTTCCAATCCAGTGCAAAGGCTAGCAGAGGCGAGTAATAAGTATGCAAGAGGCCACAATTGTATGGGCTCACCGTCTACACAGTGAAGGCTTGCTAATGAAGTCTTGCACCGGATAATCTAAGTCTGGGAAGCTCTGTGGTCGACCTCTTTGTCCCTAATGACATTTCTAAATGTCATGTTCTGCCTCGTTCATAGGAAGTTCCAGATGTCCACGTGATGTGCCTTTCAGATACCAACGATTCACAGAGATTTAGAAATGCTCTCTTCCTCGATCTTGAAATCCCTCACATGACCAGAGAAAATCAATTTTAAACTTTAATGTGTCAAATAAATTGTATCTGAACCTTGCCATAGATGCTCATCTTTTTTTCTCTTCAGAATGAAATGATTTGCTGAATATCCATTCCGTACTCAAAGTTGATGTTTTATTTTCTAAGAAAATACTTTACAGCAAATGATACAGGTCCTGTCACTTGACCCTGGACGTGAATATGGGCTTCATTGTTTCAACACTTAGCAATGTCTTGTCTTCTGTGACTTAACTGGCTGGCACACGATGGATTAAACCCAGATCTGTGACTGGGGGTGAATGTTTTGCCATTGTGCAACATTCCGTCCATCATCTTGTGTGTTTTGCTGTTCATCCTATGTGGGAAGGGTATGCCCAGACGTGGGTCCCGTGCTCACTAAGCCACTGGAGTCAAGCTATCCTGGCTGAAGACGGCTGATAGCCAGAAACCGGTCCTAGGATGCTTGATTCCGGTCCAGGGAAGACATGGCTTGGCAGTTCGGGCTGGACTGTTCCCATGAGGCACAGGGTCAAGACTGATTTGCATATGGCCATGTCAGAACTGGGGTGTCTTGGTGAGCAAAATAACAATGGATTAAACCCAGATATGTGACTGGGGGTGAATATTTTGCCATTGTGCAACATTCCGTCCATCATCTTGTGTGTTTAACTTGCTGGCACAAGAATTATGGATATTATTTTTTCTTTTTCTTTTCAATAAAAATGTTTATGCCACATTTAGTGTATGATGGTTTGCACAGTTCGGTCGGGAGCCTAACATTTACTGGAAACTATATTTAGTGTTGGCAGCTATTGTACGCTGTGATAATATTTCAGTGATTTGTACCAATTACTTCTTCTAGATGACTCACGGTGGTTCCAGCAGTGTTAAAGAACCCTCCCTGTTTTTTCAGAGACCAAGGCTGTTTTACTTACAGAAACTTAATATATTCTAACAATTTTGTTAGATTTTCACTTTGATCATACTTTTTTTTTTATTCCACTTTTGACTGACGTCACCGACATGTCTTGGCAAAAAGACTCTATGACCTTGAATAATCTAAAGGGCTGTGGAAAAATTACCTTTGTAAAGGTTTGTATTTTCCTTGTTTGCACACATTAATTATCCCAGCAGTCCTTGTTCTTCTCCGTGAGGATTATCTATGTGAAGTCTGTCAGCCCTTTATTTTCCTTTCAACTTATTACTATTTTTCAAGGTTGTCTATGGTTTGAGGGCAACTTTTCCATTTAGTAAGGGGCAAAGGAACTTTTGTGTATTGGTTTTATTTCCAGACTTGCATGCCTATTGAGCTGAAATCTTTTTGTATGCAACTTTTCTTGGCTGTCTGTGAAATTGTGGATCCCCTAACTGGTGTTTATGGCTATAGGAATGTTATTACTTTGGGTGTTAAGTTTTTCTGATGAGAGGGGGTGATTGTTTCATGCTTTATGAACCAGGAACAAAAAGGTGCGACTTTCAGCTCTTTGGATGAGGGGAACTGTAGTAATAAACTCTATAGACAGCAGATATGATGAGTGGAGTTTATTCATAAACTGCTACACAGCAGACAGGAGAGACGGTGGCAATCAGCTGGCTCCAACTGCTCTCTGGATCACTTCAAATAATAGAACCCAGTGACAGAGCATCCAGGCAACCCTTAACATTCTACATGACAAAGCCTGGAATGCAGTACATATTAAATGAATACAGTGTCAATCATTTAAGATAAATGAACTAGGAGAGAGTGCAACATATCCTCTCTTCTCAATAAAAATAAAATTACTAAGAGAAACTTGGTAAGGTCCAACAGTCCTGCGAGAAACGGGCAAATCTGAAGTAAACGGAACAACATTTTTAACTTTTACAATTTTTCCTACATTCCACCAATTACCTCCTTCAACCTGAACAGCATTCTTTCCCACCTCGGTGACTAAAATGGGTGGATCAAACTTGCTCTCACCCTTCTTCACATGTGTAGCAGACTTAACACGCACAAGATCTCCCACAAAAACAGGTACAGTTTTTACAGACTTCTTCCTATCAAACCAAGATTTTTGTTTGAGTTGTGAGATAGAAAAATTCTCTCTTCGCACCTTCATAAGACTTTCAACATCAGGAACAGACCTATTCTACTTATTTATCCACGCAGGTTTAAAACTTGTATTCGCATTTCTCCCGCTCAATAATTTGAAAGGAGAAATTTTGGGTGTCGAGTGGTTCTATAGAACCAAAGCATGCTATTTATGGAGTTGATAACATCACAGTTAGAAGATTTTGCCCGCCTGATACAGTCTCCCACAACCCTATTCCTACGTTCTACAAGTCCTTTGGACTGGGGATGGTAAAGAGAACTTTTAACATGCCTGATATTGCATGACTGTAAGAAAAATTCAATCACAGTACTGGCAAACTGTGTACCGTTATCTGTCACCAATGTTTGAGGAAATCCTTCCCTCATAAAAGCATCCTTTAGAAAAGAAATAACAATAGTAGAAGACATTTCTTTCACCAACTTTAACTCAGGCCATTTGGATGCGTAATCAATCAACACCATAATAAACGAAATCCTCCAGATAAAATTTCTAGAGGATCCATGATGTCTAACCCCAACTTTGAACAAGGTACGGAAGGACATTCAATAGGGAGAAGAGGTGGGGTGGCTACCTTCAACCCCTTGTCAGCAGACCTGCAAATGGAACAAAAATCAACAACGTCACTCACATCACTGTCCATGGAGGACCACCAAAAACAGTCACAGACTCTTCGCTTAGTAAGAATTGATCCCAAATGACCCTCATGAGCCCTAACAATTATACCTCTTCAAAGGCTCTGTGGAGGAATAAGTCTGTCAGCTCGTACCAAAACACCACCCTCCATTGAAGTCTCTAATTCAACTTTCTAGAAAGGTTGCAATTATTGAGGTAGAACATGTTCTCTATGTCAACCAGTCCTGACCTACTCACTCCCTTGTTGGAGAACTTTATCATTAGAAAGGGCCTTCATCTAACTCTCTTCAGTGCCAAGACTATGCTCCGGTAAATCAATTGAAGCAATTAGGCCATCATGTGAATTCTCTTCTCCACAGTCTGTGACATCAGACTCTTTTCCACTATCACTCATGGGGAACCTGGATAGAAAGTCCGCCCTGAAATTTCTGCCCCCAGAAACATGAACAACATCAAACCGGTATTGCATCAGACGAGACACCATCCTGAAAATTCTTGCAGCATTTACTGGTACCAGCACCTAGTATATTGATGAGTGGTTTATGGTCCGTCCTTAACAAAAAACGCCTTCCCCAGAAGTAGGAACAGAACTTTTCAATTGCCCATAGACAAGACAAATGTTCCTTCTCTATAACAGAGTACTGAAGTTCCCCATTTCTCGGAACTCTAGAAGCAAAAGAGATTGTATTTTCACCACTGGGTGAATCTTAGGTCAACACCCCCCCCCCCCGACCTACTTGACTTTCATCAACTGTAATACAGGCAGGAAGGTAACTCAGGATTGTATGGTTTAAGGGCACCACTGTTGGTAAGATACTCTTTAACATGACTTTGAGCTGATGCACATTGATCTGACAAAGAAAAAATAACACCTTTCCTGAGCAGAGAACTAATGGGTTGCACTATGGAGGTATAGTTGGGAATAAACTTTGAATAATATTCTAGTAGACCAAGCAAAGACTTGACTCCTGTTTTATCCACAGGAGCATGAGTTATCGTGTCTAACAGTCCTTGTCTGGGACTAATTCCCTCTCCAGAAATATGGTGACCTAAATATTCAATTTCATTGCCATTCACAAACATTCACAGCCCGACCCATGACAAAGGCTCTATCCTCGACCTCATCATCGCCAAAGAAGGCACTATTCAACTTGATTCAATCCAACCCTGTGACTGGTCAGATCACCATACTGTCACATTCTTCATCAATGAAAAAGTTAGACGTATCCCAGTCCAATCCTCCAAGCCCAAAGTTTGGAAAAGAGACTTGAAGAAACTCAATCTAAACTCTCTACCCCCTAACAGCTTCAATCTCCTACTTCCCCCTACCGGCGTTACTAACGTTCAATGCTTAGCTGATCACTATCTCAACGCTATGACCTCAATAATCAATGAGGCTGCACCGATGCAACTGAAAAGAGACTCCACCAAGATCTCCAACCCTTGGTACGACGGGAGTCTTAATGTAGACTGACGTGCCATGCGAATGGCAGAGCGCACCTGGAGATCAGTTCCCTCGGCGCTACACCTAAAAATTCTGAAGAAAAAGAGAAACGCATACTTCAGGAAAATAAAACGCTCCAGCTCGACCAAGCAAAAAAACGTCCGAGAAAACTGTTCGAACTAATTCGATCTCAATCCAAGGAAAAACCCCAAGCAGTCGACACTATAGGCAATGCACCTTCCTGTGAAGATTTCTCTGATTTCTTTAAACAAAAAACCGACAACATCAGGAGCGATCTCCTCATTGACGCAAGCCTCTACTCCAAACACCACTGCATAACACCCAATGAACCAAAAAACAATGCAACTTGGTCATCTTTTGTCAAGTACTCTGAAGAAGAAATTGACAGTCTACTCAGCACCTTGAAACCATCCAATCACCTCAATGACCCTCTTCCTGCTAACGCTGTAAAAGGCTTCACCCCTCTGCTCCTCCCACTCTGGACTAAAATTATCAATAGCTCACTGCAACAAGGAACCATCCCGGACTCCCTCAAAGTTGGTCAAGTTACTCCTTTACTAAAGAAACCAACAGCAGACCCCACTGATCTAAACAACTACCGTCCGATTACCAACATTCCCACTCTCGCCAAACTGTTGGAAAAATGCGTCCAGTTACAATTGACAAAACACATAGAACAGTACGCTCTCCTCAACCCTCATCAATCAGGCTTCCGAGCAGGGCACAGTACCGAAACGGCTATGACTCACATAATCGACGACGCCCTCCAAATTCTGGATCACAATGATACCTGCCTCCTCATCCTTCTTGATCTCTCTTCAGCATTCGACACTGTGAAACATGAGAACTTACTCGAACTCTTAAAAACAAGAATGGGTCTTTCTGGGACTGTCGTTCAGTGGTTCACCTCCTTTCTACACAACATGTCTCAGAAATTCAAGAGCAACAACTTGATGTCCTCCCCAGTACCTGTTTCGCTAGGTGTCCCTCAAGGATCCTGCCTATCCCCTACTTTGTTCAACCTAGTAATGGAACCTCTCACCACCTTGCTACAAGCATCCAATGTACACTTTCACATGTACGCCGATGACACTCAACTATATCTCAGACTGCAATCCCCCAACGACATCATGCATCTGAACTCAACGATCAGAAGCACCCAATCCTGGCTGGCCGATAACCACCTCAAACTCAACGCTATGAAAACTGAGTTCCTTCTGATTTCACCTCCCGCGAAAATCTCTACCACTCAAACCTGGCTTAAACACCTAACTGCACTCAACGTCCAACCAACCATCGTGGATTCAGCTAAATCTTTAGGCATAACACTGGACGCCAATCTCAACATGCAGCAGCATATCAGCAAGGCAACCAAGGGAGCGAACTTTCAAATAAATACCTTGAGGAAACTTAAACCCTTCCTCCCAGCCAAAGACTTCCAAACTGCAGTACAAGCACTAATAATCCCTCGCATAGACTACGGCAGCATCGCCCTCTGCGGTCTCCCCCTAACTACAACAGCACCCCTAAGAGCCTCACTAAACGTGGCAGCGAGACTCATCACTGGATCAAAAAAACACTCACATATCTCCCCTGACTTTAAGGCCCTGAACTGGTTGCCCTTTGAAGCCAGAATACATGTGAAAATTGCTTGCTTAACGCACAAGGCTATTCACCTGAGCTCACCTGGCTACCTCACTCAGAAGCTGACAATGTCCGGCGGCTCCAGAACCACCAGAAGCACAGAAAACCTTCTGCTGAAGCCTCGAAGATTCAGCAAGGAAAGAACTTACAAACGCTCCTTCTCAGGAATGGCGCCTAGGATATGGAACTCACTTCCTCCTGAAACCAGGCTCATCTCCTCCACTTTCCTTTTTAAGAAAGAATTTAAAGCTATCCTCATGGCTAAATTCACTTGAACTACTACTTTTGATTTTTTAAGACTCTGCATCCATCTGTACTCTTGTTTGATCCATTTACACATGTGTTTACCTGTATTATCGACCTTACCCGATTGTTCTTACTCCCTCCCATTTGTTATACTCGCTTTGCTCCCTCATGTACCCACCCTCCCTCCTACCCCTCGTCTATGTGAAGCGCTCTGTTATCTGCAAGGATCTTGCTCGCGCTATATAAAACTTTCAAAATAAAATAACAATAAATAAATAAATTGCAGTGGAACTTGCACTTTTCTGACTTGACTACCACCCCACGATCCTTGAAAAGGTCCATAATTTTTTTTAACAGAGAATTATGCGATGGAATACAAAAACTCCATCGATCCGACCTAACATGTTTTGCATGGCTCGTTGAAAAACGGAAGCCGCAGAGGCAAGCCCGAAAGGCATCTGTTTATATTGAAATGTGCTTAAAGGGGATATAAATGCGGTAAGGGGACGTGACTCTGGGTCTAGCTCTATCTGATGATATGCGCTGGCCACATCCACCTTTGAAAAATACTGAGACCCTCTGACCCTGGAAAATAGATCACAGATTTTAGGTAGTGGGTGAGATTCGATCCAGATTTATTTATTGCGAGACCTCAAATCCACAAAAACACTAAACTTACCACATTTCTTGCGTGCAACGACCAAGGGCGAAAGACCAAGTAAGACTTGGTTGATTCGATAATACCTTGATCGGACAGGGACTTAAGTTCTGTCTCAATATCGTCTCGCACACTGAAAGGTAAACTCTTAAATGTATGTTTGACCAGAGAGGCCCCATCTTTGACAGCAATTTCATACCTGAAACCACAAATTGTTCCAAGCCCACTAGAAAAAACTGATGGAAAACGTTCCTCCCACTTGCCAAAATCTTGCTCTTCAGAGATTTCAAGAACTTGTTCAGAACATTTTGAGAATCATCCCAGATAAGCCTTGGTTGTACCAGCCCAAAATGTTCAACCCTTTGACAGTAACATAAATCTTGCCACAAATGTTCCTATCTTTAAAAATTAACTCCTCTTCAAAGATGAATTTTGCGACCTTCGTACGAAACTGAAGAACCTTCAGGAGGTTGGAATAATCGGTCTCCCCATGTTTCGAAGAACAACTTTTGAGTCAACATAGTTATTCTTGCGCCTGAATCTACCAGCAGATTTAGGCCCAGATGCATCAAGCTAAAAACTGCTCGCAAAGGGGCAGATCCTCAGAATCTGCCCCTTTGCGACCTGTATTTTTGCATTTGGGATGCATCATCCCAAATGCAAGAATCGCAATTTAAGAAAATCGCAAAATTGCGATTACTTAAATTGCTATTGCATTTAAGAAATCTCAAATTGTGATTCCTTAAATGCCATGCACTAAAGTAAAAGAAATTGCGATTTCGCCAATAGGGGGCCCAAATTACCATGAAGTTGAACTTCATGGTAATTTGCAAAAACTTTGAAAAATGCACTAAAGTGCTTTTTTCAAAGTTCCATTTTACACACAGACATATGCCCTTAGGGCATATGTGTGTGCAAGATGTACCCATATGCAGATTTCAGGGGTGCAACAGGGTGTCCTTTTGACACCATGGCACCCTTGAAATTGCAATCTCAATTTGCGATTCTCTAATGGAGAATGGCAAATTGAGATTGTCTTCCCATTCATTCCTATGGGCCTATAGGCCCATAGGAATGAATGGGGAGGTATTCCTTAATTGCGACTCGCAATTTGCGAGTCGCAATTAAGGAATTTTAAAAAATCGCTATTTTTTAAGCGAGTTCTCCATGCATGGCATTTTGCTATTCCTTATTAGCGAATCCTTATTTTTCGCTAATAATGAATCGCAAAATGGATGCTTGATCCATCTGGGGGTTTGTGGTTTACTTCCCATACAAATTTCAGAAATAGGATCAACACATTCAATGGAATGATTAACATTTGAAAAATGATCATTAAATTCGGCAACTACTAAAATATTTCTGAATCAGATTCATAGTCTGACTCCAAAACGCATGCAACAGACCTTTTCTGATCGTTGAATTTTTTTTTTTAAAACAAACCTTCGCAAAATGCCCTAATTTCATACATACTACATTGGCACCTGCACACTTCGCCCTCTTTTGGTGAGGAGAGTTACCACACCGGTAACAAATTTGTTTCATATTTTTGACGTCTGATGTAATTTTCCCTGACCCAGAGTTTCTGTTTTTCGAGTTTTTAGTTGAAAATCGACGAGATTTGCTTTGTTTGGTCTTAGAGGTGCTAAAGACAACATTGACAGGATCGATATGTTTATCCTTCAATTCTTTCAAAGACACTTGAGAAGTCTCAATGCTTTTAGCTATTTTAATAGTTTCCTCCAAATTAGGATTGGCTAGAGGCAGGAGCTTCTGGCAGATATGTTTGTCTCTACAATGCCAAACAAATTGATCCCTGAAATTGCATAATGTAGAAGTATAAGCATCGACATCTTCACTTTAATTTTGCTGCCTCTAAAAAAAATGTATGTCGCTAAACCATCAGACTAGTTTGTTTGTCAAACCTTGTTTTAAGTTTTGTAATAGTGTCCTGATAGTCATCGACATGATCCTCAGGGAGATAACAATTGCAGGGAGGTGCTTGAAGATAGATCTGCCCTCAAAACCCAGAGAGTGAAGCAGAAGAAATCTTTTACGTCATTACTGAACGTAGAAGCACCAATAGCTCCTAGGTAAGTTTGAAAAGCGTCAAACCAAACCCCCAATCTGACAGGAGGGCCTCCTGGAGATTCCAGACAAGTGGGAGTAGAAGTTACAGATTGCATGTCTGATATCCCACCTAAATAAATAATATGGTATCAGAAATGAGAGAAAGTTAAAAAATGTAATAAAAAACAAAGCACATACATGAATTGATAGTAAACCGGTTTATTGTAACAATAAACAATTGTCAATTGAAGACCAGGTGTGCGAATCAGAAGAAAAGATCTGTCACAAAGAAAGAAGAAAAAAAATTGAATAAAAATGAAGGTGTGCAGATCACCATTATGTAATCTGCTTTTGTAGAGATGAAATTGTCCATCAATTTACTGAAAAGTGGTTATTGAGAAAGTAATTGTGTGCAGATCACCGTCATGTAGTCCGCTTCTTTAAACCAAGCAAAAAGTTTTTTTTGAATGATGAACAGGACAATACGATTATTAAAATAGATTACTCTTGACAATAAATAAGTGTGCGAATCACTGTTATGTAATCCGCTTTAGTGTGCGGATCACTGTCGTGCAATCCGCTACAGTATCCTCAACACAACCAGCGTCTCGCTGCGGTATAACAAGACAAGAAGGAAATGGTTGTTTGCGAGGATCGCTAAGCCTCACTGGGAACACGTTCAGTTGCCATGAAGATTTAACACTGTGACATCCATCATAACGTCGCTAGGCAACACTCTTGACACGTTCGATTGCAGCAATGGAGTCAGCTGTGACGTGCTTCAACAATGTTGCAGTGCGTAGTGATGTAAAGGTCAGGCAAATCAGGCAAACATGTGCGCGTGCGCCAACGAAGCTAGGCCGCAGAAACAAGGCCCAACGTCTAAGCTTGCACGATAATGTTTTAAGCCGCCGGCCACTAGAAATAGATCGTCTCTCACGAATTGAAGACACTGTGAGAAATCAATGACCAGGAAAGTCCCAGAATATAGTCTGTAGAAATGTTGATTGCGTGTGAAGAGAATGTTTGATGATCGTTTGAAAAGCAGTACATTTTCAAAAATATAAACTGTGAAGCGTTGCGGTGAGTGGGTACCAAAGTCATATGAAATTATGTAAAGGAACAGTCTTACCGCAAAAGTCTGTCTTTAATCTTATCTTAAAAACGCACGTAGAAATTGAAAGATGCACGCTGAGTCCAAAGTGTGACTGTGTAGCACGAATAATTGCCACTTAAATTGTAGTAATAAACTCTGTAGACAGCAGATATGATGAGTGAAGTTTATTCATAAACAGCTACACAGCAGACAGGAGAGTCGATGGCAATCAGCTGGCTCCAACTGCTCTCTGGATCACTTCAAATAACAAAACCCAGTGACAGAGCATCCAGGCAACCCTTAAAATTCTACATGACAAAGCCTGGAATGCAGTACATATTAAATGAATACAGTGTCAATCGTTTAAGCTAAATGAACTAGGAGAGAGTTCAACAGGAACAAAGGCTAACAGGAGGTTGGTGGCAGGTGCGAATGTGAAAGCTGATTGAACTGTTAAGGTAGGCAGGACCTAGGTTGTGCAGTACGTTGTATGTTTGCGCTAGTAATTTGAAGAGAACACATTTGTGAATGGGTTACCAGTGCAGTTTTTTTATGTGAATGGGAATACAGGTATTGTGGGGGGTGGGGGGGGGGGGGTGGGGGGGGTTGAGTGCAAGTCTGGCTTCTGCATTGTATATGACCTGGAACCTTTTGGTGAGTTTAGTGATGATTCCCACGTAAATTGCATTGACGTAGTCTTACTTGCTGGTAATTAGAGCTTGGGTGATCGTATGACCGGTATTGAGGGGGAGCCAGCTGAAGATTTTCCTGAGGTGCATGAGTGTGTGGAAGCAGGAGTAGGCAATAGAGTTAACCTGGCTGGACATTGATATGTCGCAGTTTATCATGATCCTTAGCTACCTAGCGTAGTTAGTTGGTTCAGGACCGGAATCAGGTGCCTTATCCGAAGAGTACCCCTGCCATCTTGTCCAATTTGAGCTTCAGGCATTTGCTCATCATTCAGAGGGTGACCTCTGACATGCAATTGATGTGGTGTATCATTGGAGATAGAAAGAAGGAGTTGTGTGTCAGTGTATGAGATGATGTTGATGCCATGGGCGCGGACGATGTTAGCTAGCAGGGTAATGTAGATATTAAAGAGCATGGTGCTGAGGTATAGGCCTTAAAGGACACCCCAGACAATGTTGGAGGGTTTGATGTATATGAATTTAGGATCCTAGTGTAATTTTCTAGATTCATGTCCATATGTAGGTATGAATCACCCTATCCTTATATAGGCATAGAAATCATAACCATATTTAGACTTAGCCTATGCAGACCAAGTACGGCATGGCTTCTTCCACTAGTTCCAAAAATCCACGACGATTTCTTGGAAAAACCTGCCTTCAGCAGTCAGGGACTTCCCCTTGCTTGAATATTGATTTATCCAAGAACTCATGGAGTTTTCAAAGAACTGAGTCTTTGGTATTGTTATTGTTATTGTTAACTGACGCTTGTATAGCACCGAATCACCGTCAGGTCTCTAGGCGCTCATGACAGAAGGACTTAACAACAGCAGAGTAGAAAAGAAGGGGCGTGTGGTCGTGGCACTAAACAGTGTTTAAGGCTTCCCTAAACAGGAGCGTTTTTAAAGACTTCCTGAAGTGCAACAAATTTGATTCTTTGCGGAGGGACTCTGGAAGTTTGTTCTAGATCTGTGGAACCAACACAGAAAAGGATCTCCCTCCCTTAGTGTCCAATTTGTATCGAGGACAGGACAGCAACTGTGTGTTAGAGGACCTTAGTGATCGAGTGGGGTTATAAACCCCCAAGGCGCTCTTTGATATAGGCAGGTGCTTGGCCCTAATTGCCTTATGGGCAATGCATAAGCTTTTAAACTCCACCCTTTGCTTTATGGGGAACCAGCGTAATCTACAAGGCAGTGGGGAAGCATGGGTCCGTCTAGGTAGCCTAAAAATTAACCTAGCTGCATCGTTTAAGACCACTTGCAGCCTGCTGGTCAATGTTTTAGGCAATCCCAAATAAAGAGCATTCCCGTAATCCAGTCTTGAAATTATTGTGGCGGAGACAATTGTACGAAGCGTGGAAGGGGAAAGAAGAGGGACTAGCTTTCGTAGCTGTCTAATTAGGTTTGTGCAAGTTCCAACAACAGAGGAAATCTGTCTGGCCATTGACAGCTCATGGTCCATCTTTATACCGAGGCTTTTTACGTTAAGACATGGTTTTGGGGTAGGCCCAAGCTCTTGGGGCCAAAACAGGTCACACCAAGGTGAGGCAGTAGTTGAAACCACTAAAACCTCCGTTTTGTCCGGATTTATCTTCAACGCATTCGCTGTCATCCAACTCACAGTGTGTCTGAGAATATTTTGGGCTTGGATCTGTGCAGATGCCGTGTTATCAACGCTAAGTAGCAACTGAGTATCGTCGGCATAGTTAAAAATTCTGCAGCCCATGTTTACCAGAGAGTCAATCAGGGGTTGCAGATAAAGATTAAACAAAAGTGGGGACAATGTAGATCCCTGAGGGACTCCACACTCAAGGGTACCCAGGTCAGATGTACAGTCCCTAGTTGAATCCTTTGAGTTCTTCCAGAAAGAAAGGATTTTAGCCATTGATAGGCTAAGTCTTGTATCCCAGATGCTGCCAGTCTGTCCAGGAGCAGGGTGTGGCTGACAGTATTGAATGCCGCTGACAGATCTAATAATATCAGGGCACTCGGCTTCTTACTGTCAGCCATACCACTGAGCTCATCCAGCACTGAGAGCATCACCAATTCAGTGCTGTGATGCGCACGAAACCCCGCTTGACGCTCCTGGAGTAGATGGTGTGACTCCAGGAATGATGAGAGAGACATCAAAACGTGCTGTTCCAAAATCTTGGACAGAAAAGGCAGCTGGGATATTGGCCTATAGTTTTTTAGGTTGGCAGGGTCAGCCCCAGGCTTTTTTATTAGGGGCCTAACTCGTGTTTCTTTGAGACTAGAGGGTAAATGGCCAGTGTCTAATGAGTTATTCAATAAGGAGACAATATGACTCTCTAAGATGGGAAGCGCTAGTCGAAAAACGCTAGGGGGACATGGGTCTGCTGTAGAACCTGACTTAGTTCGACTCATAAGCTGTCCGAGAACTGTAGAGTCTATCAAGGGAAACTTAGAGATGGTATATTCTGGAGGGGGGTTTGAGAGTGCAGTAATGGAGGATGACTGTTGGAAGTGTTCTTGATGTCAGCGAGAATGAATTTCGCTTTATCAAGAAAATAGTTTTGAAAGGTATTACAATCTATCGGGGTTTCTGATTTTTCTGCTTTCTTACTCAGCTCTGTTAAAATGATAAAGGTTTCTTTCTGGATGTTAGCCGCGTTGTTAATTCGGGATTCATAGTAATCTGCTTTTGCTGACAGAATACACTTTTTGTACAGCTTAAGAAATGCTTTATAATGATCCCGATCTATGTGGTCACTCGATTTCCTCCAGCATCTCTCTAAATGGCGAAGCTTTCTTTTTTGTTCCCTTAGAGAAGAGTTGAACCACGGGGCTCCTTTTACTGCTCCGTTTATCTTCTGTTTCCTTTCGGGTGCTATTTCATCTATGGCCTGACTAAGATATTGCATCACATTCACATATTCCTGATCTAGATCACCATGGGTATCAGGTGGCTGAGTATATTTAAGAAGGGTGTCGACAGTATTTTTGAATCAACTTTCCTCCATTGACGAACTTTTTTAGTTTTAGGGGGTGGTGGTAGGGATAGATACCCATCTATTGGGATGTCACAGTTTATTAGGTAGTGATCTGACCATATACAGGGTAGGATACATGTAAGAACTACCTCCGGATCTGAGGTCCAAATAAGATCGAGGGTATGGCCTTTAATATGTGTGGATACCTCTACTAGTTGTTGGAGCCCAAGCGTGGTCATGGTGGTCTTCAGCTGTCGGGTTGCCGCCTCTTTGAGTTTTATCCCAGTGAATGTTGAAATCTCCAGTTACTAAGACTTTTTGGTAGCGTGTGCAAATATCTGAAATGATGGGGGCAAGTAAATCATTGAACAAAGGGGTAGATTTTGGGGGACGGTAGACTGTAAGAACAGCAAGGCAGGAATTTTTTAAGGTGATCTTCACCCCAATTATATCTGCTAGGTCAACTGTTTCTGCCATTAGTTTAGTAACTGTTAGATGTTTTTTAAACAGAATTGCCACACCCCCCCCCCTCTGACATTATCTGCACGATTGTGCCACATAGCGTCATAATCATTTGGGAGGGTGGCTATGATGTCTGGTAGTGAGCTATCGCCCAACCACGTTTCTGTGAGAGTTAAAACATCTATGTCCTCATTCCGAAGCAGGGTGAAAATTTCAAGATGATGTTTTTGAAGTGATCTTGTATTCAGGCTGGTTAGCTTCAGAGTGAGTGGATTCATAGTCATGCTACTCTTGGTCCGTAAAATACCAGTCGCCTTTAGCCTAGCCTGGATAGTTGAGCCTAGGGTATAGGTACTTGAGTCTAATCGGTGTAGCTCACCAGAAGAATATATCAGTCGACTGCCAGGGGGGCCGGCCCCAGGGCCCGGATGTGCGCGGACGGGCGTAGACGGGCAGGACTCTGGCACGACTCCGGCGCATCCGGTGTACGCGTCCGCTGCGCGGAGTCATGACCGTCCCCTTTTAAGCGCAACTAGAGCGTGTCCCAACAATAGCCCACACCCAATATGGCCGCCGTCAGTCACTCGCCTGACCGGAACCAGCTCTCAGCGTCAATGCTCGGCCGAGAGCGGTCCGGTGACGAGGGGGAGGGGGGAGGGGGGGTATTTGATGACGTTATTATGTCCAACCTTACATCAAACTAGGCACCTTCAAGGTATAAATATGCCCACACTTGCCCAGGCAAACACACGGTGGTTTGGAGCAGTTCGACTATCTACTTGCCCGACGCCCTGCTACAGCAAGTGCCGAAGGAAGCCGACCCTCCAGCAGACGCACTGAGAGTGATGCTGTCTTTTCTCTTGCAGAGAAATCCAGCTCCAGTGTTTCCAACCTACCCTTGCGGGTTGTTGGGAAGTCGAGTCCTGAGAGAGAGATACCAGACCTCCCTCATTCTAAATCAAGGTACGGATCTGATTAGACCTTTAGAGAATTCTTGGATAGATTCTTGGCAAATAATACTGAAACTAAGCTATACCTGACTTACTTCTTCCCTTGTACTAGACCTAGGTTAGGTACACCGGGGTAGGCGTATTTTAGAAGCACCAGTTGAGTAATTTTAGTCTTTATTTATTAATGTATGTATTCTATGTATTTTATGGCTTAGAAACCATATCATGCTTTTACAGTATTATTTTATAATACTCTTCGTACTGTACGCATTGTACTTTGCTACCAGTATTACGATTGGAGCAATTAATTTCCTCTGCATGAGAAAGAAGACTGTTCAATAAATCCTTTTATTGAAAACACCCGTCTCTCTATTTCTCTGCACCTCTGGTGAAACGAAGCATGCACGATTGACTGAGTAAAATAACTATCTATTGTTTCCGCGACTCTAGAGATACATTTCTTATTCTTGGGAAACAAAGTTGTCATGTTTATGCGGTTGTCAGAGACTAATCCCTTCTTGTTTATTCGAGAAACTTTCTAGTGACCTCTGAGCTAGCTGGCACTCACAATTAAGTCTAGTATATTCGATAGAGACCTAGTAGACCTCAGTTCTATGTCAAATCTACAGGGTATATTATTCCAATGCGCAGAGCCTATTGGGAATATAGGAACTACAATACAGGTTCAGAGGTGTATGAAACAATGCTAACAGTCTGTGTGCTACCTATGAGGAAGGAGCTTATCCATCTGAAAACTGATCCACAAATGTCTGTTGTGTAGAGACATTGTGTGAGGTTTAGGTGGGAGGCCGTGTTGAAACACATGGAGAAGTTGAGGAGGAAAAGGGCCACAGCGCTGCCCTGGTCCATGATGAGACGGATGTGGTAGTTTGTGGCGCTGAGAGCAGTTTTGGTGGTTTGGTGTGAGTCCTTTATGGGTCAGGTCAAGGAAGTGTTTGGCATTGAGGTGGTCAGCCAGTCTCTTGTTGAAGAATTTTTCCTGGATTTTATCCGGGTAGGGTAGCAGGGAAACAGGTCTGTATTTTGCTGATCTTTTTGGATCCAAAGTTTTTTTTTCAGTAGAAACAGGATGATGGTGTTTTTCCTTGTGTCCAGAAAGGAGGCTGTGGGGTGAGAGGCATTGTGGATCAGAGTGAGGGCAGGGCAGATGGATTCTAGACCTTTGGCGAAGTGTGGGTAGGGGTCTGAAGGGGCATCCAAGTGAAGAGGGGGTGAGGATGTAGCCTTATGGCTAGAGCGGTTGACCTCTAAGCTGGGGAACCGGGTTCGAGTCTCGGCAACGACACTCAACATCCTGCGACTCTGGGCAAATTACTTTATCTCCCCGTGCCTAACAAAAATGAATGTGTCCATCTGTACCAAAACTGGTGCCCATGTAAAGCGCTCCGATACCCAATATCTCGGGTCTAGTTTGCGCTGTATAAAACTCTAGAAAAAAAAACGCGCATGATGTCTGCAGTTTTGGCTAGGGTGACGGGGGTGTTGCAGATCATGTTGTTTTTTGGTGCGTCATCGTGTAAGGAGGGAGTGGGGAGGTCTTGCTGGATGGGGTGCAAAGTTGTTGTATAGGTCTTAATACATGACAACAGACCCTGTTCCGGCAGGAGACTCCCGATTTTTGTAGCAAAAAATTGCATTATTTTAGGTGTCTCTAGACTAAAACTGTCTCTCCTTCAATATGTCAATGGGGAAAATGCATTGGCCCGAACTTTTTGTCCCCAAAAAATCTCGCTCTTTCTGTTTTTAAAATGTTTGCATGTGTGTATATTGTTAATTAGTACAGAGCGAGCTTTGTAGCAGGGCTTCTGTAGGGAGAAGTGGACGTTACGATTATGGCGGGGCAGGTGAATTCCTTACCACAGTTTTCCTAGTTCTTTGACCTGCTGTTTATTGGAGCGAGGCTTTTAGTTTGTTTAACACCCCTTAAAAATAATACTTTTCTCTACTTGAAATGTGATTACTTCTTTTTGTTAGCAGGGGTGCTTTTCTATTACCTTGTTATAGAAGTTATTTTTTATGCCTCGCCTGAGACAGTGCATGCTGTCTCTTTCGAGACATTCAGTAAGTGGTTTTTAAAAGTGCCACCAGAGGCTTTTGCTGGCCTCCAGCTTGCATTCACGAGCGCGTGCACGTGCACAGCTGCCATCTGTGTTTTTATGGCTGTAATCCGGCTCCTCTGCTCGCACTCCCCCTCCCTCTTCGTCAGTTTCATTTATGTCTGTTGCTGTGAATGCTACTCTGCTCACACTCCCCCCTCCCTTCTCCCTCTCCCTCTTCGTCAGTTTCATTTGTGTCTTCTATTGCTGTGAATGCTCCTGCTTCCACTAGGCACATACACCATCAGTCGTCCGTGCACGCTTTCACCAGGCACACACACCACCAGCCGTCCGTGCACGCTTCCACCAGAGGCAAACACACCACCAGCCATCAGTGCACGCTTCCACCAGGCGCACACACCATTAGTCATAAGTGCACGCTTTCACCAGGCACACACACCACCAGCCGTCAGTGCACGCTTCCACCAGGCACACACACCACCAGTCGTCAGTGCACGCTTCCACCAGGCACACACACACCAGCCGTCAGTGCACGCTTCCACCAGGCACACACACCACCATCCGTCAGTGCACGCTCCCACCAGGCACACACACACCACCTGCCGTCAGTGCACGCTTCCACCAGGCACATTTCCACCAGCCGTCAGTGCAGCAGGCAGGCTCTTCTCAGAGTTTCTTGGTAAATATGTGTTCGATGCCTGGGAGGGAGTGGCTTGAGTTTCCTTAAACCATGCTGAGTATGCAGGTGCAGTGCATGAACTCCTGTGTGAGTGAGTCATGCTGCCTGGGGCTCACACACTCCACACTTGTAAATTGCGCCTGCACCAGGCTTTGTCTCATTTTCAAATTTCGGCGCTTGGGCGGCCCCCACAACCCCGGGAACGACTGCTTCCTACAACCCGAATGGAAACAACATTCAGAGCAATGAAAATAAGTTCATTTGATGCAAAGAACTGTTAACAAAAACCATGTCCAGCTATTGTATATCTGGCAACTTAAACAAACCAGCAACAAAAACCAAACCAGCATTGGCATAACCAATAGGTATCGCTTTTTGGACCCTATAAGTATTTCGTTATGCAGCAGAATATCCTTGGGTCAACAACGCCAACTGTTGCATGGCTAAACACTCATAAGGTCCCAAATGCGAGACCTATTGGCTATGCCAATGCTTGTTGTGAGTTTATCACCTCTCTAAAGTTCTCTTATAATGCCCTGTGCTCAGTCAGCTCCGATGGTTTCGAGATTTGATGATTTAAAGAAGCCTCTGTGCTTCGTGTCCTCCCTGTGATTGAAGACGGGAAAACAATCACACATAGCGATATTCGCAAAAATATTTTTTGCAGTCACGAGTCTGATTACGAGCGTAATAACGGTACACCCACCCATCTTCGAATTTAAAATTTTTCAATGGCAATTTCTGTTGAAGTGCTGGAAACGATTGGTTTCAAAACTGTTGTAAAGTGTAAACCATGCAGGCAGCACATTTACTTTTTAGGTCTCGCCTGAGCCAATGCACTTGCGCATTGCTCCGGCGAAACTTTTGTAGGGACTACAGGAAAGGCTGCCAGAGGGCTTTGGAATCCGGATTATGGCCAGTGTATGTGCGCCAGGCGCGCACTCATCATTTGCTCCCCCGACCCCCGCATCAGACTTGAAAGAAGGCCGCTCGCACACCACCATTTATCTGAGCCTCGGCATCAGACTTCAAAGGAAGCCGCTCCCTCGTCCCCCCCAAAGGAATGCGTTCCCGAACTTGCTGGCCTTGCTCTCGTGAGCCTTTATTTACTTGTTTTCATGGTCTTTTCTTCATCCAGCTCTCTCTTTCCTTACCTGTTTCTTCCCTTCTCTCTAGCTTTCAACGTTGTTGTTTCATATTGTTTGCCCTGGCTATTCTCTTCCATACAGGCTCACTTCTGTTGCTCGCTGCTTTTGCTCTTATGAATTTTGGCCTATCTCCAACCTCCTCCCTCGCTGATCTTGGATCTCGGCCCCCTCCTCCTCTTTCCTCTCTCCCTCGCCTCTCCCGCGCGTACTGTTCCTGTCTCCTATTCATTCAGCTTCCTCATCCAATTTACCACCCTCTCTTCATCTCGCAGACATACTTCCATTCTTGGCTAAGAAGATCATTGCAGTATTGATCTTTGCCTACTTGTCTCTCTTCATAACACATCCCATGCTTTGTTAATCAATGTTATATACATAACGAGGGTTTTGTTTACAGGTCTATTAAGAGGATACTTCACTCGGGGACACCACCACATCACTCTGGGACACTACCACAGCACTCTGGGACACCACCACATCACTCGGGGGCACCACCACATCACTCAGGGACACCACCACATCACTCAGGAATACCACCACATCACTCTGGGACACCACCACATCACTCTGGGACACCACCACATCACTCGGGGACACCACCACATCACTCAGGGGCACCACCACATCACTCAGGGGCACTACCACATCACTCAGGGGCCCTACCACATCACTCAGGAACACCACCACATCACTCAGGAACACCACCACATCACTCAGGGGCACCCCCACATCACTCGGGGGCACCCCCACATCACTCAGGGGCACCCCCACATCACTCAGGGGCACCCCCACATCACTCAGGGGCACCCCCACATCACTCAGGGGCACCCCCACATCACTCAGGGGCACCCCCACATCACATATTGTATTTTATGCACGCATTGCGGGTGGTCCCTGATCGAAGAGCGGCCACTCGCGCATTTTTAACCTTCCTTTGTCTCTGTCCGTTTTTACAGAGCTGATACTTACTTTTTGCCCAAACCTTACCTGTCCTCATTGCCTGCACGTTAAATTGCTAAACCCACCGCTGTTGGGCGGACCTTTACCCTGATCTATTTCCCGGTGTGGATTCACCGGTGGCGGCCATCTTGGGGCGGTCGGGGCTTACAGCGCGTTCTAGTCGTCAAAAGGACGCTAGACGCCTTTAAATGGAGGTCACGCTGACGCGCAGCGGGACCGCCGGACTATCGCCGGAGTTACGCCAGAGTTCAGCCCGTCTGCGCCCGTCCGCGCTAAGGACGGGCTGGACTCTGGCCCATCGTCCCTCCAATCTGAGGTACCTTTTTACTATTCTATGTCAGAGCTACTAGCCTTTAAGCCTGAGATCTTACCCTGTACCCACAAATTCTCTCCGGATGGTATTCGACACTCCTCTTGCTGTCATACGTGTGACTCTGCTGTTCTACCCCTTATGCTTCCCTTATCAGCACATAGGAGCAGTTTCAGCTCCTCTGAGAGTCCAATAATAAAGAACGGATTTTTGATTAATGCTAGATCCATTATTAAGAATAATATTGCCTTCCATGACTTTGTGACAGATAGGAAGCCGGAGTGGATGTTTGTTACTGAAACTTGGGCTTCTGAGTCTTCTGGCCACGATCTCTTAATGGCTATTCCTGAAGGGTATAATCTGTTTCGATACGATAGACTTAGACGTAGAGGTGGTGGATTGGCCATCCTTTGCAGTAGTGCTTTGCAATGCACGATTAAACCTTTGACTGTAGTCTCGGACTCTTTTGAGGCCCTACATTTTTCAATATTATGTGCTCCTTCAGTCTCTTTCTCTGGAATCCTTTTATATAGACCCCCGGGTTCCAGATCTTCGTTTACCGAGGATCTTTTTAGAATCCTTGAACCATATTTTGGTAACCCTCGCCTGTCCATTCTTGGAGACTTTAATTTCCATTTGGATAATTTGGAGGACCATGACTCCACCAGGCTGGTGGATGCGCTGGCGGCCTGTGATTGTATCCAACTTGTAAAGACTCCTACACATAGGGCGGGCCACATTTTGGACGGAGTCTTTACCAATGATGACAGACTATCTGTAGACACTCCGGTATCCTTAGTATGGTCTGATCATCTCGCCATTCCTCTTCAGATGACTTATTCTCTGGAAGGAAAGACCGACCCTTGCACCTTTACTAGAGGGCCAAAGAGGAGCTTCCAAAATTTTACGAGTGATGCCGTTGCACCATTTATAAACAAGGGCAGCTACTCTGCCTCAGGGGATGTGGATAAAGGAGCCGAACTATTCTCTGATTCGATCTCCAGGGCGGTGGATGAACTAGCTCCATTGTCCTATAGATACTCTGCGCGCCGTAAATCTACTGCTCCCTGGTATACGGAATCTCTTAGACTTCTACGACAGGGATGCAGAAGACAAGAGAGGAAATGGAGAAAAAACTGGGATCCACAGGATAGGGAACTACATAAGAAATTGCTAGTTGACTATAAGTCCTCGGTCATCAAAGAAAAACAGTTATATTTTACCAATCTCACTACCTCTCTTACTTCTTCTAGTGAGATATTTAAGATCGTGGACTCACTTTGTACTCTTCAGGTTCCGGATCCAGTAGTGGGCTCACAGGAGCTTTGTGACAACATATCAGAGTTCTTCTATAAGAAGATTGATGATATCTATACGGTTCTGGAAACGCAAATAACTAGTATGGATGATTCCTCTCTTCAAATTTTGAAGAGTTTGGAAGCCTGGTCGACTGACCATGTTAATACCTTAACGGATTTTCCGCCTCTTACTTTGGAAAAACTTGATAATATTCTTGATAGGATTAAATCCTCATCCCCTCTGGATCCATGTCCTCTGAAAATCCTGAAGGATTGCAGAGCCACTTTGTTGCCACCTTTGCTAGAGGTGATGAATGGATCTATCACCCAAGGCATCTTCCCTTTAGTGTGGAAGAGGGCGATAGTCAAGCCATTACTCAAGAAACCCACGCTGGACCCGGAACAGCTGAAAAATTTTAGACCTATTTCGCTGTTAGCCGCTCCCGCAAAAATACTTGAGTCTTACCTTAATTGTCATCTTTCCACTTTTCTAGACTCATCTGGGTATCTTGATGGATCCCAACATGGCTTTCGCAAAGTCCATAGTACGGAGTCTGCGCTGACCATGGTGGTAAATAATATCCGTATGAAGGTAGATGCTGGACATACTACGGTACTTGTTCTTTTGGACCTTACCGCAGCATTTGATACCCTGTCTCCCTCCATCTTAACATCTCGGTTGAGGGAGGCAGGGATCTCAGGTGTGGCTCTTAACCTCCTGCACTCTTCTTTACAACATAGAGAGCAGAGAGTCAAGCTCGGCGAATTTCTATCCCCTGTCAAATCCTTGCAATGTGGGGTGCCCCAAGGGTCGGCCTTGAGTCCGACCCTATTTAACATTTATGTTGCACCCCTTGCGAGGTTAGTAAAATCTCAGGGGATGGAAGTGGTGTCATACGCCGATGACACTCAAATTATGGTGTCATTAGCCCACTCAGTATCTACATCTGCCGCCAACTTCAGAACCTGTATGCAGACAGTGTCTGACTGGATGCTTCAGAATTCTCTGAAGTTGAACGGCGATAAAACCGAGATCCTGGTCTTTGGCAAGGACCAGGATATTTGGTCTACTGAGTGGTGGCCGTCTACGCTGGGAACTTGTCCATCTCCTTCCCAGTCAGCCAGGAATCTCGGCGTTATTTTCGACACCTCTCTGTCTATGACCCTACAGGTTAATCGCACGGTTGCTACCTGCTGGGGAGTTATAAAAATACTCAGGAGAATTCTTCATTATCTCTCTCTCCCAGCACGGAAGCAGATAGTAGTGGCATTGGTGGGCTCGAGGTTGGATTACTGCAATGTACTATATGCAGATGCCAACAAGGGGCTCACCCAGCGGCTACAAATTGTACAAAATGCTGCGGCCCGTTTTGTCCTAGCACTCCCAAATACTTCATCTGCCACTATGGCCAGAAGGACTCTTCACTGGCTTCCTATTCAACTGAGGATTTCCTTTAAAATTCTTTGCTTAGCCTATAGAGCTTTATCAGAAAGATCTACGCATCCGTTAAGCGCCTTGCTTACTCCCTATCAGCCGGGGAGAGCGCTTAGATCTGCTGAGTTGAATCTGTTGGTCGTCCCTCGAGCCAAAAGAGCACGATGGGGAGATAGGGCATTCTCAATTGTTGCACCAAAGTTGTGGAATTCTCTCCCCCAAGATATCAAGACACAGTCCTCTCTATCCTCTTTTAAAAAGGCCCTTAAAACCTGGTATTTCGTCAAGGCATACCCGCAATAGTTGTATAACTGCATAGCGGTATTTCTAACAGCTGTTACTGTTTGGTTATGCGCCTTGACGCCCATTGGGCTTAGTTGCGCCATATAAATTGCTTTTAATAATAATAATAATAACTCAGGGGCACCCCCACATCACTTAGGGGCACCCCCACATCACTTAGGGGCACCACCACATCACTCAGGGGCACCACTCAGGGGCACCACCACATCACTCAGGAACACCACCACATCACTCGGGGACACCACCACATCACTCGGGGACACCACCACATCACTCGGGGACACCACCACATCACTCTGGAGCACCACCACATCACTCTGGAGCACCACCACATCACTCGGGAGCACCACCACATCACTCGGGAGCACCACCACATCACTCGGGAGCACCACCACATCACTCGGGAGCACCACCACATCACTCGGGAGCACCACCACATCACTCGGGAGCACCACCACATCACTCGGGAGCACCACCACATCACTCGGGAGCACCACCACATCACTCGGGAGCACCACCACATCACTCGGGGACACCACCACATCACTCGGGGACACCACCACATCACTCGGGGGCACCTCCACATCACTCGGGGACACCTCCACATCACTCGGGGACACCTCCACATCACTCGGGGACACCTCCACATCACTCGGGGACACCTCCACATCACTCAGGAGCACCACCGCATCACTCGGGAGCACCACCGCATCACTCGGGAGCACCACCGCATCACTCTGCAGCACCACCACATCACTCTGCAGCACCACCACATCACTCTGGAGCACCACCACATCACTCTGGAGCACCACCACATCACTCTGGAGCACCACCACATCACTCTGGAGCACCACCACATCACTCTGGAGCACCACCACATCACTCTGGAGCACCACCACAGCACTCGGGAGCACCACCACATCACTCGGGAGCACCACCACATCACTCGGGAGCACCACCACATCACTCGGGAGCACCACCACATCACTCGGGAACAGCACCACATCACTCGGGAACAGCACCACATCACTCGGGAACAGCACCACATCACTCGGGAACAGCACCACATCACTCGGGAACAGCACCACATCACTCGGGAACAGCTCCACATCACTCGGGAACAGCACCACATCACTCGGGAACAGCACCACATCACTCAGGGACACCACCACATCACTCAGGGACACCAACACATCACTCATCACTCAGGGGCACCACCACATCACTCAGGGGCACCACTCAGGGGCAGCACCACATCACTCGGGGACACCTACCACATCACTCAGGAACACCACCACATCACTCAGTGACACCACCACATCACTCAGTGACACCACCACATCACTCAGTGACACCACCACATCACTCAGTGACACCACCACATCACTCAGGAACACCACCACATCACTCAAGAACACCACCACATCACTCAGGGACACCACCACATCACTCAGGGACACCACCACATCACTAACATCACTCAGGGACACCACCACATCACTCGGGGACACCACCACATCACTCGGGGACACCACCACATCATTCAGGGGCACCACCACATCATTCGGGAACACCACCACATCACTCGGGAACACCACCACATCACTCGGGAACACCACCACATCACTCGGGGACACCACCACATCACTCAGGGACACCAACACATCACTCAGGGACACCAACACATCACTCATCACTCAGGGGCACCACCACATCACTCAGGGACACCACTCAGGGGCAGCATCACTCGGGGACACCTACCACATCACTCAGGAACACCACCACATCACTCAGTGACACCACCACATCACTCAGTGACACCACCACATCACTCAGTGACACCACCACATCACTCAGTGACACCACCACATCACTCAGTGACACCACCACATCACTCAGGGACACCACCACATCACTCAGGGACACCACCACATCACTCAGGAACACCACCACATCACTCAGGGACACCACCACATCACTCAGGGACACCACCACATCACTAACATCACTCGGGGGCACCATCACATCACTCGGGGGCACCATCACATCACTCAGGGGCACCATCACATCACTCAGGGGCACCATCACATTACTCAGGGGCACCATCACATTACTCAGGGGCACCATCACATTACTCAGGGGCACATCACTAACATCACTCAGGAACACCACCACTTCACTCGGGGACACCACCACATCACTCAGGGGCACCACCACATCACTCAGGGGCACCACCACATCACTCAGGGGCACCACCACATCACTCAGGGGCACCACTCAGGGGCACCACCACATCACTCAGGAACACCACCACATCACTCGGGGACACCACCACATCACTCGGGGACACCACCACATCACTTGGGGACACCACCACATCACTCGGGGACACCACCACATCACTCGGGGACACCACCACATCACTCGGGGACACCACCACATCACTCGGGGACACCACCACATCACTCGGGGACACCTCCACATCACTCGGGACACCTCCACATCACTCGGGACACCTCCACATCACTCGGGACACCTCCACATCACTCGGGACACCTCCACATCACTCGGGACACCTCCACATCACTCGGGGACACCTCCACATCACTCGGGGACACCTCCACATCACTCGGGGACACCTCCGCATCACTCAGGAGCACCACCGCATCACTCAGGGGCACCACCGCATCACTCAGGGGCACCACCGCATCACTCACGGGCACCACCACATCACTCGGGAGCACCACCACATCACTCGGGAGCACCACCACATCACTCGGGAGCACCACCACATCACTCGGGAGCACCACCACATCACTCGGGAGCACCACCACATCACTCGGGAGCACCACCACATCACTCGGGAGCACCACCACATCACTCGGGAGCACCACCACATCACTCGGGAGCACCACCACATCACTCGGGAGCACCACCACATCACTCGGGAGCACCACCACATCACTCGGGAGCACCACCACATCACTCGGGAGCACCACCACATCACTCGGGAGCACCACCACATCACTCTGGAGCACCACCACATCACTCTGGAGCACCACCACATCACTCGGGAGCACCACCACATCCCTCGGGAGCACCACCACATCCCTCGGGAGCACCACCACATCCCTCGGGAGCACCACCACATCACTCGGGAACACCACCACATCACTCGGGAACACCACCACATCACTCGGGAACACCACCACATCACTCGGGAACAAGACCACATCACTCGGGAACAGCACCACATCACTCGGGAACAGCACCACATCACTCGGGAACAGCACCACATCACTCGGGAGCACCACCACATCACTCGGGAGCACCACCACATCACTCGGGAACAGCACCACATCACTCGGGAACAGCACCACATCACTCGGGAACAGCACCACATCACTCGGGAACAGCACCACATCACTCGGGAACAGCACCACATCACTCGGGAACAGCACCACATCACTCGGGAACAGCACCACATCACTCGGGAACAGCACCACATCACTCGGGAACAGCACCACATCACTCAGGGACACCACCACATCACTCAGGGACACCAACACATCACTCATCACTCAGGGGCACCACCACATCACTCAGGGGCACCACTCAGGGGCAGCACCACATCACTCGGGGACACCTACCACATCACTCAGGAACACCACCACATCACTCAGTGACACCACCACATCACTCAGTGACACCACCACATCACTCAGGGACACCACCACATCACTCAGGGACACCAACACATCACTCAGGGACACCAACACCTCATCACTCAGGAACACCACCACATCACTCAGGGACACCAACACCTCATCACTCAGGAACACCACCACATCACTCAGGGACACCACCACATCACTCAGGGACACCACCACATCACTAACATCACTCAGGGACACCACCACATCACTCTGGGACACCACCACATCATTCAGGGGCACCACCACATCATTCGGGAACATCACCACATCACTCTGGGACACCACCACATCACTCGGGGACACCACCACATCACTCGGGGACACCACCACATCACTCGGGGGCACCAACACATCACTCGGGGGCACCAACACATCACTCGGGGGCACCAACACATCACTCGGGGGCACCAACACATCACTCGGGGGCACCAACACATCACTCGGGGGCACCATCACATTAGTCAGGGGCACCATCACATTACTCAGGGGCACCATCACATTAGTCAGGGGCACCATCACATTACTCAGGGGCACCATCACATTACTCAGGGGCACATCACTAACATCACTCGGGGACACCACTACATCACTCGGGGACACCACCACATCACTCGGGGACACCACCACATCATTCAGGAACACCACCACATCACGCTGGAACACCACCACATCACGCTGGAACACCACCACATCACGCTGGAACACCACCACATCACGCTGGAACACCACCACATCACGCTGGAACACCACCACATCACTCTGGAACACCACCACATCACTCTGGAACACCACCACATCACTCTGGAACACCACCACATCACTCTGGAACACCACCACATCACTCGGCGACACCACCACATCACTCGGGGGCACCACCACATCACTCGGGGGCACCACTCAGGGGCACCACCACATCACTCTGGGACACCAACACATCACTCTGGGACACCAACACATCACTCTGGGACACCACCACATCACTCTGGGACACCACCACATCACTCTGGGACACCACCACATCACTCTGGGACACCACCACATCACTCTGGGACACCACCACATCACTCTGGGACACCACCACATGACTCGGAGACACCACCACATGACTCGGGGACACCACCACATCACTCAGCCCAACCACATCATCACTCAGCACCGCAACAGCACTGTCCTTGCTTGCTACCAACAAGTATTGCCATAGCCAATAGGACTCGCATTAGGAAAGTGTAAGCTATTGGCTTTGTGGATAACAACGCTATTAATTTAGATATTTTGAAATCAAACACATATTTAAAAAATGTGTCATTTACAATACCAATAGCTCACACTTTCCTAATACGAGACCTATTGCATTGCAAATGCTTGTTTGTGTTGTTGGTGGGCGACCTGCATTTCTAGTTTCGTTGCTCAATAACTCATGTTGTCTTATTGATTTTGAGCTTGTGTAACACGCACTTCTCTAAAACACGCTGTCATAATAAATACTCAACACTGAATGCTTGGCACTGAGGCAAGGATCCTCGTGTTCTTCATTTGAGTGCTTACATGAACCTTTTTCAGAATGACTAATTTGAACATTTTATCACTAGAGGGCAGTGGCAGCACGAGATCAGGAGGCTGGGGAAATGCAAGAGAAATCAAGATTAAGAAAAGCAAGAAAAAAGGGAGAAAAGACGACGACAGCGACGAGGAGTCAGTGACAACGAACACAGGTTGGTACATTTTCTCCTTAGCCTCTCCGGTTGACTTTGCGATTTATTTGGCTGACGAGCTTCACCATCCATTTCTATTTCGTTTTTGCATTCAGCCTTCTACTCTTTGCTTAGAATTCGATAAGGATTCTTCTTTACCTTTTCTGTGTGCTTGTCTATTATTCTGCAACCTTGTATGCTTTATGCTGCCTTTAAAGGGGAGCGCGCTTTGGTAATGAGGGAGCATTGAAAAGGGTGTCGGGGTAAAACGAAACAAGCATTAGAAATGCCATAGGTCTCGCATATTTTTTGATTTAGAGCTATTGGCGTTGTAAATGGCAATGTTTTTAACCCATATGTAAGCACTCCACTGCCAACAACACACACAAATAAACGAGCACTAGCCACCAATGTCCACTGAAACAGGTGTGAGAAAGAAGCGGGCAGAACAGCACAAGTGGATGCTGGTGTGTGTGTGTCCGTCGCGTCGTCCGACCTTTAACTCTGAACGTACTTGCACGAAAGGAAGTGGATGCTAAGAAAACACCTGCTTATTGAAAGAAAAGGGCAAGCGCCCAACTGAAAGAAGATGCGCTTCAAGGGAAAGTGCATCAACAGATGAACCTTATATGTATGGCATGTGTTAAGTGCATTCACAGTTGGAGGTGCACGTCAGCCACATGTGTTTGGTGCTAGACGTGCCATACGCCGCTAAGCACGCACTGCGTGTACAATCAGATTGTATTAGTAGCGCAAGGCACCTGCGGTTCTCACTGCCAGACTTTGATTGTGAAAGATAAGTGCACCAAGGATAGCGTAGATTTCACCGGAAGGAAAGCTTCGCAGCGATTCTGGGAATCAGACTCGCTCCCACCTGGGAAAGACTGACTTGGGGACATATTTTAATCGATAACACAGAGTGACAACCACCCCTTTTGATTATTTAACAGGAGGAGACACTGCTGCACATCCGGACAGGTGTCCCTGTACTTTCATTATACTGTCCTGCTAATATTAACACAGAATTACACCAGACACGTAAAAAAATATCACTGCAAATCAGTTTCAAATGCAGGAAAGGTGAAAATGCAAAGAGGAGAATCTTATGACAGGTCCCACCTGCAGTGGTGGCTCCTACGCTGAGGCGGAGTAGCGTCTCCACACTGCTATTTGAGCAATGTAAAAAATACAAATAAAATAATAATAATAAGACATAATATTTTTAGGGCTCGGCATCGAGCCCTATTGCAGTTGAGTTCGCTCTCAAGGGAGGACAGAGCGGTGCACGAGCCTACCAGGGTCTGTGGACGCGCACACACACAGGCAGGCAGGCACGCCCCAGACACACATAGACAGACAGAGACACGCACACACACACACACACACACACACACCCTCCCTTCCTCTCTGCCCACTCCCTCTCTGCCGCCCCCCCCCCCTACCCCCACTCACTGGGCTCTTTCCCTCCAGCGGGTCAGTCACGGCAGCAGGCAGACTCGGTGTCTTCTCGGGGATCTTCAGCTGATGTGCACGCCCACGCTGCGTCACGTGCGCGCCCACCACGCTGTTTTCAAGCCCGTTGATCCTCAGCTTGGTATATACTTTGGCTATGGACAATTAGACCACCGTTTTGCTCCGTCAATCATGTTTTCTTGGGCTGCGGTGTCTACAAGGCAAGGGGGCAGTGCACTGCACATGGATTTATCCTCGTCACGCCAATCGGTATTGTTTAATTTTATTTCTTTCGATCAGCATGTTTTTTGTAATCTCTGGGAGAGCCGACGCTGGGACTTGAACCCCATTCCACAGTGTCAAAGTCCGGACACGGAGTGAAAGAACACCCACTATACTCAGTTACCATGAGGTGGCGATATCTGCCACTCACTTTCCTCACTGCACCTTTGTGTTAGCCACGATGATCATAATCATTTCTATCCACTTCCATAATAGGCTTGTATTTTCAAAGATATCCTCTAATACTGAAAAGAAATTAGGGCAATAAATATCTATACAGCAGCGTACATAAACACAAAATGTCATGACATTTTGCACACTGTTGCAGGTCCGCTGTAGTCAAGGAGATTGTCTTCTGAGAAGTGTTTACATCCTCAAAATGACTTTCCAGTGTAGAGGACCATTGGTGCACCTGCTTATCTGGCAATATGCATAAGGATTACTACCTATCTCACTAATATTTTATCTTCGTAAATAGTTTGTTCACAGTACATTGTAAATTGTTTTCACATCATGGGAGCTCTAAAAATTGAATTTTGTTCATCGCTTCTAAATGAGGCGCTTTTTTTGCATTCTTCGACAATGCTTTCAAACTAATTTCTGCTACTGCGGTAGATGGATGGCACTCCGGAGAATATTGTGTTGATCGGTATAGCTCTATAAGCCGTGCGCGCCCCTGGTGACCCTCACGCCCGACCCCAGGTCTGCCCAGTAGAACGGCGCTCACTTTATCCCTCTGTGAGGCAGAAGGTGAGTGTGAGTGCAGAGTGCGCAGAGTGAGTGTGAAGTAGTGAGTGCAGAGTGAGTGTGGAGAGTGAGTGTGGAGAGTGAGTGTGGAGAGTGAGTGTGCAGAGTAGTGTGTGTGCAGAGTAGTGAGTGTGCAGAGTAGTGAGTGTGCAGAGTAGTGAGTGTGCCGAGTAGTGAGTGTGCCGAGTAGTGAGTGTGCCGAGTAGTGAGTGTGCCGAGTAGTGAGTGTGCCGAGTAGTGAGTGTGCCGAGTAGTGAGTGTGCCGAGTAGTGAGTGTGCCGAGTAGTGAGTGTGCCGAGTAGTGAGTAGTGAGTGCAGAGTAGTGAGTAGTGAGTGCAGAGTAGTGAGTGCAGAGTAGTGAGTGCAGAGTGCAGAGTAGTGAGTGCAGAGTGCAGAGTAGTGAGTGCAGAGTGCAGAGTAGTGAGTGCAGAGTGCAGAGTAGTGAGTGCAGAGTGCAGAGTAGTGAGTGCAGAGTAGTGAGTGCAGAGTGCAGACTAGTGAGTGCAGAGTGCAGAGTAGTGAGTGCAGAGTGCAGAGTAGTGAGTGCAGAGTGCAGAGTAGTGAGTGCAGAGTGCAGAGTAGTGAGTGCAGAGTAGTGAGTGCAGAGTAGTGAGTGCAGAGTAGTGAGTGCAGAGTAGTGAGTGCAGAGTAGTGAGTGCAGAGTAGTGAGTGCAGAGTAGTGAGTGCAGAGTGCAGAGTAGTGAGTGCAGAGTGCAGAGTAGTGAGTGCAGAGTAGTGAGTGCAGAGTAGTGAGTGCAGAGTAGTGAGTGCAGAGTAGTGAGTGCAGAGTAGTGAGTGCAGAGTAGTGAGTGCAGAGTAGTGAGTGCAGAGTAGTGAGTGCAGGGTGCAGGGTAGTGAGTGCAGAGTGCAGGGTAGTGAGTGCAGAGTGCAGGGTAGTGAGTGCAGAGTGCAGGGTAGTGAGTGCAGGGTAGTGAGTGCAGGGTAGTGAGTGCAGGGTAGTGAGTGCAGGGTAGTGAGTGCAGAGTGCAGAGTAGTGAGTGCAGAGTGCAGAGTAGTGAGTGCAGAGTGCAGAGTAGTGAGTGCAGAGTAGTGAGTGCAGAGTAGTGAGTGCAGAGTAGTGAGTGCAGAGTAGTGAGTGCAGAGTAGTGAGTGCAGAGTAGTGAGTGCAGAGTAGTGAGTGCAGAGTGCAGGGTAGTGAGTGCAGGGTAGTGAGTGCAGAGTGCAGAGTAGTGAGTGCAGGGTAGTGAGTGCAGAGTGCAGAGTAGTGAGTGCAGGGTAGTGAGTAGTGAGTGCAGAGTAGTGAGTGCAGAGTAGTGAGTGCAGAGTAGTGAGTGCAGAGTAGTGAGTGCAGAGTAGTGAGTGCAGAGTAGTGAGTGCAGAGTAGTGAGTGCAGAGTAGTGAGTGCAGAGTAGTGAGTGCAGAGTAGTGAGTGCAGAGTAGTGAGTGCAGAGTGCAGAGTAGTGAGTGCAGAGTCCAGAGTAGTGAGTGCAGAGTGCAGAGTAGTGAGTGCAGAGTGCAGAGTAGTGAGTGCAGAGTGCAGAGTAGTGAGTGCAGAGTGCAGAGTAGTGAGTGCAGAGTGCAGAGTAGTGAGTGCAGAGTAGTGAGTGCAGAGTGCAGAGTAGTGAGTGCAGAGTGCAGAGTAGTGAGTGCAGAGTAGTGAGTGCAGAGTAGTGAGTGCAGAGTAGTGAGTGCAGAGTAGTGAGTGCAGAGTAGTGAGTGCAGAGTAGTGAGTGCAGAGTAGTGAGTGCAGAGTAGTGAGTGCAGAGTAGTGAGTGCAGAGTAGTGAGTGCAGAGTAGTGAGTGCAGAGTAGTGAGTGCAGAGTAGTGAGTGCAGAGTAGTGAGTGCAGAGTGCAGAGTAGTGAGTGCAGAGTAGTGAGTGCAGAGTGCAGAGTAGTGAGTGCAGAGTAGTGAGTGCAGAGTAGTGAGTGCAGAGTAGTGAGTGCAGAGTAGTGAGTGCAGAGTGCAGAGTAGTGAGTGCAGAGTATACTCGTACAGAGTAGTGAGTGCAGTCACAGAGTGCAGAGTAGTGAGTGCAGAGTGCAGAGTAGTGAGTGCAGAGTAGTGAGTGCAGAGTAGTGAGTGCAGAGTAGTGAGTGCAGAGTAGTGAGTGCAGAGTAGTGAGTGCAGAGTAGTGAGTGCAGAGTAGTGAGTGCAGAGTGCAGAGTAGTGAGTGCAGAGTGCAGAGTAGTGAGTGCAGAGTGCAGAGTAGTGAGTGCAGAGTGCAGAGTAGTGAGTGCAGAGTAGTGAGTGCAGAGTAGTGAGTGCAGAGTAGTGAGTGCAGAGTAGTGAGTGCAGAGTAGTGAGTGCAGAGTAGTGAGTGCAGAGTAGTGAGTGCAGAGTAGTGAGTGCAGAGTGCAGAGTAGTGAGTGCAGAGTGCAGAGTAGTGAGTGCAGAGTGCAGAGTAGTGAGTGCAGAGTGCAGAGTAGTGAGTGCAGAGTAGTGAGTGCAGAGTAGTGAGTGCAGAGTAGTGAGTGCAGAGTAGTGAGTGCAGAGTGCAGAGTAGTGAGTGCAGAGTGCAGAGTAGTGAGTGCAGAGTGCAGAGTAGTGAGTGCAGAGTGCAGAGTAGTGAGTGCAGAGTAGTGAGTGCAGAGTGCAGAGTAGTGAGTGCAGAGTGCAGAGTAGTGAGTGCAGAGTAGTGAGTGCAGAGTGCAGAGTAGTGAGTGCAGAGTAGTGAGTGCAGAGTGCAGAGTAGTGAGTGCAGAGTGCAGAGTAGTGAGTGCAGAGTGCAGAGTAGTGAGTGCAGAGTAGTGAGTGCAGAGTAGTGAGTGCAGAGTAGTGAGTGCAGAGTAGTGAGTGCAGAGTAGTGAGTGCAGAGTAGTGAGTGCAGAGTAGTGAGTGCAGAGTGCAGAGTAGTGAGTGCAGAGTAGTGAGTGCAGAGTAGTGAGTGCAGAGTAGTGAGTGCAGAGTAGTGAGTGCAGAGTGCAGAGTAGTGAGTGCAGAGTAGTGAGTGCAGAGTAGTGAGTGCAGAGTAGTGAGTGCAGAGTAGTGAGTGCAGAGTAGTGAGTGCAGAGTAGTGAGTGCAGAGTAGTGAGTGCAGAGTAGTGAGTGCAGAGTAGTGAGTGCAGAGTAGTGAGTGCAGAGTAGTGAGTTCAGAGTAGTGAGTGCAGAGTAGTGAGTGCAGAGTAGTGAGTGCAGAGTGCAGAGTAGTGAGTGCAGAGTAGTGAGTGCAGAGTAGTGAGTGCAGAGTAGTGAGTGCAGAGTAGTGAGTGCAGAGTGCAGAGTAGTGAGTGCAGAGTGCAGAGTGCAGAGTAGTGAGTGCAGAGTGCATAGTATTGAGTGCAGAGTAGTGAGTGCAGAGTGCAGAGTAGTGAGTGCAGAGTGCAGAGTAGTGAGTGCAGAGTGCAGAGTAGTGAGTGCAGAGTAGTGAGTGCAGAGTAGTGAGTGCAGAGTAGTGAGTGCAGAGTAGTGAGTGCAGAGTGCAGAGTAGTGAGTGCAGAGTGCAGAGTAGTGAGTGCAGAGTGCAGAGTAGTGAGTGCAGAGTAGTGAGTGCAGAGTGCAGAGTAGTGAGTGCAGAGTGCAGAGTAGTGAGTGCAGAGTGCAGAGTAGTGAGTGCAGAGTAGTGAGTGCAGAGTGCAGAGTAGTGAGTGCAGAGTAGTGAGTGCAGAGTAGTGAGTGCAGAGTAGTGAGTGCAGAGTAGTGAGTGCAGAGTAGTGAGTGCAGAGTAGTGAGTGCAGAGTAGTGAGTGCAGAGTAGTGAGTGCAGAGTAGTGAGTGCAGAGTAGTGAGTGCAGAGTAGTGAGTGCAGAGTAGTGAGTGCAGAGTAGTGAGTGCAGAGTGCAGAGTAGTGAGTGCAGAGTGCAGAGTGCAGAGTAGTGAGTGCAGAGTGCATAGTATTGAGTGCAGAGTAGTGAGTGCAGAGTGCAGAGTAGTGAGTGCAGAGTGCAGAGTAGTGAGTGCAGAGTGCAGAGTAGTGAGTGCAGAGTGCAGAGTAGTGAGTGCAGAGTAGTGAGTGCAGAGTGCAGAGTAGTGAGTGCAGAGTGCAGAGTAGTGAGTGCAGAGTAGTGAGTGCAGAGTAGTGAGTGCAGAGTAGTGAGTGCAGGGTAGTGAGTGCAGGGTAGTGAGTGCAGAGTGCAGAGTAGTGAGTGCAGAGTGCAGAGTAGTGAGTGCAGAGTGCAGAGTAGTGAGTGCAGAGTGCAGAGTAGTGAGTGCAGAGTAGTGAGTGCAGAGTGCAGAGTAGTGAGTGCAGAGTGCAGAGTAGTGAGTGCAGAGTGCAGAGTAGTGAGTGCAGAGTGCAGAGTAGTGAGTGCAGAGTAGTGAGTGCAGAGTGCAGAGTAGTGAGTGCAGAGTAGTGAGTGCAGAGTAGTGAGTGCAGAGTAGTGAGTGCAGAGTAGTGAGTGCAGAGTGCAGAGTAGTGAGTGCAGAGTGCAGAGTAGTGAGTGCAGAGTAGTGAGTGCAGAGTAGTGAGTGCAGAGTAGTGAGTGCAGAGTAGTGAGTGCAGAGTGCAGAGTAGTGAGTGCAGAGTAGTGAGTGCAGAGTGCAGAGTAGTGAGTGCAGAGTGCAGAGTAGTGAGTGCAGAGTAGTGAGTGCAGAGTAGTGAGTGCAGAGTAGTGAGTGCAGAGTAGTGAGTGCAGAGTGCAGAGTAGTGAGTGCAGAGTGCAGAGTGCAGAGTAGTGAGTGCAGAGTGCATAGTATTGAGTGCAGAGTAGTGAGTGCAGAGTGCAGAGTAGTGAGTGCAGAGTGCAGAGTAGTGAGTGCAGAGTGCAGAGTAGTGAGTGCAGAGTAGTGAGTGCAGAGTAGTGAGTGCAGAGTAGTGAGTGCAGAGTAGTGAGTGCAGAGTGCAGAGTAGTGAGTGCAGAGTGCAGAGTAGTGAGTGCAGAGTGCAGAGTAGTGAGTGCAGAGTAGTGAGTGCAGAGTAGTGAGTGCAGAGTAGTGAGTGCAGAGTAGTGAGTGCAGAGTGCAGAGTAGTGAGTGCAGAGTAGTGAGTGCAGAGTAGTGAGTGCAGAGTAGTGAGTGCAGAGTAGTGAGTGCAGAGTAGTGAGTGCAGAGTAGTGAGTGCAGAGTGCAGAGTAGTGAGTGCAGAGTAGTGAGTGCAGAGTAGTGAGTGCAGAGTAGTGAGTGCAGAGTAGTGAGTGCAGAGTGCAGAGTAGTGAGTGCAGAGTGCAGAGTAGTGAGTGCAGAGTGCAGAGTAGTGAGTGCAGAGTAGTGAGTGCAGAGTAGTGAGTGCAGAGTAGTGAGTGCAGAGTAGTGAGTGCAGAGTAGTGAGTGCAGAGTAGTGAGTGCAGAGTAGTGAGTGCAGAGTAGTGAGTGCAGGGTAGTGAGTGCAGAGTGCAGAGTAGTGAGTGCAGAGTGCAGAGTAGTGAGTGCAGAGTGCAGAGTAGTGAGTGCAGAGTGCAGAGTAGTGAGTGCAGCGTGCAGAGTAGTGAGTGCAGAGTGCAGAGTAGTGAGTGCAGAGTGCAGAGTAGTGAGTGCAGAGTGCAGAGTAGTGAGTGCAGAGTGCAGAGTAGTGAGTGCAGAGTGCAGAGTGCAGAGTAGTGAGTGCAGAGTAGTGAGTGCAGAATGCAGAGTGCTGTGTGCTGTTGAGTGCAGAGTGAGTGTGCAGAGTAGTGAGTGCAGAGTAGTGAGTGCAGAATGCAGAGTGCTGTGTGCTGTTGAGTGCAGAGTGAGTGTGCAGAGCAGTGAGTGCAGAATGCTGTGTGCTGTTGAGTGCAGAGTGCTGTGTGCTGTTGAGTGCAGAGTGCTGTGTGCTGTTGAGTGCAGAGTGCTGTGTGCTGTTGAGTGCAGAGTGCTGTGTGCTGTTGAGTGCAGAGTGCTGTGTGCTGTTGAGTGCAGAGTGCTGTGTGCTGTTGAGTGCAGAGTGCTGTGTGCTGTTGAGTGCAGAGTGCTGTGTATTGGCAATGTAAATGACAATGTCATTTGTTTATGATTTAAAGAAAAAAAAAGAAATGTCATGAGCAATGCCAATAGCTCTTCCTTTAATGATGCCGAGACCATTGCATTGTAAATGCTTGTTATATTTATGCGAACAATTGTAGCCGGGGCGGGGCTGTTCACAGTGTGGAGTGGTTTTTGCAACTCCCATAGGGCCCCCCTGGGGCCGGCCAAATAATCAAGCACACTTAGCATGTTCTTCACTGGGCTGTTTTGCACAGCCCAGTGGAGAACACGTCCAGGCTCCCTGGTACTGCTTGAGCGGTCAAACAAGTCGCACAGACCAATCCCGATGCTGCTCATACAGCGCCGTGATTGGCTGGGAGCCTGGGCGATTCCAGCGCCGCAGAGTGAGGACCGAGAAGAGGTGGTGGTGGCGGTAAAGAAGGTAAGTTAAAAAAAATAATAATTTTATCCAACCCCACCCTGCCCCTGCACTGAAGCAGCTGCCACTGCCCACCTGTCGAGGTATTCTGTAGAAGACCTTTAGCGCTACCTGCGAGCCCACAAGAAACCATATGGCAGATGTACCTAGGCCAGAAACATGGTCATACTTGTTTCATCTACTGCTATTATTATGTGCAGCGGGTGACTGAACTATGTAGAAAGGCCAGTAGGGTTGGGACCCATTGATTGACATGCTGGACAAGAAGCAATAACTCTGGTCTCCAAGTTTTTGAGTGGGACTTGCCAGCTTCCATTCAGCCAGGAAACGTCCTTGAAGAGGATGAAGTCACTGGTCTGCGTCTGCATAAGTCATTAGGTGGGCTAGACTCATCTACCTGCTCATATTCCCTGTCAAACATAGTTTGCATCAGTCACCGATAAGAAAATCATTTTATTACCCAGACCTAAGACACTTAAAAAACATAGCATTTGGTTACTTGTGTACACGTGTGGCCCACTGATCTTTTGACCTCACTGCTGTTCAGGTAAGTTGCAGATTTCTAAGAGGCCAGGAGCAACTCCAAACCCCAGTGCTTAGCACCCATTGAACCAAAAAAAAATGCTACATGGTCAACTTTTGGCACATACACGGAAGAAGAAATTGGCAAACTGCTCAGCACCCTGAAACCATCCAATCCCCTCACGGACCCCCTTCCTGCTACCGCAGTAAAAGACTTTACCCCTGTGCTTCTCCCTCTCTGGACTAAAATTATCAACAGCTCTCTCCAACAAGGAAGCATACCTGACTCTCTCAAAGTTGAACAAGTCACACCTCTTCTAAAGAAACCTACAGCCGACCCCTCTGATCTCAACAATTACCGTCCCATTACCAATATTCCCACTCTCGCCAAACTGCTGGAAAAATGCGCACAACTACAATTGACTAAACACATTGAACAATTTGATCTCCTCAATCCCCACCAGTCAGGCTTCCGAGCAGGACACAGTACAGAAACTGCTATGACTCACATAATTGACGACGCACTTCAAATGCTAGACCAAAACGACACCTGCCTCCTCATCCTTCTTGATCTCTCTTCAGCATTCGACACCGTTAAACATGAGAATTTACTAAAACTACTAAACACAAGAATGGGTTTATCTGGAACTGTTCTCAAGTGGTTCACTTCCTTTCTTCACAACAGGTCTCAGAAATTCAAGAGCAACAACCTGATGTCCTCGCCCATACCTGTAACACTAGGCGTCCCCCAAGGATCCTCTCTATCCCCAACTCTGTTCAACCTAGTTATGGAACCTCTGACCACCTTGCTACAAGCATCCAATGTACACTTTCACATGTACGCCGATGACACCCAACTTTATCTCAAATTACAATCCCCCAAAGACATCCTGCTCCTGAACTCAACGATCAGAAGCACCCAATCCTGGCTGGCCGATAATCATCTCAAACTCAATGCTCTGAAAACAGAGTTCCTTCTGATCTCACCTCCAGCGAAGATCTCCACCACTCAAATCTGGCTTAAACACCTAACCGCACTCAATGTCCAACCCACCATCGTGGACTCAGCAAAATCTTTAGGCATAACACTCGACACCAATCTCAACATGCAGCAACATATCAGCAAGGCAACAAAGGGAGCGAACTTCCAAATCAATACGCTGAGGAAACTTAAACCCTTCCTCCCAGCCAAAGACTTCCAAACCGCAGTACAAGCACTAGTCCTCCCTCGAATAGAATACGGCAGCATCGCCCTCTGCGGACTCCCCCTAACTACAACCGCACCCCTAAGAGCTTCTCTAAACGCTGCAGCGAGACTCATCACTGGGTCAAAAAAGCACTCCCATATTACCCCTGACTTGAAATCCCTGAACTGGCTACCTTTTGAAGCCAGAATACATCTGAAAATCGCCTGCATGACACACAAGACGGTACACCTAAACTCACCCTGCTACCTCGCTCAGAAGCTGACAATCTCTGGCGGAGCTAGAAACACTAGAGGCACAAACAATCTTCTGCTGAAACCTCGAAGATTCCGGAAGGAAAAAACATATAAGCGCTCCTTCTCAGGAATGGCACCTAGGATCTGGAACTCACTCCCCCCCGAAACCAGGCTTATCTCTTCCACTACACTCTTTAAAAATGAAGTAAAAGCTATCCTCATGGCTAAATACACTTGAACTATTATCTCGAACTCTGTTAATACTCTGTACCGATCTGTACCACATGTTTGACCCCTTTGCTTAGTTGTATTAGCTGTCTTATTACTCACATGATTGGCTTTGCAGCCACCTATTTGTACTGTTTGTTATATTGATTTATCTGTCTGACTATGCTCCCTCATGTACCCCTTCTATGTAAAGCGCTCTGATATCTGCAAGGATCTTGTCCGCGCTATATAAAACTTTCAAAATAAATAAATAAAAATAAATAACCCAAAGTAGTGTGATTCAGTTAAGAGAGTGTGTAACCTTAGCTAACTGGTCTATAATGAAAAGAATAATGTGAAGAGGTAGCCCTACTGTGAAATGGTTTCTGTAACTGGCACATGGTTTTGAAGTCAAGCCTTTGTTTTCTAGGCAGCTGGAGGAGTGGTTTTCATGCTGCAGTGATGTGGTCCAAGCCTTTTAAGACGAGGGCAAATATCCACAGTAACCTAAATGAAGAGCTTGTTCTGATATCAATAACGTCTTAGAATGCACATAACGTTCATGCATTCTGACATTAGCATTGCCTAGAAAAATCAGTATGCATAATCCTCTGTGCTGCCTCTTTTATTGTGACCTTTGATGTGAGTGAATGAGAGGGGGCATATTACAGGGTAAGCTGAGGACGGAACGGCCTGTCAGTGTGTTGTGAGCACATTATTATATCTGTTGAGTCAGCCATGTTTGGCTGCTGAACCTTCTCCTCCACGGTTTGCACAATTATGTATATGCTTCCTCGATGTTGCGCTTGTGCTTTAATATTAGCAGGATATGATGAGGCCGAGGGAAGCCTGTAAGGACTGACTTTCCTGAAATGGTCCTTCTTTCAGATATGTGGGAGGTGGCAGGGGATACATGTTTGTCCTTGCTGCTTTGAAGTAGAGCGTCACTGCCCAGAAGCGCAGGAGATTCCAACATGTAGTGGGATGGCAGTTTAGTTGTCAAAGTGAGATGTCATGTGATCATTTCTAAGTTAAGAGATCCCTCGTAGGCTCGATTAACATGTTTATTTCTATATTTCATTTTTCTTAATTGAGTTTCATAACTCGCCTGGAATATTGAATGCAGAAATAAATATAAGATGATCAAAACAAAACATTTCCTCCTCTTGTATTCCTTTTAGTTATAACTTTGACTCGGAAATATGTGAAATCACAAAAATGAATGTGACTTCCTTGCCTTCACATTTGCGAAGCATCTAGGCGATAGAGAAACAAACATTTGGCATGCAATAGGTCTCATATTTACGCGAGTTTAAACTATTGGCATTGTAAATGACAATGCCTTCTATTTGTGTTTTTATAAAGGAAACAAAAATAAAAGGAATTGTTATTTGCAATGTCAATAGCTCAAACTCGTGTGAAAGCAAGACCTATTGCATTGCAAATACCGAGTGCCCTGGTGCTAGCACATTCCCAGAGGGGACCACGGTCTGGAGGTTTTGCAAGAAAAACTTGTGAAAGGGCGATATAGAAGAGTGTGAGTCAGACCCAAATGGATGGAGGGTTGTATGCGTAATATAAATGGTTAAGATGCATTTCTCTTGAAAATGGATGGGGGGTTTAATGTGTAATTTAAATGATTAGGATGTATATATTAGGATGTAAATATTTTGTTTCGCTTTTACACAATTCCTTTTCATTATATTTAAGGGGGTAGATGTGTTGTGCTATTATTTAAATTTAGTATTGTTTTTTTTTTTTTTTATTGGTTAATGTCCTCCTTCTGTCCAGCGCCAGCTTCTCAGGTTCCAGAACTCTTACTGGACTCTCTGGAGTATTTGCTGGCAAGAAAAGCCCAGAGCTGGACGTGCCTTGTTAAGCTACTATTGGTGTTTCAACAAATAAAGTTATACTTGAAATAAAGAAGACTCCCACTTTACGCTCAGGCATATAATGCTAAATACATTATATGACAAGCAGGGCACAAGAGGGGGCTAAAAAGGCAGTAGAAATAGAGACGAGTGTTAGTTGGATAGCTACTTTGAGAGAAAACACAGTATTTGATAAAATAACCAACATTTTTGAAGATTTTCAAAGCAAAGAGGGGGAGAGTGTGTGTGCATGTTTGCCTGTGTTTATGGATAAGTACCTGGTGAAATCCGACAGACAACACAATACCGGGCTGAAAACACCTTTACCCAACTATTTATTTTTGTATCCAACTATTTATGTATTTAGGAGGCTTTAAAACCTAAAGGAGGAACAAACACGTGCTGCATCGACTGCATGTGAGACAGCAGATTTCAGCTCAAATACAGGATGGGGAGGGGTTACTGGAGGGGGGGGGGGTGCCGAGCACGGTGACTGTTGTTTGCAGTCGAAATGCAGGGCTTGGGGGAAGTTGGGGGCGGGGGTTGTTAGATTGCTCCGATTGAGGATGGTTTAGAGTTGCAGTCACTGTGACAGCTGGAGGACAGTGACACCCAGATTACAACAACAAAGTGCTAGCAAGGAGCGGGGTCTACAAACTAAAAGCCCAGGTGGACATGGGTTAGGCGCGACTGACTCCAGCGTGCACCCCAGATAATATTGGGACATATCTCATCAGCATGGAGCACCGGGGATATTTGTGAGAGTTGGCCTCTGGCAATGTAGGCGCAAATCTGCTGACTTTCGATCATACTTTCAGACGCGCCCTCACCCCCACGCTCACCTTGATCAAGTCCACATGGGACATGACTGTGTGCTTCAGAACCCCTGCCATGGTTCCGGCTCACTAGTGTGTCCCCAGGAGCAGCCGCCGGTTCCCTAGCCGCTTCCTGCTGCTCCATCCCCAGCCCTGCTCCGCTATCGCAGAGCCGCTCCATCCATTCCAGGATAGAGGCAGCAGCCGTGGTAGTGCAGAGTACAGGAGGGGTGGAGCACAACCCTCCCGCGTGCGACACGACCTCACCGCATACAACTTCGGGAGCACAAACAGTCTTGCTGATAGACTGGTGCAAAGAACCAACTACAAGGGGCGGTGTATCTCGAGACAGCTATGATTGGATGAAAGTCTCAATCTACAGCAACGAGCCAAGACTGCCGGTATCCATTGAATGTTCTCTTATTTACCGCCTGACCCTTCGGTGCCATGACTTGGAAGGGCTGCTGGAAAGTCTCTTGAACCGTGTTCAGGAAATAAAACGTCATAATTAAAAAGAAAACTCTTGTTGCTCAAAGAGAGGACAGTCAGAGGAGGAGAAGAAAGAATAACCAGCATTGCTTGAAGGCAGGGGGCCATCTGTTTTCACTTAGCCACGTGTTTATATTTGTATCGCGCTTTCACTCTAAGTGAAAGCGCAATGCAAAAATGAACACGCGGCTGAGTGAAAACAGATGGCCCCCTACTAAAGATAAGAAATTGCTTTGCGACAGCCGCAAAACAGACAAGCCAAGGGCCGTAAGAAAAGGTGGCAACAAAAATACTCCATTCCCAATGGCAGGCCACCGTTTAGCATAAACAGTGACTCAAGCCAATGAAAATGAGGCGCGGGGCTTTGAGTCCCCTTCTGAAAAACCCTCATCCACAATATCTTTCGCCGAGCGACAGCGCATGCGCTGCAACGCTAGGCAAGACCTAAAAATGTGGTGAAAAGTGGCTCTGTTTCATCTTTCCAACCAAACCCTTTCTGTCAGTGCTGATCTCAGTGACAACATGAGTTACACCACAGCGATGGACAAAGAGTTCAGGTGTTTAATTACATACCCTCTGTTCCATGCACTTCAGTTTTACTCTTAGAAGGGCCTTGAGTTAAGCTTTCCACCTGACTTTGGATTTCCAACTCCACTAAGCCTTCCCACAACCCCTCTAATTCCTCAGGTTCTAGGGATGCTGCATCAATGATCTTAATTGCGCCAGACTAGCCAGACAGGATGAGGTGTTTGCTTCTTCTCCACCTATCTCTGTGTCCTCCTTTTCTGCTTCCTTTCATGATCAACTTCCATTTACAGATGAAAGGGTAGGTTTTGAATGTAACCCCACACAGGCCTCCACCTTCATGCTTGGAGATTCAAGTGGGGCAGCTTAAGTTTTTCTAACCTGCCTGCAGAGGTGCTGGGCGTCATCTTGCAACTAGCCACCCCTCTGCTAAAATTGTTTATTCTGGACTTTGGTCATGTTTTGCTTCATGGTGCACCAAAGAGAAAGTTGATACTCTCAGGGGTGCATTTGTCAGATATGTTGCTCTTTGAATTGTCACTTTCTCTGCAAGGCTTTGCTGCAGGCACTGTGAAGGGTTATCGGTCGGCCCGTTAGTTTTTCTTTTGTTTGCTGGATTACCTACCATTGTTTAAGTTTCTTATTTCTATGCACTTTTTGAGGGGGTTGACCCCTTTCCCCCTTCGCAATTTGTCATGCTAAATAGGGACCATATTGAGGTACTCACTTACTGATGATTTCATCTTTCAAGCTCATGCACAGTTGCTTTTTGAGGCTAGTCACTATTAAGAGTGTTTTTTTGATAGCCATTACCTTACCTCAGTGTGTTAGTGTGGGGATTCTGGGGGTTTGCCGAACAAATCCACGGACAACGGGGTTGTAGGTAGGGCAGATTTTATTGATTTGTACAGCCTCCTTTTCTGAACAGGGACTCTATAGTATGGTAGAGGATTGGTAGTGTCCTCCGTTGCCTCTCGTAGGATTCCCCGCCGTCTCAACTCCCGGTGTCGTCTGGGAGGTGTGGTCCGGGCTTCCGCCGTTGTTGCACGAGGGCCGGTATATGACAGCTGTCCTAGCCACACTTCCCGGGAAGCGTGGCTGGGCGATGCGCCTTCACGTCGGCCTCCTGGCGTGTCGCTGCAGTCTCGCTCCTCCTCTGGTCTTTCTCCGGTGTTCTCGGCTCCTTGGTCCGCCTGGTCTCTCTCCTTTTGTCTCCGCTCCTCGATCTCCCTCCACTCCGCTCCGTCCTCGCTCTTTCTCCACTCTGCTCCGTCCTCGCTCTTCCTCCACTCTGCTCCGTGCTCGCTCTTCCTCCACTCTGCTCCGTCCTCGCTCTTCCTCCACTCCGCTCCGTCCTCGCTCTTCCTCCCCTCTGCTCCTTCCTCGCTCTCCAGTCGCCACTCTCCACCTCCGGGTGTAACACACACAGGTGTGTGTTCAGGGCTGGGTTTTACCGACGTACGGAGGGCGGGCCCCAGGACCGGGTCTGGCCAATTAAAGTAACACGGGTCCTCCGAGATCAGCAAGGGTTGGTAGCCGTCCACGTCCGTGGTCTTCCAGGAGTCGGTGTGCTGTTCAAAGAGAGGGGACACATGAATAGGCAAGCCTGGAGGACCCGAGTCCGGGTCCCCCTCGTCACAGTTAGAGAGCTACAGGTGCTTTTGACTCTTGTGGACCAAGCTGGTCTTGAACACGAAGACTTTCCTTCTTCAGAAAGTGGTTATCCTTTGAATGTTGGCCAATCAGTCACTTTGCCAATGTTCTGTCTGCCTCACCTTTCTACCATGGAAAAGCTACCCTTTCTGAATCCTTGCATGGCTCTCAGTTTGTATGTAATTACAGGATCTGCAGGTTTGGGTTGATGACCAGCTTTTCCTCGGCCACAGTCGTTCCAAGCAGGGAAAGTCAATTCATAATTGAATGATTTCCTGCAAAAATGTTCTATGCTTGAAGATCTTCTATGCTGTTGCCAAAAAGAAGTCCTCCAACAGCATTAGTGCCTCTTCCTAAAGGACATACCCCACCTCTGTGACGTCTCAGGGTGTTCCTGTGTTGGATATTTGGCGAGCTGCAATGTGGGCTGTGGTCCATACTTTCACCAGGCAATACTGTCTCTCTTGACTCTGAAATCTGTGAAGATGTCCGCTTTGTGCCATATTTTCAATGCAGACTTTCTAGTTGGGCAATTGCTTCAGACCCACCTCCTGGAGGTGCTGCTTGGGTATTGACTCAAGAGGTGTGGTATCGGCAGGCACAATGAGTAGCTAAGTTTCTGGTGGATAACTTCAGATTCCTCACCAATCATACCAGTCTTCCCAGTCTGAGGAACGGCTTAAGATTTCTTTTGGTTTAAAAATGTTCCCAGTTAGTTCTTGCACAATGCATTCTCTGTCAGCCTTGACTCAAAGTGTGGAAAAAAGGCTGGGCCAAGTCCTTATCGGGGCGGGAGAGATTTCAGCTTTCCAGATCCAGTCTGTCCCCTTGATGGGATTCAGGTGACATTAACCATACTTTTTCCCACACCCACTAATGGAAAAGGATTATTTTCCGTACTTACATTTCAATAGTTTTACCAACCACCAAATAAACAAGCATTGTCAAAACCAGTAGTTCTTGCCTTAAATATGCTTATGTGCCTTTTTTGTTTAACTTATTGATTTTTTACTTTGTAAATATACATTTTTTTAAAATTGTTTGCATGCATGTCTGTGATAACAGAGAAGCATGGCCTAAGAATTGCAGAAGTAGGATAGAAGCAGGAAATTGTGATATAAAGAATATATGTGTGAATGCTTAAAATAGAGAGGAAATCCACAGGATTTGGCAAACAAATGAAATCTACATGGTAGTTCTGTGGTGAATAAAGTCTACTGAAAAGCAGCAACATTGCACATTTTTTTGTTATAAAAAAATTGCTTTTCCTGTATTTAACTTCATGGCTTTGTAAATGTGAAAGTCTTGGTGCTGTCTTTGTGGTTTGGATGAAATGCCAGACTTCACAGATATGTAGCAAGTCGCTACAGCAATAACCCATTGGCCGCGGCGGTAATTCCGCTGGGGGGGGAGGAGGGGTCGCGTGGCGCTGCCATGCTTGTGATGGAACCACTTCGTCATGAGCCACTGGTGGGCTGTGCTTATGACGGAGTGGTTCCGTCACGACTCCGCCCACTCACGAATTCGCCCGCACAGGCGGAGAATCAGTGCCACTTGGGCAGAGCGGCCGGGCATGATGGAACCACTTCGTCATGAGCACACGCCACCCATGGCTCTTGACGGAGTGGTTCCGTCACAAGCATGGAAGGGGTTAAGGATTGTTAGCAAAACATTAGGTAAAGAATCGGTGATGGGCAGAACTATAGAAAACTGTAGTGGTGAAAGTCAGAACAATGTCTCATTTCACATACAATCCTGAATGATATGTAAATGATGAGAAATAACTAGTGGACACAAATGTAAAACAAAATGTAGATGTATCCAGCCGTGGCCCGTGGAGGGAGTTCCGGTGGGGCAGAAAGGCAGGGCGGGGAAGGGGGCAGGGCGATGCAGGGCACGCTACGAAATTAATTGTATTTATTAAACTGTTTACTTACCTCCAATTATCCATATTCCGGTTTTTAGAACCCCCCCACCCTGCACCTCCCCCGCCCCGCCTTTCTGCCTCACCGGAACTCTCTCCACGGGCCGTGGCTGTATGTATTGTAGTAAAAATGCGGAAAAATACGGGTGAAAAATGCGAAATAAAACACATGAAAGGCTGTATGGATGAGGAAGCACAAGAAGGAACACGTGTAAGTGGATCTTTACAGCTGTAGAGAAGGGAAAACCAAAAGATGGCTCTGTGACAACGTCAGTGACAGACTGAGAGTTATCAAAAGATATTAAAAAAAACTGTATGGAGGGGGAATCCTGTGATACCACAAGGAGAAGACTCCACTTTGTAATGTAAAATATTTATGGAGCAGGAGGTCAGAAATGAAAAAAAACGGAAAGAACCTGTGGAGAACATGAGTGAGACATACCGCCAAATTGTGTGTATGGTTTGGAGGAGAAAAACTGAAACCGGGTGGAAAGGGTTGTAATGTTTAGGAGTAAACGGGCATAGAACATAGTGGGTATGTCCATCTGTAATGAATATGTAGGGCACGTAGGGTGACCAACTGACATGTGTGCAAATTCAGGACAGTGAGTGTAAAAATTCAGGACAAAGGGTCAAAATTCAGGACAAAAATTCAGGACAGCAGGTCAAAATTCAGGACAAAAGGTACGTTACAGACACATCAGAGAAGGTTGCGCAATAGTATATAAGTAAGTAAACAGACAACTACTAAAGTACAAGTGAAAATAAGCTTATATTAGGTTGAGACAATTATGCACTTCATGGTTTGTCAGTGTGCGCGCAGCTTTAAGCATATATGCAGGTCTTTTTGTGGTAATAAACCGCCCCCACCTTTCCAGCTCTCAGAGAAAACGCCTGATGCCAGGTCCGGCCAGTCTAGCTTTGATATAACCCTCCAATGGCGCCCCTCATCTTCACATAGACCCTCTCTCATGTGTATTTCATTTCTTCTATAGTGCTACTCATCCCAAGTATGTCAGGCAGAGTTTTGGTGTGTGTTACAACACACACATATTATGTAGAGACAATCACTCCTATAAATGTGAAAGTCAATGTATAAGAAATGTTGCTTAAGATAATGGGGCTTACAATGTGTAATCATACTTTCATCCATCATTCAGTCTTTCACCATTTATTCTGTCCTTCCATCTGTGTGCCCATCCATGTCCACATTCATCCATTTACAAACCTATCCATCGCGTATCCTTCCATCCATCATTTCACACATCCATCCCTCAATCCACACTTTTAGTCATCCATCAACCCTTTCACCCTATCCATACACCCTTTCACCCTATCCATCCGTACACTCATCCATCCACTCTTCCACTCATCCATTCACTCAGCCATCCAGCCATTTACCTATCTAGCCATCCTTTCACTTACTCATTCATCCATCCAATCACTCATCCTTCTACCCATTCAGTCATCCATGTACCCATCCCCTTTTTCTTTTCAATTCCCCTTTCACTTAGTCATCCATCCTTCCATCTACCCACCTATCCATCTACTCATCCACTCAGGAATCCATCCATTGAACCTATCATTCATCCATCCTTTCACTCATCCATCCTTTCACTCATCCATCCTTTCACTCATCCATCCTTTCTCTCATCCATCCACCCTTTCACTCCTTCACTCATCTATCCATCCTTTTGTCCACCTACCTGCCCTTTCACTCACTCATTCAGCCTTACATCCACCCTTTCACTCATCTAGCCTTACATCCACCCTTTCACTCATCCGTCCATCCATTCACCCTTTCACTTATCAATTCATCAATCCACCCTTTCACTTATCAATTCATCAATCCATCCATCCATCATTTCACCCATTCTCTCGCCTGTCAGCCATCCTTTCACTCTCATCCATCCATCTATCATTTCAGTCATCTATCCAGCCATCCATCCACCCATCCCTTCACTTACTTACTCACTCACCTTTTCACATTAATTATGAGACCCATCAAGAACTCCACCCTCACTGTAGTTCCTAAAGCAAGGAGTGGGGTGGGGCAGTGTTCACTATGCCCCTGCACGTAGGCAATCTGAAAAAGTGGAAGGCATGAGTCATGCATGATGCACAGTGCCTGGACATGGGGCGACGGTGACATGGTGTTGTTTTCAGAGCTTTAAGTGGTATGTAAAAACTAGGGGGATCTCTCCACAAAGGGTGTTTAATGGAATAAAATGTGTGGCTTAAAACACTTAAGCTAAAAATATGTGCTTAATATAATGTGCCGTCCGACTGGTATTTTTGTTGCTTGTCATTGCATCCAGATATATAATACAACAAGTAAAGTAACGTTACACTTGGAACAAGTAACGTTACACAACAAACAAGAACTATTGACTTTGTCAATGGTTGCTAGTTGCATAAAATAAAAAAGCAGTAACCATGGCTGCTAAACCATAACTATAATCCTTTCCTTTGAACTTCTTTCACTGCCTTCCTTTGATTAACTGGATGTTCAGGAAGCAGCAGCGTGGGCGTTTTTGCCCTTCCAGGTGACGGAATGCCCTGCCCTGGACAGTGGCTGGAGGAGGCCACCACAAGCGGTGCCAGCCATGACTGACCCATTGTCATTCTGTATGTGGCAATCAGCCCCACACAGAATGACAATGGGCGGTGTGGGGCTGCTCTTATACTCGGAGGAGTGCGAGGCGGCCCCATCAGGGGGCTGAGGCCTCCAGGGGAACAGCTCTGTTCCCTTAAATGCCTAAAATTAAGGACAAAAGGCGTCTGTAAAAGGACGTGAGGTCCAATTTACGGACTGTCTGTGACATTTACGGACGGTTGGTCACCCTAAGGGCACGTATGACGTGATAAACAGAAGAGGCCCACACTGGTGGTTGAAGACCTCACAGGGCAGTGACAACTATAACAAAAGATGCATTCGAGGCTTTAAAGTTGAGAAAAGATGCGGACACCGCTTTGCTATTGTGTGGAGGAGGACATGTAACCGGAATTCCAATATTTATAATGTAAAAGTTTAAATTAACAGGAAACTTGAGAAATCACACGTGGATAGTTATTGAACATAGAAGTGCAGTGGAAATTTAAGAGAAACATGCAGGCAATGGTTTTATGGCGGGGAAAGTAAACATTTAAGATGTAAAACTGTATATTAACAACAAACATGCGAAACCACGTGGGGAAGGTGGATGTGTAATAAACAAGAGAGCGAGGTCAAAACACTGAAGAAACAGGCAGGCAAATTTTTCGGATTGTATAGAGGTTGAAACGCACGAGGGGAGCTTTAATTTGTCATTTGAAAGGTTAATGTAGCAGGAGTTTAGAAGTGTACATGAATTAAAAGATTAAATAAACAGGAGTACACAACAGTGAAGCCTAAAAGCCGAAGGCATGTGGGGAACGGAAGAGGAACACGCAGCAGTAGATTTACAATAGTATGGAGGAGGAAACATGCCATTACGCAAGTGAAAGGCTGTGTTTAATATTGTAAGTTCCCCACAGCGTCTTTGTAGATTTAGAAAATATGTGTTAGGGCAATTTGTTACTTGTGGACATTGATGAAAAAAGTAGATTGAACGCTGCATGCGTTAGTTTGTATGGTTGATGAAAAACGTAATAGCACAGGGGGAAGGCAGATATTTACAGCTGCACAGAGGGGAAAACTAAAGAAATCCTACCATCACAACAGCAAAGAAATACAGAGCAAAACATTTAAATTGTACAGAGTGGGAAATCTCTAAAATTGCATGGGGAAGGAAGGCTCCGGGTTGTAATTTAAAAGGTTGATTTAACATGGTGGGAAAAAACACTCGCACAAAGAGAGGTGAAAAGGAGTTTGAAACAAGCAGCTATATTTTTTTTAGGGAAAAAGAAACATTTGAAACTGGATGGGAAAGTTATGATTTTTAACATAAATGTAAATATTTTGTAGCAGTAAACAACGGCCATATGTCTTTCAGATTCTACTGTAGTACGTAAGGAACACAGACCGCGGTTAAAAATAAAAATCTCGACAGGAAATATTTTGGCATGTATAGAGGACACCAACGAACCACATAGTAAAAGGTATTAAGCACTCCATGCTAGTTTGTGTGCTTTTCAGCTCTCCCCTCACTCTGCTTTTCCTGCCCCTTTTCTTAGGGCTGCATGTTTTTTTGTTTGTCACTTTCCCAGGGCTCAATCTTTATTTTCTATCGTTTTTCTCCCCCTGTTAATTTAACCACTAACTCTATGAATAATACTTAAGTTACAGGAAAAAACGAGGTCCGTAAAAGTCAGTAGTGAAAGAAATAAAAGCCTGCCAATCACAGAGGTGGTAAATTGGCAATGCTTCATAGTAAGGAAAAAACACAAAGATAGAGAAGCGAAAACAAGGAAAGCCATAGAATCAGAAGCAAGGGAGTAAGATTGAAATTAAGCCAGCCTATATAGTAAGCAATGAACTGACTTTAAGTCCAGTTAAACTCTTGGGACGCTCACAACATGTCTTGGCAACCTTACAACTCCTCTGCTGGTGGGCTCGAGCTAAAACCTCACACACAAAGGCAGACAGTTACTTTTTTGTTATGAGAGCTTTGATCTATTAGTTCTAAAAGTTATTTCATTGACATTGTCAGCACTTTCTTCTTAAAGGGCTGATTAGATGATCTGGGCTGTGTGAGTTTTGGAGGAAAAGGGCGCAAGGAAGAAAGAAAACCTACACAAGTCAAGATTCAAAATACAAATCATGAAAGTTTATTTGAATTCAAGAATAATTACAGAAAGGAAAAAAGGTTAGTTAGGTAATTGAAATCAACAAGAGGATAACATAGGTCAACCTCCAAAAATATTATAAGTGCAGAGTCGAGGAGCAACCTGGCATAGAGACTGCTAAGTAAGAATAAGAAAGAAGCTCTGGCACAGATCCCAAAAACAGTGCATTTTGTAGTTTTTAAGGCCTTTGCATGGTGTGAAGTGGCCCAATGAACTGTACTACTAAAGTTACATTGACAGAAATGAATCAACAGTTTAGAAATTGTATTACGTAAAACAGGTTCACTTTAGGAAACTACCTAAAATTAATATTCACACATTGCCTTTCCCCTACATGCAAGAACATGACACCACAGCCTTGCATGTATTCAATACAATGGACTTTTCAGCATCATCTACAAGAATAGGAAAGTCCTTAACTTGATGAAGAAGTAGGGCATTTTGAACGTAGCTTAATCCACAGCTTTGAAAGAGTTAATCTCAGCACAGCACTACAGAGGAAAGCCTATTTCAACCACATACAACACAGGAGAAACACAGAATTAGGCCAACTATTTGTGTACTCCATGCAACTTTTAAAAGTCACCAACCTCTCCCAAGGGCGAGCCCCCGCCCCCCCCCTTTTCTCAGTGCCCTGCCCGATTGCATCCATTTTCCCATAAATCATTCCATTCACAACATGGTATGGTCCATAGAAAGGTCGTAGTTTATTAAACATGGTTTATACATCTTGCAACTATTTGGTTGGTCAATAATAAACATCCATGTCATTTTATATCATACATTATTCTCCAAGTTTGGCGTTAGTCCTTTTAAGACAGCACTTTCTCTCTTCGAAGTACCCCTTTCAAGCAAGGCCTCTGTGTTATGCGGTTCTAGGCATCCTTTGCTACCGAGTTTGTGGGTGGCCGTTAGGAACGGCCCGGGCTGTGCCGTTCTGATTACCCTGGACCCTTGCTGAGCACTCGTCTGCTCCTCAGTGCCCCTGCCGTGTGTCATCCCAAGGACCCTGTGAGAGCATCTCATCTACTCTGTCTATGGCTGTGTGCTGTCATTCGCTCACTCTGTTTCCATGCCATGAGGCATCCCAAGGACACTGTGTGAGCAGCTCTTCTACCTCTAGCAGTTTCCCCTTTTGGATCTTTTTCTGGGTTTCATCCACCACACTGCCTACCGTTTGATGATTGACGGCAGCTCCCCCCTTTTGCCACTTCCCATTGCCCTTACTTGAGAAACTCAGCTGTTCCAGGACCCCAACTATGTTACGTAAGAACATGTCCATTCCTACCCCCGCCAGGTGCACAGCATCTTCCAAGTGGTACACCGGGGACTTTGGCCCCAGCTATCAGCCCCACATATCTTTGCCATATGGTAATATTAAATTTTTGTCTGTACTTCTCAACCGCACCTTGGTTTATGCCCCCCCCCCTCCAAGCCCTGCATACTATTATTTCAGACCATATTACCTCTGCCGGCCGGATTAACTTGGCTAGCGCTTCAAGGTCTATCATCATCTTTGCCAGGAGGCTTCTCCTCCCTAAGGCTGCTAAATCATTGCCCCACAGATGAACCACCACCGCATCGAGCGTATCACCCAGCTGAAGTGCTTTTCGCACTGCATATAGCAGCTGGTCCCATTTCATCCCTGATTATCCCAGCTAGGTCACCTCCGTGTCATATATTCAGATCCCTTTGAATGCACGCCGAGCCGCTACCCACCCAGGGTATAAAAGTGCTCCACACGTTCTTGTGACCCGTAGGCTGACCTAGATGGTGGTTGGGGGGAGACCAGAACTCAGCAAAATGTGGGGCATATGTAAGCTTGAAAGCTCTTGATGCCCAGCGCCCTACTGCCATGAATTTCTCTGCACTAATCACCAGGTCTGCTGCCTGGGTTGCCGTCCCTATGCAGAAGGAGTGTGATCCGAATTCTTTTGGCGGAAAGCCTGCCCTTTCAAGGCACCTCTGCATTACTGCCACAAAGAAACCTACTGAGGCATGACCCATCCCCATAAGTAAACAACGGCCCCCCAGCCGGTTCTCCTTAAAGCATATATTCTTGGACAAGGCGAACCTGGCAGCAAGACTTCTCCGTGATACATTCGATCCTGGTGTATTTCCATTTACCTGCCTGATCCTTTTTCAAGCGACGTAAGTGGATTACTATGTTCCCCGGTCCCAAGCTTACATCTTTCTTGCGTATGCATGCTATCCTTTTAGCCGGGGCAACTAGTTTGCTGATCCTGTAAGCCCCGAAAATGGCCAGCGCGAATGCTGCCTTAATGAACTTTAGCTCCCACTCCCCGTTGCACACCCTTGCTAATGCGCCAATTGCCTTTTTAAAGCATAACAAAGTCAATTGGCCTCCTTTTGTCCCGCGCTGCGTGTTATATCCTCCCCCAGCCTTTCAAGGCCATTTTGCAGCAGAAAGACCCCGTGGGATCCTCCCCTGTTGTTAGCTTGGTGTAATAGGCCACCATGCTCAAGTGTTCTTGGGCCCATGATTTGGTCTTCCCACTTCGGAAAGCGCATTCTATGAATGCTGTCACTTCCTTTTATCCTATACTCGGTGCCCCCGTGCCGTTTACATTGATAAGTCACCCAGCACTTACAAAAGCGGTTCACCATCTTTGGGCCAGTGGGTTGTCCAGTAATGTACTTAACCTGGGTCCACCAACTCCCATAGCTCCTCTGGCACTGGTGTCATAGTTTGGTCCGCCTCCGGTGCGAGCTCCCTGAACCTGCCCCACTGAAAACGAGAAATGGAATCAGCTATTAAGTTATCTAAACCCACAATGTGCCTTGCCCTGATTGCTATGTTTGCTGTCAACTGGCACTTGACTAGCCTTCGCAGTAGTTTTACCACTACCGGGCACTTTGCTTTTCCCAAGTTGATCGCCGGTACTACCGTGTGGTTGTTGGACCACTGGATTATCTGTCTATTGGCCAGTTTGTGGACCCAAATGGTAAAGGCCACCATAATCAGAAATCGTTCTAACAAGGTGATGTTGCCTGTAATACCACGCTGGTACCAGCTAGTTGGCCATTCTGCTGCTGCCCATGCCAGCCGTAGGATGGTCCGAAAGCCGTGGCTACCTGCTGCATCAGTTTAGAGCTTTAGCTGATGCGCCTGCACCCATGGTTCCCGCCACATTAGGGTACCTTTAAACTTGGCCATTTCCCCATGTCCTCCTTTACCCCCTGTGTGAGGTGCACCCTGTCGTGTTTTTGTGACAAACCCTTAGTCATCCAGGCCAGGCACCTAGCAAAGGGACGCCCCACGGGAATTACTCTGGTGGCAACGTTCAGTTTCCCCAGTAGTTTCTGTATCTCACCTAGCCTTTTTCTGCTGCCGTAGCTGCCATATGATCTGGCGCAGCTTAGCAACCTTTTCTGCTGGTAGTTTGCATGTCCCAGCCATTGAGCCTAGTTCTATCCTGAGGATGGTTAGCTTGGTGGTCGGGCTTTCAGTCTTGTCCTGCACTAGCGGAACTCCTAATTCTTCTGCTTCCGTAGCCGTCTTATGATTTGGCGCAGCTCAGCAACCTTTTCTGCTGGTAGTTTGCATGTTCCAGCCACTGAGTCTAGTTCTATACCGAGGAAGGTTAGCTTGGTGGCCGGGCCTCCAGTCTTCTCCTGCGCTAGCGGAACTCCTAACTCTTCAGTCTGTACCACGAAATGGCGGAGGAGGTTTGCACACTTCTCTGGCCCGGATTTCCCAATGAACAGAAAATCATCCAAGTAATGAACCCGCCCCCTCTGGGTGGTGCATACCAAGTTCCCATTTGAGAAAACTGCTAAAAGATTCAAAATAAACACAGGATATTGAACAGCCCTTGGGTAAGCATTTATCTTAGTAAATATTTCTGTCCAATTGGAAATCGGGGAGGTGGTGAGTCAGGATGCACTGGTAACCGGCGAAACGCTGACTCGATATCTGTTTTTGCCAACAGTGCCCGTTTCCCTGCCTGTTTAAGGAGCTCAACCGCGTCGTCCAGGGAGGCGTAAGCTACCGTGAAGCTGCCTTGTTCCAACCAGTCATTTACGAACTCCCCGTGCTGGTGAGATAGGTGGTGTATGAGTCGGTAGTTCCCTATCTCTTTCTTAGGTGCCACACCTAACGGGGAGACTATAAGGTTTTGTAGTGTGGAGGCGAATGGGCCAGGCACTCTACCTAATTGGACCTCCCTGTCCACCTTGTGTTTAGCTGTCCTGCACTGATTTTAAGTTGTGACTACGCCGAGGGGCCACCGGTTCTTTGTAAGGGATGGGGAACCCTACAGTGAATCCTTCTGCCAATTGCTGTCTATCTGGCTTCTTAGGGTATTTACTCAGTAAGGAAATCAGTCTCCCAGCCCATATGGGGGTAGGCAGTGGCAGCCTCTCGCCCACTTCACCCCCCCCCTCCCTTTGAGCTGCTTCTCCCTGTCTGTTACGTTTTTTGTGATGCCTTTGTCGGTACCTGTCCCTTGTGACTTTTCACATTGTACGGCGGGATGGTTGCACCGCATGTACCGCAATTGTGCATAAACCTGCATGCAGATCCCCATTTGCATTTATCTTTATCATACTTCCAACATGTTGCCCCTCGGGTTTTCCCAGTTTATCCTCCCATTTGGCCTTTTCCTTTCAAACCTTGACCGTGGCCCTTTTATTTACCTTTAAACCCAGAGCGAAGAAAATTGGATTCCCGCATGGCCAGCCCTTCCCTTGTTGCCACCATGTGGTTCATGAAGCCTTCCATGCCATGGCAGTCCCACTCCATCACTGCCCAATTTTGCATCTTCTCCGTGAAACCTTCATCGTACCTCAGCCATGCTTCCCCCTGATATTTTTGTTGCACTTCATGCACTTTCTGTTCATACAAGATTAGTGCTGCTGCGCTCTGTGGGAACTTTTCTATGAACACGCATGCCAGTCCTGAAAGCCCTTAGCCAGTTCTCTATGGTTTTCTCTATCCTGGGCTTGTGTCTATCCCTTCTGTCCTCATTCATTTTGTTCAGCACTGAGAGGTCCAGGCCTGCTTTGAGCACCTCCAGCAGCATTTTTTATCTATGAACTCATTTCGCCAAATTCTCTTTCACTGCTAACGGGATCAGTTTTCCCAGCTCCAGAAGTTTGGTGGTGGCAGGCGGGTCACCCGGGGAGGGGCGAAAGTATGCGCTCGCTGGCTTCCACCCTGGGTTCTGCCCCTCCCCTGCCCTGCCCTGACCTTGCCCGGCTGGTCACCCTCTGGTGCCACTGTGTCCCCCTGTACATTCTGTGTGCCCCCCTGGGCCTGTACCCTCTTTACTCTTCCTGCCCTGTCTGACTTTTAAATCCTTCTGTCCCCTCTTCTGCCCAGGCCCCTGGCCCTCCTGTTACACCCTGTGCTTTTTTGGGGTTGCCCCCCCCCCCATATGGAGCCGTTGGCCCGGGCCACTGCCACAAAGGCAAGCATGCATGGAAATCCTGTTGGCCCCACCGTGGGTTAGCTAGCATGGGGGAGGAGGGGGATTGAGGGGACCATGGCCCGCGTGTAGCGTAGTTGTCGGGGCCTCTCTTCACTGCTCACCTGCCCTTCACTTGGGGGTCGAAACGTCGACATTATGAAGCTCACCTGCCCTTCACTTGGGGGTCGAAACGTCGACATTATGACCTACACATACACATCCTACCGGAAATTAGCCAAATTCAATTCATGTGTATAGTGTACACCGTGGGAACACACTGTGATCTGTAACATGACTGGAAATGTTTTGCTGAATAAGACTGAATTGTTTATAGGACACAATTCCTTTTCTTTGTCCCTTATTCTTTTCCAAACACACCCTACCCTCCCTCAAATCCCTTTCCTTATCTGACAATCACCGAGCACTAATTTAAGAATTAAGCGTAATTTACCATGTATTGTATGAATTTGAAATATAATATATGTGTAACTGCAGCAAATCACTGCAATGAGTTGGATTAAATGCAATCTAAATGATATTTACTTGGTTGATGTACCTTTCTTCTTAAGTAATGAGATGCTTAACTGTTTCGTAATCGACCACCCCTTTTTATATAACATTGCACTGACCCAGGTCGATGAGGTAAGGGTTTACCCCATTATTACCTACCACCCACCGTGGGTTAGCTAGCATGGGGGAGGAGGGGGATTGAGGGGACCATGGCCCGCGTGTAGCGTAGTTGTCGGGGCCTCTCTTCACTGGTTCCATGCACCCCCTACCCTTTTTTGCGCTGCTCGCCCCTTTTGCATAGCGCGTCATGCTCACCAGGACCGCTGCCCGTTGTGGATCTCGGTAAGCTGTGTGCTCCTCGAGGGGCTGCCGTGTTGGCCACAAACCCCCCTCACCGCTGCTGCCCTCTTCGTTGCCTGAGTCGGTCACCATCTCCAGTGGTGTGGTTGCCCGGAATCTGCCTCTGTTTCTGTTCTTTGAGGCGGGTCCTCCCCCCTTTGCTTTAGGGCTGCCGTTGGGTGCTGTGGTCCATCTCTTAGCACCCCTCTGCCCATTTTTGAAGGGGCCGCCGTTTTGGCTGCAAGCCTCTTCTGGCCTGGCAGTGCGGGCACAGGGGGTTGTGCCTGCATAGGTTTTGGCTTCTTCTTGGCTGGTCCCTCACTTATGTGCTCATCCATCCATGTTTTTCCTTTTAGGGCCACCAGCTCTCTCGCCTGGTTCAAAAGCTCTTCAAGGCCGCCGTCCAGTTCTGGCCCGGAGTCATACGGGATGACTCCAGGCCAGAACTTTCTCTGGGGCTGTGTTGTTTCCAGGCACTTCCCTGTATCTTGCCGGCATTTTTCTCTTCCCTATTTGCTCCACTTTTCCCAGCCATAACCCAGTTATGGTGCCTTCCCTCCGATGGACGGGGACTTAAAAAAAATAATTTTTTAATTCTTTTCTGGTCCCTTCACCCCCTCCCCCCCCCCCCACAAGCTGCTCTTCGTCCGTTAGTTCCTTCGCCGAAGCAAGGCACCGTCATTATCCGGATCACTGCCCTGCCCTATATGCCACAGCCCCCAATCACAGTCCTTGTTGCACTACTGCCGGAACACAGCTGTGCTCCGTAGCCAGCTCTCCCTTCCGGAAAATCCTTAGCACATCCAAATTGTGCCACACGAGAACACAGTTACTTGGCTCAAAGTCTGAGATTACGGATGGCTGGGCAGCTGCTCTCACCGCAGTGCGTTCGATTCTTCGTGTTCCTGCCGTACAACGGGTTCTCCCAAAATGGCTCTTCCTTTCGGGCCACACACATTTCTCCTGCTGTGGGAAAGCTCCCGATCTGGCGCAGCCCCAGTCCTTGCTTACGGGCAGGACGTCCCTGGTGCTGTTTCTGCTAGGCACCTAGACCCTTGCGACGCTGCCTCACCGCCGCTCCACACTGGCTGGTGACTGCCAGTTCCAGTAGGTTCTAGGCCACCCCAATGCTGCTCCTGCCAGGCGCTGGAACTTCTGTGCTGCCGCCTCGCCGCCGCTCCTCACAGGCTGTTAGACTTGGTTGAAGCCGGCACAAAGTCCTCAACGAGTTTCTACGTTGCAGATGTCTCCTTCCTGGCAGCCTCGGTCCTTGCGACGAGCGGGGCCTCCTGCCGGGTGTCCTTGGGAAACGCTGCCTCACCTTCCACGGGTGCTCCTCTGTGTGACGACTTCAGGACACCACGGTTCCAGGTCAGTATGATTGGGGGGGTTCAGTGACTGTGATGAGACCTGTGCCCCCTTTTTAAGCTCCCCAGCCGCTTGCCCCCTCTCGTCGGATTGGGAGGCTAGCTTGGGGGTGACCAATCTGATCACCCCCTTTTTTGCAGGAGTGTTCCCTTCTCCGGGAGGTGTTTGTCATGGGCCCCTATCGCGCCCAGGTTTGCCTCCCCGAACCGTACTTCTTTCTTCAGTTATCGTGGATGATGCCCTAAAAGCCCTTGATCAAGGCAAAACCTGTCTCCTAATCCTCTTAGGTCTATCCTCAGCTTTTGACACGGTCAACCACGAAAAACTCCTTGAACGCCTCAAACCCAGGATGGACTGGATGGCCCTGTTCTTGAAAGGTTTAGGTCCTTCCTTCAGAACCGCTCAGAGAGATTCCTAATCAACTGTAACTTATCTGCTCCCTCTCCGATCATGGTTGCAGTCCCCCAAGGATCAACCCTGTCCCCTAGCCTCTTCACGATCTACCTCGAACCGCTAGCCGAAGTACTAAGCACCGCAAATATCTCCTACCACTTGTATGCCGACGACACACAGATCTACATCAAAATCTCTTCTCCTGAGGAGATTCTTTCCCTCAATGAGACCTTGAAATTAACTGTCCAATGGCTCACCTCTAACCAGCTCAAACTCAACACAAAAAAAACCAGAATTTCTCCTAATCTCCCCACCCAAAACAAACCCTGACATTCAGGAATGGATTAGGGCGATCACAGCTTTAAACTACCTACGGACCATAGTGGACTCTGCCAAATCCCTTGAAATAACCCTAGACTGCAGCTTGAACATGCATGACCACATCAATTCGATGGCCAAATCAGCCAGATTTCACCTGAGCTACCTAAGAAAACTGAAACCTTTCCTTGACACTCCAGACCTAAAAATGGCAGTCCATGCACTAGTCATCTCCAGACTGGAATATGGATGCTCTACCCTCTCGGGTCTACCCAAGATCTCCCTGACCCCATTAAAAGCTTGCTTAAACGCGGCCGCCAGACTACTAAAAGGCTCAAGGAAATTTTACCACATCTCACCACACCTGAAAGCTCTGAACTGGCTTCCCTTTGAGGCCAGAATCAAAGTTAAACTGGCATGTATCACTCACAAGGCTCTATACTCAAATTCCCCTGCATTTCTTGCCCAGAACCTCGTGGTAACTGGAGGAGCCAGAAACTCCTGGTTCGCCAGAGAACTCTTGTTCCAACCAGCACGCTTGCAGAAAAAAACCTTCCAATCGAGCCTTCTCTGGGGCCGAACCAAAAATATGGAACTCACTCCCGCCCACCATTAGAAGAATTCCATCTCTGGCACACTTTAAAAAGTTGGCCCAAACCTTCCTAATGGGCAAATTCCTCTCCTAAATCTTGTTTTGCATTCACCTCAGCGACTTTGTTCTTCTTTCGATTACTGCCACACCTTGGATTATCCGGATGCTATCCAGCCGACATCTCCGTGCATCCCACCTGGGGATCTGGGACCTCTTGTTCTCATAAATGTATTTACATGTTTTTATCCCAAATGTTTCTACCCCCCGCTAAGTCTCTTGTATACAACTTGTTAATCTTGTAAGGCGCTCTGATACACCAACGGGTCAAGTTTGCGCTCTATAAAATACAAAAAATAAATAAATAAAATTATCACCGCAGCTGGGCCAAGGCCCAATAAATTTGGTTTTGCAGCCTACTTGGGCTAATTTAAACACAAGAAAAAAAAAATTTACTTTATTATTAAATATGCTCAAACATCATCCATTGGTCCATATATGTAGCTGTTGTATATTCTTACTTGGTTCAATATGACTACTTGGTGTCTGTAGTCCTTTCTTAGTGGTCCTACCTTCTCTATCTCCCATAGTACCTAAGTGTGTTCTATCTGGTGTGTGGAGATTCCAACCTTGGCAGTTGGTCTGGTCAGCTGTGAGGTTTACTGCTCTGCTGTCTTATTCTATGTAACTTAATAAATCTATCTTAATAACCTGAAGACGTGTCCTGCTGCCTACCCAACTTATTTACAACAGTATCCCTCAGTCAAAAAAATAAATGACACTGATGATCAGTAGCTGTAATGAAACATATGTTGAGTATGGAGCTGAAGCATCTGGAGATGTTTACATTCTTATTGCTGGCCACTGTCCTATTGTTTGGTATTGGCCACAGGTTGGAACTAAACTCAAGCCTTTTTCATCACTGAAGTAAGGATGGTGAATGCTTTTCTTAGGGCTGGACTCTTCCTCGATCTTTTACTACTAGACTTTTAACATGTTATAAACCTAGCATCAGTACTTATGTATGTGTTTCACTATCACAGGCAAGAACAAGCAGCAGGAGATTCCTTTTCTGACACTTGAAGAAATTAAGGATTTTTTGAAGAAGAAAGTTACGGATTGCCCGGAAGAAATTATAACAGAACTTTCTGGATCTTTAATAAGGTGCGTTACGTTGTGTTGAATTACAGAAAACAAACAGTTTAGAGTCTTTTATCTTATTCGTAAATGAATCACATTGCAGAGACGTGTGGCCTATTGTTTAGTACTAAAGGTCAAGTCAGTCACATGAAGGCATTTGCTACTTGTCCCGACCTTTAAATCAGCAGCAGTATTTATAGATGAGCTGTAACACATTGGCCTACAGCCATGTTCTGAAAAGGCCAGCTTTTCAAGTCATTTAACTGTGTGCAACCACCGTCTATTTCTACTCACAGGATAAGGGGGCCTAAAGCTTTCCGCAGGGATAATTGTTCATCAAGAAATTAGATGAAAGCATCATAATTGTTGCCTGAGGCAGCCACGACTAAATACTGGAAAACGTATACCGGAAAACCTAGTTATTGAAATGACTGTTCAAATACAAAAGGTTCCATTCTGATTGGTAGCATGGTCAAAAAAAGTGTGCTGAGTAATAGAGGGTGTTTGATGAAGTGACCATGTGTAACTGCATAACCAGAAAAAAAGGACAAATCTATATATTCACTGAAAAAAATCAAAGGTTGTAGTAACATATTTAACCCCTTCGATGCTCATGACGTAACCCAGCCGTCATGAGCCACGCGTGGCCTGTGCGCATGACGGCTGGGTACTGTCACGACCACGCCCGCAATTGGAATGGCCAGCACCGGGCTGGCATTCCTGCCGCAGGCAAGGTGTTAAGTTTATCAGTGACAACAATAATGTTTTAAACTAAAAAGAAAACACAGAAATTCACGAGTTATAGTTAGCAGCGTTGACTATAACTTTCGTCCCCACCATGCGCTGCTTAGGACTGCACGTACAACATCACTCCTGACCTGTTCTATGACATAATTTATGACATAGCTGATGACATCTCTGGTTGAATCATGATGACCTCATCCAATGTGTTTGTTTGTTTTAGAGCGTACATAGTGGTGGGAAATTTTGTCCACCTGTGTCCAGCTAACCGGTTTAAGTGTTTACAGTACCCATTTGCTCGTTATGCACCATAGCTGTGTAGAGGTATTGAACATGTTATAATGTTTGTGGTACATAGAAGCTGAGCCGGCCCTGGTTGTGGGCTCCGGGGGGCACATGGCCCTCCTCCCTTAAAGGAATCTGGCCCGGGAGTGGGCTCCCTGGGGCCTTTCTAGGCTTAGTGAGGGGAGGGGGCCTCTGAGCCCCCTCCCCATTGTGTGCATTTTCAGCCCGATGGTGGACTTACGGGGGGCCTCTCTAGGCTCAGGAGGCAAAGGGCATGCAGCCCTCCTTAACACAGGGGATGGTTCCCTGGTGCTTACACTAAATCAAAGCGTCCTGGCTACTATTTTGTTTTAGTTTTCCCGATCCTGTCTCCCGGGATTGCTGCATTTATTGTTTGGGGGAGGGGGCTTCTGGGTATAGTCCCCACCCCTGCCAAGGGGTCTAGGCGGTCAGGGTATCCTTTACCTGCCAACATCTTCTTCTTTTAAAAAAAATTTTTTTAACACCTTCAGGACAGTGGACTAAGTTTCGGAGTCCTGTAATGGCTTCCAGCAGCATTTTTCTCATGTTACAGGCAGCCAAACAGAGCGCTAGCTCTCGCGAAAGTCTGACTTTTGCAGGAGCAAGATGATCCAAGGGAAATAAAGCTCCCTGGGATCACAAAAAGCAAAATCAGTGACCCAAGATCTAGCTTCCTGCAGAATTTAGTGAAATTCTGATAAGCAGTTTTTGCTGTAGCATGTGTTAAAGAAGTCTATGGAAAGTGCATGGGTATTTTGCCTTTTGGTCCCCCCCTTTTTTTCCTCAGGCCCGCTTGACAGATCACCCTAAAACGTGCCATGCACAAACTAGTCAAAAAGTGCACCTTTTTGGAAAGGTTTGTGGAGATTCATCAACCAGTGCCAAAGTTGCTAGCAACACAAAAAAACTTTCCTATGGAAGAGCAGACGTAACTACAACAACTTAGTGGTGACCGCTGCTAAGATAGATATATCTGCTGAAAATAAGCAAGTAACCTTATATTTAGGTGGTAAAAAGTGATAAGAACTAGTGTTTAAAATACCAAACACCCCTGAAATTTACCACTTATTATTTAGTGAACTAACTATAACTGGCATCCCCTCCAACCTACCCCCTCATGAACTGCTTATGACTTCACATGTTACAGAAATCAGGACATCTCAAATGACCTAATTAATGACATCAATGATGGCATTATCCAGTAGTTCTAACAGTTCCTATAGGGTATGTCAAGAGGATGACGGGTATGTATTTTCTAAGGATAAGACTCCTTCTGCCAGTTACTATGGACAACTCTCCGTAGATTGGTAAAATACGCAATACACATCACTTTTGAGCCATGATTGCCACCCCAGTGAAAGTTAAACAACCTCTAAGCTTTTCATCCCTACATTCCGCATTATTCATAAGTATGCAATGTTATGTTATGTTATGTCCACTTGCAGCGCGCACGGATACTCATGAGTGTCCCGGCGCGGCGCCTGAAGGGAACAAGAGGAGATTAACTAACAAAGAGATTATTTTTAAGTTGTTTTTAAAAATGGCAAGGTTCTGAATAGACCGCAGGGAAAGGGGGAGGGCATTCCTGGCAACGCTGGCCTTCACGGCGAGGGAGCTACCCCCCATCCTCTGAAGCGAGGCACCCAGGCAAAACATTGAATCGCAGAACGAAGAGCACGAGCCGGGAGTAAAAGGAGAACTGCTTCTGAAGATAGAGGGGACCAAGACCATGGAGGGCCCGATGGGCCAGAACTAAAGATTTAAACCTGACCCTATCGGTAACAGGAAGCCAGTGAAGAGAACGTAGTTGAGCAGTCACACTATTCCTTGCCGAGAGGCCAAATAACAATCTGGCTGCCGTATTCTGAACTACCTGAAGTTTTTTAAGCAGATATCCAGGGGACACCGCAAAGAGAGCATTGGCGTAATCCAGACGGGAAAGGATCAGAGCATAGGTGACGGTTTCTCTAGCCGCTTGGGAGAGAAGCGGGAAGAAGGTCCGCAGGGTCTTAAGGAGGCCAAAACAGCAGCCAGCCAGTTTCTTTATATGGGCGGAAAAGGAGAGACTCTCGTCAAACCATACTCCCAGGTTTTTGAAGGCTGCCCCGACACAGGGGGGAGCGGGGAGTCAGGGGGCCGTAGCTGCTCACGAAAATCAGTGGGGAACCTGCCGAACAATAAGATCTCAGATTTTTGTTCATTGCATTTCAGCTGCGCATCAGCCAGCCATTTAAAGATGGAAACTAGGCACTGTTGGGTGGCTGAGACTGAGCTGGAGGTCTTATCCCAGGTGAACAGCAGCTGCAAGTTATCAGCATAGGACATCACCGTGGCCCCGAGCTCCTCTGCCAGATATAAAAGAGGCGTAACATAAATGTTAAAGAGGAGCAGGCTAAGGGAAGAGCCCTGAGGAACTCCAGTGGTGACCAACTGAGGAGAAGAAGAGAAAGGGGGAACCAAATCTGCTTAACCCGTTCTTCCAGAAAGGACCTAAGCCAGCCCCAAACCGCTCCACATACCCAAATCTCAGCCAGTCGGGCCAGAAGGAGGGCATGAGGGACCGTGTTGAGAGGTCAAGCAAAATTAATGCTGCCCTCCCGCCCGCGTCCAGACACTCCCGAATAGCCTCCACCACCTCCACTAAGACAGTCTCAGTGCTGTGAGAGGAGGGGAAACCTGATTGTGCAGGATGCAGGAATCCCTCAGTCTCCACATCCTCTGTGAGGTGGTTGTTAACAACCTTCTCACAGACCTTAGCAATGGCCGGGAGAGGGGAGATGGGACGATAGTTCCCTGGAGTAAGGGGATCTAAAGAGGCTTTCTTAAGAAGCGGCAGTATCATCGCCTGCTTCCACCTCGGAGGAACCGCAGCAGTCTAAAGAGACAAATTGACAATACAGTTCACCTCAGTGTTCAAGCTCTCAGCCACTGACGCCAGGAGCCTAGCCGAGCAGGAGTCGGAAGGGGAGCCCGACTTGAGCCCCCTGAGGATTTTAAGAGATTCCAGGGGGACCACTGCTCTAACAGCTGAAAGAGAGCAGGCAGGGGCGGCAGGTTGAACAGCCAAAAGACCCAAGCAATTGCCATTGGCCGAAGAAAAGGAAGCCTGAATGGCCTGAATTTTCTCTCTAAAACAGCGGGAGAGTGTATCACACCAGGCGAGAGAAGATGGAATGACACTCGCCTGGGCCCGAGGAGACGTAAAATTCTGCACTATGGAGAACATTTCTTTCGCATTGTTTCTAGCTGAATCAATGCGGGCAGCAAAGAATTGCCCTTCAGCAACAGTGATGGCCTCATAGTAAATTTTTTGCATAGCTCTCAATTTCCTCTTAGCTATAGGGCAATATCCGCTCTGGCGCCAGGCACGCTCCAAAACCTTGCATTCATGCTTGGCACTTTTGAGAGTCGCATTAAACCAGGTTTTAGACTGGAAATCTCGGGCAGGTCTAGAAGGCCGAGAAGGGGCAGCGGAGGCCACCGCCTTGGCAACCTACGTGGTGAACCCTGACAGACACTCTTCCAGATCTCCAGACAGAACTGGTCTGGATTGGTCAAGAGCCCGTTTAAATTCCAGAGGATCGATCCTACCAAGAGCAGGATTCTGGTAGGGAAGGGCCCGTGGGGCAGCACTATATAGCACCCAGGAAAAATGAGATAAAAAATGATCGGACCAGAGCACAGGACAGGGATCTCCTATGAGGAGGGGGAAATTAGAGCAGATAGGGTCTAAAAGATGGCCCGCCTGATGGGTAGGAAGACGGACATGCTGGACAAGTTGAGCCAGATGGAAAATATCCAGCAAGTCAGCCGCTTCCCTAGAATCAGGACAATCCAAGTGAATGTTAAGGTCCCCCAAGATCAAATAATGCATGAACCTAACCGCCCTAGAGGCAATAGCATCCCCACAGCTCAGAAGAAATGGTCCCGCAGGGCCAGGAGGTCTGTAGATCAAGGAGGCCCCCAGAGTAAAGTGTGCTGAGAAGCGCACACCAAAGTCAAGCACCTCGCAGTTAGCCCAAGCAGAAGAATCCCCTAGACGGAGTTCCCAATTGTCTTTAAAAACAGCGGCCACGCCACCCCTTCTGCCCCCCTGGCGATCGGCTCTAAGAATCTTATAGCCTAGAGCAGTGGTTCCCAAACTTTTCTGACCTGTGGCTCCCTTGACCTAATCGGCAGTTGGCCGTGGCTCCCCACCATTTTTTTACCGGTGGGTGGGTGGTATGTACCTCCTGTTATCTTCCTTAAAGTAATTGGGACGCATTATTTCACTCATCCAACCATCCGTTCACTCATCCAGCCATCCGTTCTCTCATCCATCCACCCTTTCACTTCACTCATCTATCCATCCTTTTGTCCATCTACCCCCTTTCACTAACTCATCAATCCTTACATCCACCCTTTCACTCATCCTTCCATTCACCATTTCACTTATCAATTCATCCATCCACCCATTTGCTTGCCCATCATCTACCCTTTCATTCATCCATCCTTTCACACACCCATCCACCAATTCACTCACCCATCAGCTGCCCTCTCACTCATCCATCCTTTCACACACCCATCGACACTTTTACCCATCCATCTACCTTTCCACCCATACATCCATCTATTTACTTTTTCTCTCATCCATACTTCCACTCATTCACTCATCCATCCATCCTTTCTTTCATTATCTATCCATTCCCCCTTTCATTCATGCATTCATCCTTTCAGTAATCCATCCAGCCATTCAGACATTCCTTCACTTATTTACTCACCCACCTTTCCACATTATGAGCTGAGCCTTTGTCTGCAGAGTTGCAGGCAGAAGAGGCATATCAAGAACGAACTACAGCAAGGGGTGGGGTGCGGTGGAAGAGAGTTCACTATGCCCCTGCACATTGGCAGGCTGAAAACGTAGAAGTCATGAGTCACACATGATGCACAGTGCCAGGATGTGAGGTTACTGTAACATGGTGTTGTTTCCGGGGCTTTAAGCGGTGTAAAAAAAACTGGGGGGTCTCTTCAAAGGGGGTGTTGGATGTAATTAAGAGCGCAGTTTAAAACACCTAGGCTAAAAATCTGAGCTTAGCATAGTGTTGCGCCCGTCTGGTATTATGTTGTTTATGTCATTGCATCCAGATATATAATACAGCAAGTATCATTGCACCAACAACAAGCCAGGACTATTGGCTTTGTCAATGGTTGCTAGTTCCTTAAAATAAAAAAGCAGCAACCATGGCTTTTTTTAATATAATACGATAACCTGTTCTTTTAAACTTATTTCACAGGCTTCTTTAAATGAAGTGTTCTCTAACATTGCAGCATGGGCGTTTTACTTTTTATGTAACAGAAGGCCCTTCTGTATCCTAGGCAGGAGGCCACCACCACATGCTTGAACACCCCTGACTGCCCCATTGTCATTCTGTATGTGGCAATCAGCCCCATACAGAATTTCAATGGGCGGGAGGGGCTGCTCTGCTCTTGTGCTCCTGGAGGAGTGCGAGGCAGCTCCAGCAGCGGGGGTGAGGCCTCTCACAGGGGAGCAGCGCTCCCCTGTGATGGCCACAATTACAGATAAAAGGCATGGATGGTCCATGGAATTTAAGGACGGTTGGTCACCCTACTGTGCGCGGCGCCCCTGGCACCTCATTACGGCGCACTGGGGCGCCTCGGCGCACAGTTTGGGAACCACAGGCCTAGAGGAATGGCAAAGGAGACAATAGGGTCGGAAGAAGCATCAAGCCATGTCTCTGTGAGGAACAATATGTCTAGGGAGTTTTCCTCCAAAAGATCATGGACATCTACATGATGTTTCCTAAGAGAACGGGCATTGATCAAAGCGGCCCTAATGTGAACATCCTTTGCCCTCTGAGCCGAAGGGCGGCCCTCAGTATCTCGAGAGGCAGGTTCGCCCTTCAGATGAAAGCCACATTCTGAACAAGGGGCGAACGGGGCCATCGTCGCATCCCAGGCCTGGGGACGACAATGAGCCAAACAATCCAATGCTCTCAGAGATGTTCCACCGTAACTTATCCTTGGCTCATTACCTGGGGGCTTTAGGGCAGCGTCTTAGGCGCGCCAGCGGCGCGACCGCTGCGCACCCGTTCAGCGCGCATTTAAATGGGCCCGTGATCCCGAGAGCTGGAACGACAACTAGCCCAAAATGGCGTCTCTCGGCGGCACCACGGGAGGAACAGGAAGTCTGTCGGAGCCCTCACCCCGATAGCAGCAACAGTTGTGTGCAAAAGAGTCAAAGACTCGAGTAATTTTAAAGTGCAAGTAAGCGGACTAGTTTAATAAAATCCAATTTTTTAAAAGCAAAGTATCAAAAGAGCAGGCACACGTTCAAATCACGCAGCCACACGTAAAAACAGGGAGAACCCCTCAGGCCATTAAATCTTCAGCAACGTTGTGGAAATAAATATCCACACCATATAAATGTCATTATAAATGTCCTTTTATATAGGATTTGTCTATAGCTCTCTGTTGCAACTCTTAACATGGCACATACCCAGAGATCCACTGGAGGATCATCTTTTATCAACAGAAACTTTTCCTTTTCTCACAGATTTTTGCAACAGGCTTTGAGTCAAACCACAACCTACTTTGAAACATGCTTCTGCAACCCTTCTACCATACGCTCAGCAATTTCCTTATTTAACATATAGTACTACTTGCGCCTCAAACTTTACTGGTTTGTAAATGGTTAACCATCTAACTTTCAATCTGTGCAACCAAACTTGCTTCTAGGGCTTATGCTGTTTCAGTTCTATGCACCCACACATATATGCACTGTACCTTGATGGTGTATATGATTATAAGATCTTTCCTATCAATTTTTTTTTTTTTTTAAATGATACACAGTGGTATAGATAGAGATATGTATCATTTTAATATGATGGTGCTTTTATTGCATCAAATGCATTGGTATCAAAATCCAGATTTGCAGGTAACCATGAAATATGGAAAATATTTCAGTTGCCTGTGAATTATGGATTTCATCCTCATAATGACAGCCACCAAACAACTCCTGGAGAACTTTTCCACTGTCAGGGCTACTAAAGTTATGTGTACAAAAAGTGATGGATGGAATGCTTGAATTAATCTCAGCCACTGGTAAGTACTCACATCCCAATCCATAGTTATTTGGAGACTGCCACCTGAGTTTGAAACCAGCCAATTTCAAATCAGTCTTGACCTTACTCCAATGAGAACAGTCCAGCCAAAAAGCAACGCCCAGAAGCTTTGCACACTTATTCCACCAGTGCAGTGTGTCAGCCTTTTCCTCCGATCCTGCTTCTGTCAAAAGTCCTGAGTAAAGTGAGGAAGGTTTAGTAAAGCTGCTACCGATGCTCCTGACTGGGTGAGGAGGGTCTGGTATGACAATATATTGGCACTTCGTATTCTGCCACCTTTTCTTCTTAATTGCAGAGCAGCCCTGCTTTTGCAGCAGAACGATCAGGTCTTCCACCTCTACCTCAGACGCGACGGTTGCAATCATGGAGAGTGGGCAGTGCCATTTAGAATCCTTTAGCTTTCCTGATGAGTTCACAGATGTCATCCAAGCAGCCAGGAAGACTGCTACAAAATCAATTTGTGCAGCTCTCTGGATTAAGTTTGTTCAGTGGTTCAAGTGAGAACATCTCTAAATTCCATGTTTCTTCTTAAGGTTTGCTTCTTCTCTTATTTAAAGGACCCTGGTGGTCACTATCATTAAGGGGTATCTTGGGGCCCTGTCTGCTTTCATGTGTTTCACTAATCGCCCCCTCCCCTTTTTAGAGTGACACTGGTGGCACAGTTTTTAAAGGTTATTTTACTGGTTCCCTTCACCTCTATTTATTTTGCCTCTGTGAGATTTGAGCCTTGTTTTGAATTAATGGCTTCTATGTTCGAGCTAATGCATTGTTGTTTTACCCGGAAAACAGTGTTGTTGGTGGCAAATACTTCTGCTTTCATGGTCAGAGAGCTTCATACTCTATCAGTTCATCCATCCTTACAGTTTTCTACCTACATACGCACGTTATTTGCACCTGCACATCCTTCTCTCCTAAGATGGTTTTATTTTGGTTCAGTATAGTGCAGACTATTACTCTTCTATCTTTCTTCACTCCTTCACCTGCAGCTAAGCAACAGGAAGGTCATCATAGGCTGAATCCTAAGCATGTGGTGTCATATTACATTGACCACACATGACAGAGTTGATGGCCAGCTTTTTGTTGGCTTCATTGGCAGTAGGAAGGAAAAAGGGGTGATTATACTCTGTATTTCACTTTGTGTCATCATCATCAAGAATCTTTATTTCGGCCAAAACGGCCAAAAAAAAACAAGTAAAAAATACAGTACAAACCATTAGATAAAAGGAGACGATCATTACAATGTGAAAAACAGCCGGGTATTCTATTTAAAACAGCATTACAGTACATACAGCGCTCCACTGTCCCCCCAGACTTCCTTATTGGGTCAGAGAGCACGTCTAAAATTGTGTAATTTGCTAAAAGTGCATGTGCAATACATAGGGGACGCGGGGCCTAACGTTGACAATGAGTCAGATTCAATAAAGTGCATGTGCAATATGAAAACAGCCAAAGGTTAATAAAATGCTCCAGTATCCCAAAAAAGAAAAGAAAAACATTCATAATACACAATTCACATATCCCCTCTTGTGTTCCTAAGGCGCATCGCTACTCTTAGAAAGTTTACAGTACAGTGTAATGTTAAAATATCTGCAGAAAATTTCAGGTGCAGTAGTGCCACCTTGGCCTGTCTAAAACCAGCCTATTTTAAAACTCTTTTAAAAAAATGTTTCCTTGGGAGCATGTAATACGGGCATAACAGCACGAAGTGAAGGGTATCCTGCAGAGATCGAAAATTGCAGCCGCAGGGACCCTTCTGCTCCACTGTTCTAGTAAAACCTGCAGGCACCGCTAGGCTGTGATGTATGGAGTTCAACCTGAAGCGTGTCATAAGGAACCTATCCTGGGCACTATGAATGAGATACATGTAAGGTTCGATGCCCGGGCAAGATTTCGTCAGTATGTGGCTTCTCACTGCGGGTTTTATTATCTCTTGGTCTTCCCTGCTAGAACCCAGTAAATTCAAAAACTCACCCTTCACAATGGTCTTATCCTTTGCCATAATTTTTGTGGGGTGAGTAAAGAGTTCAGGTGACCCGTGGCCTTAAGCGAATCTCTAACATATTTAAGCCATGGGATATTCATCCCCTTGTCCTGTGCCAGGCAGTCCTGAATGATATCTCTTGTCAGGGCAGTCTCTGGGGTTTGGCCAGATCTTAATCCAGCAGCTAACCGGTTTTGATTTTATCCAATCCTCGATGTGAGCAATACCCATCTCCTCATGTACGATGAAGCCCGGGGTACTTTGTGGCACTTTCAGTAGTCTTCTTAAAAGTTTATTCTCTTTGTGTGGAGCGACTTTGTGTCCACGAATCCCAAGACCTCACTGCCATAGAGATCTTTGGCGGAACATATTGAATTGTAGAGAATCAGGATCTGGTCAGGAGCCCAACGGCCCAGCCTGTGCGTGATTCATAATTGCCCCCATGCTTCTGGTTAGTGAACGACATTTGTCCTCCAGCAATGGTTTAAATTGAGCTTGGAGTCAACCAGTATCTCTCGGTATGAGAAGGTCTGAACTTTTTCAATACAGTGTGCCCCAATCGTGTGGTTATATTTCTTTAGGGGCGCCTTCCCTACCTCCATTATATAGGATTCAGCTAGATTTGCTGACAAATCCAGGCTCTCCATGAAGTGGATGAAACCGTCTAACAAAGTTTGTAGACCACACGGGGTTCGGGCCAGAAGTACCGCATCATCTACATAGAGCAGAACCTGAATCCCCCCTGTGACCTATCTTGGGCGAACCCACTCCCAGCCCAGCCAGTGCTTTCTCCAAGCCGTTGATATAGAGGGTGAAAATAAAAGGTGCTAAAATACAGCCCTGTCTAACTCCCCTCGTACAGGGGAACTGATCTGTCAGACTGCCCTCCTCGTTGTACCTGACCTGGGCCTGGGTATTCATGTGTAGGGATCTCAAGATGTTTACTAGGTCCTGATCCACTCCCAATCCCTCCATAAGTTCCCACAGTTTGTTCCTGTTTACCCGATCGAATGCGGCTGTGAGGTCCATGAACGCCAAGTACACAGTTCCTTGGCTCGCTATCGTGTACTTGGCGGTCAGGAGATACAGGTTGAGAAATTGGTCCGTTGTAGACCGGCCGGCCCAGAAACCATACTGTGTGTCCGTTATGATCTTGTGTTCTTCTGACCAATCTAATAGACGGTTACGTATAACCCTGCCAAGAACTTTCTCGGACACATCTATCAGGGAATTGGGCCTGTAACAGGGCGGGCTCTCCCTGTTACCTTTTTTAAAGATTGGCACAATTATGGCTGTTGACCAGGATTCAGGCATGCCCGTGCACACTAGTTTATAACCCTAATTAAAATGGGGGCCCACAGCTCTGCATACGCTAGAAACGAATCCGGGGGGGACACCATCGGGACCCGGCGCTTTGTTTTTGGTCAGTCCTTCTATGCCGGCCTTAATCTCATTGAGAGAAAACATTATGGGTTCGCCCCTTCCTGGCCCTTCATTGGCCGCAAGGCAATCTTCATGAGTACTTAGATTATATAGACCTTTAAATTGCTCATGCCAGGTCTTCGCCAGGATGTGATTTACAATCTTGGGTTTATCCCCGTCTTGGAAGCAAGGGTCATTTATGATTTTCCAAAATGCCGTCATGTTTTTAGTGTCTACTACTTTTCTCAGATTCTCCCACGCCTGCTGTTGCAGCAAAGATTTACGCCGCTTAACCGCATCTTTGTATAAGCCTCGACACGCCTGACCCTGAGGAGTCTATCAATGTGCAGTGTTTGGCCCTTCGTAGGTCTGAACCAGCTCAGCCCTTGTCACTTTGAGATTCAAGCACCTCCATATATGATGGTCTTTGTCTGCCATTAGTGCTTCATAAAAGGCGTTGACGTCAATTTTAGACCATCTCAGCCTTCTGCCCTGATCAGTCGCCATTAGCTCCCCTATCGGACCTCTTTTGTCGTGGGTGTTAATGATGTTTGGGTCCCTCAGGACGATAACTAAGGGATTGTGGTCACTGAATGCACTAGATTGTATTTCGAACCCCAAAAGCTCCTGTTTCATTATGTGAGAGACAAAAATAAAATCAATGACTGAATCACAGCCTCTTCCTTTAAAAGTTGGGTTTATCCGCCCTTCATCATCTCCCTTTATGAAATCCATAGTATGTTGGAGATCATGCCTTTCCTGCACCTTATTGAGCTCTTTTCCCTCTGCAGTGTGTTCTAGGTGGGGGCCCTCCTCCAATGAACAGGAATACCAGACACCCCGTATGTTTTTCACATTTGGGCAAAGGTGACAATTAAAATCACCTGCGAGCACCCATTCGTGCTTGCGTCCCTCTTGATCAATCTCTCTCTCCAGCCTTTTACCCAATTCTCTAAAATTTAATGAGTGGTGACCCTGGAACTATAGCATTATAAAAGTTCACGAATAATATGTTCTGGACCCTCATCAGAGTTCCAGCTCAGGTCTACTCATGTCCCTTTCAATTTTAAATCCGCATAGATCACCAACCCTCCCTTAGCTCTTCCTGACCGCCCTTTCCTTGCCGGGACAAAAAATATCTTTAAACCTTCAAGAGCTAGCTGGTCTCTGTTCCATTCCCAAGTCTCTTGTAAACCTATGACCTGGAACTTTTTTATATAAGCCACCCATTCAATATTTTTTAATTTTGCTGAGAGCCCCGCTACGTTCCATGATAAAACGTTTATAGTGCCTTGGCTCATGGTGCTTATGGTCGGCAATATCTGACCACCGCAGATAGTCACATGGGATCCTATAATCTGGCCTGTGTCCTCTTTATGACAGCTAACCATATCACTTACCATGGGGACGGATGTTTGTGTGCTTTCTGGGGTTACTGGGGGGCCTCCACATGAATAAATGCGTGGAGCAATCCCTTCGGCGGGGGCGTCGCCGCAGCGAGAGCTCCGTTCATGTCAGTCAATGTCTTCCAGTCCCTGGCTATTTGCCAGAGGAGCATAACGATTTTTTGTGAAAGACGGGTCCCATTCCAATCACGCCACTGTACGTTTGCATGTTGACCTCTCTTCGGGAGCTTATCCTTGGGTCCCTATAAAAGAAACCCAACTGTAACATTTGTATGAATGAGTCATTTTTCCCCCTGAGGCCGCCCCGGGGATATGCAAGAAGCTCCTGTACCAGCCCTGGTGTTCTAAAATGTACGATCACTGTGTCTCCTTCAAAACATTTTCTGCTCCGGCCTATCCAGGACACCCTTCTTGCCATTAAAATTTGCCTATAGTGCTCAAGTTTAAAATGTGTATTTTTGCTTAGCCAATGTGCTGCCTTCTTGATTAACATCTGTGGTGTTTCTTCACAGATTTCAGTAGAAGCAGGAACCCCTGTCAGAACTATTGTGTATGGGCTCGCTGCGGAAAGAAGATCCATTACAGGCAGATTCATCGTGCCCAAACTCGCTCCCTACTGGCTCATTCACTACAATTGCACCGGTCCCATCCCCCCCTGGCCCCCTGTGCCCTCTTTCCTATTGACCCACTTTGTTGTGGCATCATATGCCCTTCCTTCCTAGTGGGCAAAACGCTCTCCTACCTTCTAATATCTTCACTTCTGCCAATTCCCGGGGGTTCTGCTTGCGCACTGCCGGAGTGGATACTATTCCTCTCTCTTTGTGATAGGTCCCCCTGTAGTACTCCTCCCATACCCTCACTACCTCGAGTGTCCACATCCTGAGCTACTATGGGTCGGGGAGTGACTAGTGTGGATGGGCCCGTCCACTGTGCTGCCAATCTGGCCATATTTTCTTCAAGCACGCTAATTTTCGTGTAGAGGGGTGCTAGTTGGTTGGTAATTAGTAATGTCAGTTTTAGTCATAATGGTGAATCCTCCTCATTGCCCAAGTCCATCCCTCTACATTTAGAACACTGCGAGAAGCCTGTGGCTTCTTGGGTCCCTTTGGGCCTATCCTCCTTTGATGGTTCTTTCTTGTTCGCATTTCTGGTAGCCTTATTACGCCCTCCCCCTCGCCCTTCCCCTCGTGCGCTCTTGGCTGAGGCTGTCGGGACACTTACAGGCATAGCATCTCTACTGGTCATGTGTTGATCTAGGCGCGCCCTTTTAAATCGTGTTACCACCTCTGCTGGTTCTATAAGTGGCAGCCCACAGGGCTCTGGTGCTTCAGCCCTCTCCACCCCCTCTTCCCCTGCTCCCTCTCTCCTTGATGATGACATAGGTGTCAACATGGATTGGCCCAACTCTCCCTCCTCCGCTCCATTTATTACAATTTCAGATGGCATTTCCTTAGTAGGTGATATCATTACTCCTTCCTCAGCACAGGCTTTCTCCGACGCTCTTAAGTAATGACATTGCCTACATTTCTCAAGGTAACAGCCTTCGGAGTCTCTGTCTTGGCTAAACCCCCCATGGACAGTCTTTTCCACGTCATGTTGGGGTCCAAGGAAAGTCTTCTTTTTGCAGATCGAATTTCTTGGTCCAAGGCTGATTCTGCCCTGATAAAGAAGGCATCCAATGTCCCTTTTAGGCTCCCTCCCACATTATCTGGTTTGTTCCTCTCTTTAGTCATCACAATTCGGGGACAAAAATCCCTGCAGGGTCAGCCTTAAACTGCACAATAGTAAATAGCCAAATCAGCAGCCCTGAGGATGTATAAGTTCAGAAGCAATAAACTGTTCTAAAAATAAGGGCAAGTTGTGAATCAGATTAGCCCAACTGATTTGAATCACCAGGTTTACTTCCTTTAGCGGGCAATAGCAGTTACACCCAGTTTTCCTCACCTGCCTTCTGTAGCGGTGTGTAGTCACCAAAACGGAGTAATCAGATATGTAGATGGCGATGTTAGAGCCCTGGCCCAGCCCTGCCTTCTCCTGGCTACGATGGGCTTAGACGGGCCCGCCCTTTGCCCGGGCTTAGCCGACGCCCGCCCGTGTCTCGCGTCGCGGGAGCCCACAGGCGGTTAAATACCCCCGATGATGAAGGGGAGGGGCTGCCGGTCCGCTCGCGGCCCCGCTGGTCCCTGGGGCTTTGAGTCCTGGTGCTTGCCCCAACTGCTGGACACAAACAAACAAACGCGACGCGTCTCCCGCGAAGCGGGAGGTGCAAGAGGTTGAAGAAGCCCCCGGTGATGAAGGGGAGGGTCTGCCGGTCCGCCTGCGGCCCTGCAGGTCCCGGGGGCTTTGAGTCCTGGTGCTTGCCCCAACTGCTGGCCACAAACAAACAAACGCCACACGTGTCCCTTTGTATCAAGATATGTTATGCCTTGGCCAAGAAAGACATTTGGGCATTCATGCTCATTCCATCATGGCTCTTTCTATAGGCGTCCCAGTATGTAATTGCCCTTACCTAATTTTGCAAAGCACTGCTGCTTCTATACTTTTGCAAAGCACTGCTGCTTCATGTCGCAGACACTTAGTGATGGGTGCTCTGCCTGAGCCTTGTTGCATGATTTCTCTGGTTAACAAGCAAAACTCATAACATCTCATCTCTGAGGGTCATACTGCATTGGGCCTCATTTGTAAGGTGAAGAATCTGCAAAATGTATCACAAGAATAAAATACTTACCTTCCATAACTACATTTTAGTGGATGCATAATATTTCCGCAGATTCTTCTCTACCACCCTCCATTTGATTAGCTAGTGCTGGTATGACTCTCTTGGCTCCTCTCCATACGCCTCTTTGTAGAATGGAAAAAATATCCGGAACTGGCGCCACTGTGTCAGTTGTGGCTTAATATACCCCAGTGATGTCATGTCTAGAGCTAATGTCACATCTAAAGGGTTGTTTGTGGCCTAATATACCCGAGTGGTCTAATATCTGGCAGTTCTATTGTGGTTTGAGCTGTGTGCCACCACCTGGCGACCCTGGAGATTCATTTCAGGAAAAAAAAATTGTGGACCTGTCTGAACCCTGGAAAGTACTCATAAGGTGAGGAATTTCAAACATGATTATGTAGGTTACTGAAGGCAAGTAATTTGTTCTGCTCCTCTGTTTCCTGGCTCACATACATTTATCAGTTCGTATCTGTGGTGAACACTGAATTCCAGGGGTAAAGAGTGTTAGGAGAGTCTAAAAGGCATATAGCGGCTTTTGGAGCAGCGCCATTTTAATCACTGCAATGCGGCCAAACCCTAAATATGTACATGAGTGCCATCTGTGCAAATCCATTCGGACATAAGGGGGTAATTAAGCTTTTTAATCGTAATAGTTATAGATTCTAATAGGGCACCCAGGTGTTTGTAATTGCTGAGGAAGTCCACAGTAGCGGACAGGTTTCACTCCTTCTTTTGAGCAGTTGAAAGATTAAGAACCTCAGGGACCCTATCATGATGCCTTTTTCTGTGCTAAAAGGGTCTGTGCACTTCTTTGTGATGCCTTGAGTGCATACATTACCTAGAAATATCTCCAAGTTAGTGTTTGTTTGCTTATAACTAAGCTGAAACTCATGGCGGTAAGTGCCTGTTTGTGTTTGCAAGACCTACTGGCAGAAAAACTAGCATTCATTTGGAGACATTTCAAGTTATTGTATCCGCTCACGACACCAAGAAGAAGCACACAGACCCCTTCTGTGCTGATCATGATGCAGTACAGAAAACTGCATCATGATAAGGCTTCTGATTTGTTCATGTTTATTTTGAACATGATACCTGTTGAAATGTGTCCAGTTCAGCCTTAAGGTGTGGGAGTTACTACTCTAGGTCTGTCAAGGACAGAAAAACATCGAGGAAAGTATATTGGGAGTGTAAACCAGACCCAAACTAAGTCAGGTTATCTTCAGCCTTGTGTTTATAATTCACCATCATCCATGTAAAAAAAATCTTCCCCAGCCCATCTTGACTCGGTGCCCCATTGAGGAACCCTCAATCCACTCGATTAAATGCCTTTTCAGCATCCTGTGTTACGATGACAGCCCTGAGTGAAGCCCGCTTAACCTTCTCAGCAAAATATTAAAGTTTCTTAGTATTGTTGCTTCCCCGTTGTGCTTTGATAAAGCATGACTCCTCCAAGGGAACAATCTAGGGATGCAGGTCTTCTATTCTGGCAGCCCATATGCTTGTAAACATTTGGAGTTCATATTTAGGAGGGATATTGGGTGATGAGAAGAGCACTCTTCAGGATACCTGCCTGGTTTAGGGACTACAGTTCTAGCTGTCTCCCATATGGATTTAGTCATATCCTGGCTCTGAACAAAGAAATTGGAAAGTACTATTACTCATTGCCACTGTATCCCAAAATACGTATAGAAAATAGCAACCCAGCCCTGGCAAGTTATTCTTTAGTTTAATTGAGTCATGCTGAACTTCTACTGTTATAGGAGCATCCAACAACTCCCACTGTGCCTGTGTAATCTTAGGCCTTTTTGAGACTTCTGTATAAGACCAAGCCTCCCCTGTGTCGGTAGGTTCTGTGGAGTACAGTTACTTACAGAAATTTGTGAACTCCTCAGCTACCTCCTGGTCTACATTTGTCGGTGGACCTCCCTGTATTTTAAGCCTACCTACCCTCTAAACACCTTTACCCTGAGATTACATCCAAGCAGTACTATATCCCCCCACTCCTAGCACTTTTGCTGCAGCTTTAACAATCTATACAGTGCTTTGTCTAAACCCCAGATTTGAGTTTCAGTGGCTATCGCATTTTCTCTAAGTTTTCTGCGCTAATTTCAGTTTGTGCTGAACTTCTAAGGTGCCAGATTCACCTCCGGTTTTTGTCTTACCAGCACCCTAATTCAATTCAGTCTGGATGCTTCTGGTATGAGTAGGTATAAATCACTGCCTTCCGCAGGCTGCTCAAGCTAATCTCTTCTGTATTGTTCTCCTCATGGAAGTTTTGGATCCCATTGCTCACCTGCAGCCTGGTAATTCTGACCATCAAAGTATTGCAATAAGCCTCTAATGGCTATCTCTGTGCTCCAGGCTCCCAGTCTCTTTCATTAAGATGATAAAGCTGTGGTCAGATATGGTCTGACCGATCTATACCTCTTTCACCCTAGTAAACAGCAGTTTGCTCACCAACAGGTGATCTAGCGTAGGATTACTGTACTCAAAAGTAAAAAGTAACATCTACACTGTCTCCAGGTAATCCTCTCCAGTCATCCACCAGCCCCGTGGTCTGCATCTACTCCTGCTTGTGATATTGCTCCCCACCCACCGCTCTGTGCTAGGGTTATCTTTGAACAACTAAAAAAAGGGGGAACACAGTAACCCCTTGTGAGCTTGGGTGTTTGACTATAGTAGGGAGATTTTTTTATTAAATTAATTCAGATTTCCTTTTCATTACAAAAATTTAATCAAGCGCCGTTATTCATAACGTGATTTAAGTTAGATTTAAACCAAAGAAAATTCCAAATAATACACCACAAGCGCATATAGAGAATTACTCATATAGAACATATGTTAACAAATGTGCAAGAAGGGGTTCAGTGCATATGATATCCAAGCATACATTGACAATGTAGTATCCAAGTCAAACAAAAAGTTCTGTATTCACAATTTGTAAAGCACAAACATATCACCCATTAAGGGTTCCGAGGCTCTGGGGGCCGTCGGGTAGATTAAGTTAGCTATTGCCCAGAGTAACATGATGCTGAGCTGAGCTGCCGACGACGTCGGGGATCGAACCACGAGCCTGGGTCTCTAGAGTCAGCCGCTCTGACTGCTGCGCCACACCTCTTTCAAACATACAATTTTCAGTGCATGAAAAAGCCACTCAAAGGATCCATGGAAATATCCAAATGTCCGTCTTCAGTATAGAACACAGAATCCAATGATGGTTTAGAATGAAAGTGAGAGAGATGGACTTGTCGTAGTTTCTGTCTCAAGTGTCATTACTCTGCGAGACCATCCTCAGGACCAGTATGTTTTACGGGGAGATGCAATAATGATCCCACAGGAATTTGAGATTCCTTAAATGCAATAGCAATTTAAGTAATCGCAATTTTGCGATTTCTTAAATTGCGATTTTTGCATTTGGGATGATGCATCCCAAATGCAAAAATACCGGTCACAAAGGGGCAGATTCTGAGAATCTGCCTCTTTGCGAGCGGTGTTTAGCTTGAGACATCTATGCCCAAATCGGTAACTGGCTTCAGCAAAGGCCAAGACCAGAATCCTACTAGGATCTTATCTTTGGCACTGTTCATTAAAATGTTTAGACTCCAGCTAAAATGATCTCCCTTCTGCCTCCCTTAGTAGAGCTAGAATGTAGTCCATCAAGAAAAGCTCCTGTCCTTCTTTCGATACATATAATACATTTATACTGAGCTTACATCATCCCAAGACAGTGAAGTATGAGGTTCCTTTGTTTGTACTGTCTTTGGCTTTGCAAGGCTTTCGTGTTGGCACATTTAAATGATTATTATCTGCCTTTTGGCCTGTATCTTTTGTTCTCATAGTTCCTCGCTATTAACATCACTTGTTTTTATTGCATTTTTCTTTATAGGGCTGCACATATGTTCTTTCCTGCTCTCTTCATTATGCCGCAGGGAGACCTTCAATGGGGCTTACCTATCCTGGTGTGTGCTCCCTTTGAGCCTCTTCACATTTGGACTTTGAGAGTGTTGACGTTGAACTGTCTTTCTTATTGCTGTCACTTCTGTGCACCACATCAGCAACCTGTAATCCTTGTCAGTTCATGCTAAGGTTTTCTAACTCATTATCCTACGAGAAAGCTGCTGGCACATGGTGTTTATGTCCTGCACATCTTCCGGGCAGCCACGTGGGCATCTATCCAAATTTTCCCCAACTACTGTTGCACTAATTCTCAAGTCTCCAGAAAGGACCATTTTGCCAGTGCGGTCCTGCAGGCCTTTCTGTTGGAATCAACTCATCTAAGCCACCTTCTTCGAGATAACATTGCTTTGGCACTATTTCAAATAGTTAGAAATGTACAGTAAGAAGTATCTGTCTGAGGAGCAAGTTACTTAGATACAGTATCCAACTCAAAGAGCATTACAGAAGCTAAGTGCAGATTCTTTCATGTCCATCCTCCCCCTGTTCTGTGGTGTGGGCTTTCACAGCAATATGATCTCAAGTTAATGTTTGCCCACTGCAAATACAATCTAATGAGCCATGCTCTGCAATTGTGGGCATGGAAAAACAATAGAAAACGAAAACGAGTGATATCAGCATGCAGAAGTAATGCATTTATGCGGATCCTTGTTGTCATGTTTGTGGTTTAACGGAGTTGCGATAGATGCTGATGGTGCCACCTGCCAGCATGAGGAAGTTGTTGTAGAGGTTTCCATGTACAATCTGGTACCTGGCGAGATAAAAAAAAGGCGAGGAATGTGTGTTTAATTTATCCACACAATAAAACATTACTAAAGGTAACTAACTCATTCTATGCAGTACTTCGATAATTACCCTGCCACAATTCAATGTTTTGTCTATGTTCTTTCACATATTTAGAAACTTTGCTTATATAAAATAATAGAGCATTTGATATCAAATATTACATTTCTGTAAAAGTCAAGTGCCACCACTTTTTTATGATAATATTAGTTTGCAATACAAGTGAAACTTACAAATGGGGTTTGTGCTATCATTGGGGGCCTGGTGTACTATTCACTTTCGCCAACCAATGATGTGCAAATTGCACACTGACTGGCGAATGGGATGTTATTTACAGTGCAACCTATGAGCTAATAGGTCACCACACACATTTCCAATTCGCAAGTCGCAAAACAACCTTTTGACTTGATAATAGTTGGTCAAGTTGCATCTTGTGTCGCCATTTGAAGGGCTGCAGACATTGGGATTGTATCATGCAAGGTGCAGCACACGGCCATCCCTGCATTTGCTTTACCAGTTGGAATTTTTTTCCCCTTTGTTTTGTCTAAGTATTATTCGAATAGGTTTGGTAGAAGAAGTTTTATAACTTATTTGCGCATACCAGGAAAAAATTAATCTTGAAACTTTTATTTGATTGAATGCATTTCCTACTGCTTTCCTAACACTCACTTCTTTCCAATAGGTTAAGCATCAAGAGCATTCTCCTTGAGGCAGACTACAAATATAGGTTTTAGGTTTTTCCAATTCAGAACTTTACTTGCAGAGCTATGTCCATGCTCGGGAGCAAAGCAAGATCTTGCATCTGATTCAGCCATAGCTTGCTGTAGCCTTGAATAACTTCCACTTTCTTTTGAGACGGGTTATAAGCCCTAGATGTTTACTTTTAGTGCGTGAAATATAAGAGATGTTTGACAGTTTTTTCCTGGAGTTCTTATCAGAGTAGTGCCATGTTAATATGCCTCAATTCATGAATTTGTGCTAAGCAGTTTATAAATTAATAATACCTAATCTCAAGATAAACATATTTTGTAAAAGCAGATGTAAGTGGTGTTGTGTTTTACACACCATTTGTGATAAGTAATGGGAAACATAGATACAATATCTTCACGAAGTGACTGTTTGTTTTCAGACCTCTAACAAAGAGTTACCAGGAGGTGGTTCGTTCAGTGTTCATGTCCACAACTTCAAATTCTTCAGGATCCAGTAGAAAGCAAAGCATGAGAGAATTCCAGGAGGAGGTGTCAAATCTCTACACTAACATTCGGCTTTTCGAAAAAGGAGCTAAGCTATTTTCAGGTAAGGCTCTGTTTGGCTTTTAACGTTTGTTACAGGAGCAGCAGATAATGTTATGCAATGGCACTTTATTCAAAATATTTACATTTTACAGATGAGACGCAAAGTACGCTTGCCAAACATATGCTGAAAACTGTCTGCACGGACATAACCAATCTTATTTTTAACTTCCTCGCTGGAGATTACATGATGGCAGTAGATGACTACACTTCATTTCCAAGTGAGGTATGTTGATGCTTTGATTTTCCTCTAACCTTTTAGTGCTTGGTATGCTCCCATCTGATCACCTGATTTAGCTGCCATTTAGGAATGCTTCATGTGCGCTATAGACAAACATGTCTCATTGTTCTTCCTAGGCAATGGTCTTATTGAAGTCCTATACAAGCGACTCACAGATATGAGATAACATTCTTTTCAATCTCAAGTCTAACCTTATTATATTAATGTCTGCTACCTTGAGTCTTCCATTCTAGATCCTACCTCCCAGGCAAGACTCCTTTATCTCCGTTCACTCCGTTGCACGTTAGTATTGTTTCCAAACATTCCTGTCTCCCATGAGTGATTTTTTTTTAAACCCGATACTCTTCAGGGGCTGCTTGCTTATCAGGCAGAATCCCTCCTCGCTGGTTTAACTAAGTCAGTCTTTCACCGCATGTGTTATTGAGCATACTAGTGTTTGCTGGCAACTGCTTTGTCCTTCAACTTTGCTAATTTCCATAATCAAAAAGCTGTTCCCATCTGGACCTTAAAGTTGCCTTCTCTGGCCCTCTATTGCAGCTTTTTCACTTTATCTCTTCCTCCTTAGCATAATGACTAGTACCTTACATGGACCCTTCCAGAGTGATGCCTCATTTATAAGCATGCTAAGCTGCTCTACATTTTCCTGGATGTTAAAAACTGAATTCGAAAATGTGTCTAACACAGTCTGACAAACGTGTTTATACACGTATGTTCTCTATGACACTACCTGCCAATGCCTGCCTATACCCAAAGTAGATAATAATCACAGCTATGATAAAGAGTGGTAGCTGTATAAATGAGGCTTTGAGGGTGCCCTTCAAACGCAAGGACTTCCATGTGCTAATGAACATAAACTCTTTGAAAAACTGCTTAAAACAAATCCTATTTTAAAAGACTAGTTTCTAGTTCAGAAAATAGTTTATTAATGCCAATAAAATAGAAGCATATACAATGATACAATAATACAAATAAGAAAAACATACAGCAAAACAGTTAAAATGTTGTTAAAATATGTAATTAAAAGGATGAGAATTATATGCAAGAATATTCGATAAATTATAAGCATAAAATAGTTGAGCATATGAGGAACATTTGCAGAAAAATAAAAATGAACAATAATAAGGTTGAAAAAGAAAAAGAGATAACTGAAAAGAGGAAGTCATGGAGGTTTAGCAACTTCTTGTTGAGAAGGGGTTTGAGACAAAGATCGTTTAGCACTTGTACTAAGAAATGTTATAACTGGATCCCATAATTCTTTCCGTGTTGGAGCTAAGTGTGATGCGTAAACAAACGTTGTGTCTAATCTATGGTTATAGCAAACAGCGTACCACCACGCCTGAAAAGATAGTTTGGAGAAGTCTTTCCAATGTGTAGTTATCTGCTGAAATGCCACTACCAATAGCAAATCAATTATTCTGACGCTAAAAAGTACAATGATCCCAAATAGGTGAGATGCTACCTAAAAAGATATGAAGGACAGAAAAAGAGTGATCAGTTGAAAAGATAAGGTTAACCTGAGACCATACTTTAATCCAAAAGTTATGAACTTGGGTGCAACCAAAAAGCATATGATATAGATCTGCATGTGGTGAGGAGCAAGTCCAACATGTATCAGGTGTATTAGGGTGTCTTTCATGAAGGATGAATGGTGTCAGTAAGAGGCGATTATATATGAAGAAGAGTGTCTGAGTTGTGTTTGCTGCTCTGGATGATTTACGTAATTTAGTCCATATTCTATCCCATTTTTCAACGGGCCATTTTTCGAGGGCAGTTTCCCAAGCAAGTTCTATCTTAGTTTTAAGCCTTGGGTTAGAATTAGTATGCAAGATTGCATATATTTTTGAAGCTCCGACGCCATGAATTAACAAGGGTCCTAAGGTAGAAATGATATGAGGTTCGGGACATGAATTAGGAAGGGAATTACTGTATTGAGTATAGGCAAGTTGAAGTGTGTGTGCCAATATAGAGTATTTATGTCGAAAAGTAGAAGGGAAGTGAAAAGAAGCGGCTGCCAGTGAATAAGGAATTATCTGGCCTAGGTCAAATAGTTGGCGAACCCATATAAGGCCACGTGTCCTCCAGGATTTCCAGAAAAACGGCTTGTTATTGATCAGAATAGCGGTATTGTGCCAGATCGGCTGATCAAAAAAAGAAGATAAAGGGGGAGAAGGAAGAAGTTTAGAAGTGTGTTTGAGAATAGGAGTAGATAAGGACTGTGGTTTTCGAGAAAAAGATATTCTTTAAAGGAGAAAGGAGAAATAAAAGACTGTTCAATAGTAGTCCAAAGGGGGAGGAGCGTAGAAGAATCAGATAACCATCTTGAAGCTTGGTTTAATAAAAAGGATTTGTGATACAGGAGGAAATCTGGGTAGTTCACTCCACCTTCTGATTTTGGGCGTATCAATTTTGAGATAGACATTCGTGACTTCTTGTGGCCCCATAAAAAAGTAGATAAGATGGAATTAAGTTTTTTAAAATGTTTTAAAGGGATAGATAACGGAATATTTGAAATGGTATAAAGAACTATAGGGGAAAGCATCATTTTGATGGTATCTAGTCTACCCCACCAAGATAAATAAAGAGGGTGCCATTTCGTGGTTAGAGTAGTTATTTTCTTTATACAATCTTCCATGCAACGAGTAACCGTGCCCGCTAGGGAGGGTGTAAAATGGAGACCTAAATATTTAATAGAATTAGGATTCCAGGTAAAACCCGAGTCCGAAAAGTGGGTCTTAAAAGTGAATTTAGTGAGTGGTAGAATTTCACATTTGTCTTTGTTTAACTTATAGCCTGAAATTTGTGCACAGGATTGGATTTCATGTAGAAAGGCAGGAATGGATGATTTAGGTTGAGATACAAACAGTAAAACATCGTCTGTATATGCTGCCATTTTGACGGTCGTTTGTTGGAAAGTAAAACCATGAATGATATCATTTTGACGAATCCGTAGTAGAAAAGGTTCTAAGGCAAGATTGAATTAAAATGGGGACAATGGACATCCCTGCCGAACCCATCTGCCGAGTGAAAAGTATGGGGAAATACCACCGTTTGCTGAAACCGCTGCTCTTGGATGAGAGTACAGAAGCGAGATCAAGGTAGAGATTCTTGGACCGAAGCCAAACCATTTCAATGTGCGGAAAAGATATGGCCATTCAACTCTATCGAAAGCCTTTTCTGCATCCAAGGCTATGGCTGCGATAGATTGAGAAGAATGGGAAGTCTTAGAAAGAATATAAAAAAATAATCAGGTATTATCAGTTAGTAATCTGCCTTTAACGAAACCGGACTGTTCCCGTCCCAGTAAATCAGGTAGATGGGATTCCAAACATAAGGCTAACGCTTTGGAAAACATTTTATAATCAATATTTACTAAAGAGATGGGTCGGTAGTTTTTGCAAAATTGCGGGTCTTTACCGTCTTTAGGAATAATACAAATAAGGGCATCAGAGAAGGATCCGGAGGAGGTACCAGAATTTAAGAAAGTAGATAAAATTGTGTGGAGTTTGGGTATAAGTAATTTTGAAAAATGAGTAAAGAATTCCACTGTAAAACCATCAGGGCCCGGGGCTTTTTCTTTCTTAAGTGTTTTCAGAGCATAGAGGAGTTCCGTTTGTGTAAGATCCGTTTCCAATGAGGAGAGATCGGGAGGAGTATCAAAAGGATGTTGTATTGAGGATAAAAATTGAGAAATGCATTGCTCAGAGGAAGTAGTTTCAGAAGTGTATAATGATTTATAAAATTGGAGGAATTCATTAAGGATTTCGTCATCAGTACGTTTCAGTAAACTATCATGACCGAAAACGGAATCTATGTTCATTTTATTACGTTTTACTTTTAAATAATTGGCCAATAATTTTCCAGCTTTGTTCTGACCACCATAGAATTTGGCGCTAGAGCGTAATAAAAAATTTGAGGCGTTATTCGTAGTGTCTTTGTTAAATTGAAACTTGGTTGCAATGAGTTCAGTTAAACATTCCTTTGATTTTGAAGTGTAATAGGAATGTTCTAGTCTTTTTATTTTGGCTAGGAGGTCATTAGTTATTTGTTGTGCTTGTTTCCGTTTACGTGAGCCAAAACCGAGGATAAAATATCTGGCAGACCCCTTGAATGCATCCCAAACTACAGGAAAGGAGATATCATTAGTTTGGTTAAACAAGAAGTATTCATGAAAAAAGGTATTAAAGGAAGAGTTGAAGGTTGGGTCCAGAAGAAAGGAGTTGTTGAAGCGCCATTTCCTGGATAGAGTGGGTTTCTACAATACGTCTAAATGAATAGTGACAGGCGCATGATCCAATATCAAAATGGATCCTATGTCTGCTGCTATAAGAGATTGAGAAAGGTGATAAGAAATAAAGAAATAATCTAAACGTGATTGAGTATGGTGAGATGAGGAGTAAAAGGAGTATTCTTTCTAGGTGGGATTACAGAGCCTCCAATCATCAATAAGTTTATATTAACTAATAAGTTGTGTAAAGGATTTATGTGATTTGTGGGGAACATATACACTAGTGGAGCATCTATCTATAAAAGGGTCAAAAACTTCATTACAATCACCTGCTAGAATGAAGTTATCATCGTAGTACTGTGTGATATGTGGGGCTAGGGAGGTCCAGAATGAGGTGTCACCAGTCGTGGGAGCATATAGGTTTAAAAGAGTAATGGGTACTTTATCAACTGTGAATTTTACTAAAACCCATCGACCTGATTGATCCGTGCAATTTAATAATATTTTGGTGGCGAGGGATTTCCGAAATAAAATAAGAACTCCATTACGTTTACCATGGCCTGGGGAGAAGAAAACCTCCCCCACCCAACCTCTTTTCAGCTTGGCAGATTCCTCAGCAGATAAATGGGATTCCTGTAGACAAGCAATATCTGTCCCAAGTTTAGCTAGATGAGTTAAAACTCTTTGTTTCTTAATGGGAGAATTCAAACCTCGAACATTCCAAGATACAATTTTTAAAGGCATGTGAAAACTTTAAACAAATATAGGAAAAACCAGCTATGACATATTAACAAGAATTGAAAACCATGTTTTGCAGTGCAACAACTGTATGTAATTTGGCAGAACTGAAGATAAAGAAAGAAGATTGAGAAAAAGAGGAGAGCGAGATGAGGAAATAAGGATAAGAGAAGAACAGGAGTGAGAAAAAGAGAAACTATGAGAAAAGAGAAGCAAGAATGAAAAAGAGAAACAAAAGAAGCAGGAAAGACCAAGAAAGTTATAACAAGAAGAAGTAACTTACATAACATCCAAAACATAGAAAGGGTGGGAGTGTGGAAGCCACATAGAACAATGACGGTTCCAAGACTCAAAGGGGAGGACAGGAGGGTAGAACGGTTCCCACGGACTCCAAGAACACAAGGGGAAGGAGGTGACTCGCAGGATGGATATCTGTGTAGGCAAAAAAGAACAAAAAGGTAAAACAGGATGGTTGGACATAAACATGAAACATGAATATATCAAATCATAATACCAATGAACATCTGGTAAGAAATATAACTGTTTAGTTCATATCTGGAAAAAAAAAACTAGAAAGTGTTACACGAAGAACAAACTACTTAGAACTTGATGTAGAGGCAATGTCCATTTTGTCGACATTGTGGGAATACAGAAAACTTTTCAGTCTCATCGGGTCCTCATAGGTAGTAGTTTTGTTGTTGAGAGTTACTTTGAAAAGGCAAGGGTGGAAAAACCCATAGCGTGCTCCCATAGAACATAGTTGTGGACGAAGAGACAAAAATTCCTTGCGACGATCCACTGTGGACTTGGCGTAATCCTGTGAAAAATAAAGAGGATTCCCCGACCAAGTGACACGATTCATGGCTCTTGTAGCAGATAGGACCCGCAATAGGTCAGTGTATTCAAGAAAATAAAGGATGACGCCTCTTGGTTTCCTTGCAGCCGAAGAAGATAGACCACCAGAAAGTGAGCCCAAACGATGTGCCCTTTGTATATTGAGATTGGTATCTTCTGACAAGTGAAGTAGTTTTGGTAGAAAGGATTTGAAAAAAGCAATAGGGTCCGACCTTTCTGAGTTTTACACCAAGCCATAGATGCGAAGGTTGTTTCTTCTGTTTCTATTTTCTAATTTTTCAATCTGCTTGTGTAGGACTGATATTTGTGCACATAATGGATCTACTTTGGATACAGAAGATTCAAGCGAAGCCACATTTTGTTAAAAGGCAGTAACCCGTTCATCTACATTTGACCACTTATCGGAGAGCATTTGGAGGGTGGATTTGGTGTCTTCATATTTAATGGTGTATTTTATATGTATTGTTACACTGTATTATTGAGATTTTTCCATTTCAATGGTCTCATCAGTGACATTAGGTTTAATCTAGGCATGTTTAGCAATAACACCTACAATATTTATTTGTGCTAAGTATCTTATTAGATGTCTTATCTTATGGTGATTTACAAGTACTTTTTTATATAGTCCTTGCATTTGCTTTCCATGTTGTTCTCATACTTTGTGGATTCATTTCCATTTCTTCTTTTGCTCCGACGTGTTGCTCTACATTATTATGAAAGCATGAAGGCAATCAGTCATGCAGTGAGATAAGAGCTAGCAGTCCTTGAAGTAGGCTAAAGGCACGTGGTAGTGAAGAAACGCTGAAAACCTGTTGTAGGAGCGAAGATAGAGGTGTTTGGTGGCATATAGCCGGTACTGAAGAAAAGCAAGCAAATAGTGCCTCAAAAGTGAGTTAAAAACGTTGAATAATCATATCAGTCACCAAAAATTTCCATAGATATATATTGCGCCGGGAAAAATTATGTAAAGTGTGTTTCAGCGCTGCAAAACTGGAAGGAACGTATCGCGGCAAAGCAGTGACTTTAATGACACCACGATCAAAATGGCGGCAGTCCGTGAGTGAGAGAAAACTTCAGCAAATGCAAACGGAGAAAGAAGGCTGCCCGGGTTCATCCGCGTTTTATAAAAGAAGAACGTGTAACAAAGGAGCCACGTGCAGCAAGTTAGGAGCAGCTGTGTGTGATAATAAGGAAACCACTAGGAGCAGCGCTCCGTCAGCGCATAGCACAAAATGGCGGTCGTTACCGCGGCAGCTGCGTGAGGCACTCACATGCCATTAAAAAGTCCTGAACTTGTCCACGGAGCCTCCAAATCAGGTTACCAGACGCAGAAGACCCTCCTACGGCATCATCCCTAGGTGGGAAGCCGTGTTGCGGGAAAAAGGAGTCGCGTCGGCCCGGTCTCCGCTCTGCCTCCCGGGAGAATCAAGGCAAAGCCGCCATCTTCTGCAGGCGTAAGCCCTAAAAGACTAGTTTCTGCTTTACATCAAGAATAGTTTTCCCATTATTCTGGGAGATTAAGTGTTGCAAGTCAGCTTGCTTGACATCAAAGAGATGTTTCCTCTTTGAATGATCGTGCAATTTTTGTAATATAATGAAATGTCACTGACTGTTCATAAACTCTTTCAACAAAATTACAAATTTACCATTCCATCTTATCGTAGCACAAATTGACAACCCTAAAAATGTTTACTCGGAAACTCGATCACGAGGCTATACATTTTCTGGAAGTATACTTGCCTTGGTAATAAATTTTCCTCACCTCCTTCTGTCTTCCATATAATAATTGATAGAAATGGATTGTAGAGGGAAGCAAGTGCTCAAACCTTCAGAGTCATGTCAGACATCCATTATGAAAAAGGAGAATTATGTTCTGGGCACAAATTTACTCGGAACTCGAATACACGTATCAACTGATTACTAAATACACTTTATCTCCCACAATTTTCTCCAGCTACTAGCCTATTTACAAATATGTTTCACAATTAATAACAAACCTACTGAAAATGGTGTTCTCCATTGAACTGGGAGCAATAAATGACATCAGTACCTTAAATTAAGAGTTTGAATTAGGGCATCAAACCAACAACTATATAGCTAGGAACATTTTCAGTTAAAACATACTTTTTTAGGGAACAAAAACCACTGATATTTACCAGTAATAGTTATTTCAGGTAATTATAAATCTCATCCCTGTCTTTTCTTTCTTTATTTTATGACTATCTAAGGTTTTTAATGTAAAGTGAGATATTTCAATTTCTAATTGTAATGTCACTTTAGCCTTTTTTTCTGTGAATTCTGTGTTTTATGATGTAAAGAAAGATGTATATTGCCATGCTTAGCATTGGGTTGGACCCAGCACCGAACAGCCCACGGGCATCAAACCCCCACCCCCGCTGCACCAGGCCTTCAGTAGTGCTTGGTGTGTGGCTGGGCACAGAACAGGGCCACGCCCGGCACCCAATACTGCACAGGCACCCATTTGCAATTGTGAAGAATTCAAGAACTGCTTCAATGCTACCCCACATTATGTGTAGAGTTCAGTGGCCTAATCACACAGACGCAAAGTATAATGTAAAACAGAGTACCAAATAATAAAAGCGTTCTTGCAGATGATTTAGAAAGCCAGCTGAAGTTGCGCTACAAAATGTAGCCCGACTTGACCTTGACTTCTTAGTTCATCAAAGTACATTATTCAGTAGGAGACAAGGGTCCCAGAATTTAATGGGTTACTGTTGTGATGTCTAGGGAGATCACCCATCTTGCTTAAGCCATATTAGAGAATGCTTTAGCAAAACGTCTAGAAAATTAAGCAGTAACAAAATGAAATGCTTGTAGTGGAATTAAGAAGCTGTTGTCTTCCGCACATTGTACCAATGAGTCATGAAATTGTATTTTTAATAATTAGGAACGTTTGGGTAGAGCATCAATATTATCTACTTATTCAAGGTTATGTTTCATGTTCACAAATAATGTTGGTTTAGATGGAAATGCCTATTACAGTCTTTAATAATCAACGATTTTACACAGATTGAGCCATACAGTTGGTTTAATACAGAAATAACAGTATTGCAAGGATCATTCCCTCCTTAACCCCACTTTTAACAAAAATCCCTTTATGCCATTACTTAAAATCCTAGTCAACCCTTCTGTTCCACTTACACATTACCAAAGAGATACTTAACTTGTAAATTGAACAACCCCTGAAGACCCAAAAACATTTAGCAGTCTTGCAGTCTGCCTGGCAGATAGGACAACAAAGCAAAACGGCTTTTCAGGATGTCAGGCATTTTGCTATCTTGGAACTATATTCAATATTCTAAACCACAGAGTGCTGTACAGAGTGCTGTACCCAATACGTACTCGCAAATTGCTCATGCAATTTCAAGGGTGCCAAATGGACACCCTGTTGCACCCCTGGGATATGCATGTGTGCACATACATGCCACAAGGGCATGTATGTAGTGCATTTTTCATAGAATTCACATATTACCACCAACTTGAAGTTGCTGGTAATTTGTGATTTCTTAAGGGCAGGTCGCAAATGTTTTGGGCTTCCTGCATTTCATTTAAGAAATCGCAAATTTACAGTCTACTATTAATCCTGCACTTTGCTGATGTTCAAGCTGTCCTTTTTGCCTCGCACAAAATGTAGACTATCTAAAGAGTATGAATAGCTCAGTACATGTACATGGGAAATGAATTCAGTTTCATTCTGTGCTGCTTTATGCCCAAGACTCCTTTCTAATTGTATAGCCACAAACACAATATAAACAAATGACAATCTTATGGGCCTAATAAATGCTCTTTTAATAACCTAAGTAATTTTGGACCGGTCTGACTCCTGCTGATGAGATGGAGCTCCTCATCAACCACTTGATGCACACTAGGAACTAAAGATAAAGACATCCCATGTGCTAACCATCCTTATTTACGACAAACCAGCCTTGTTTAGGCACTTATGTTTCCTTACATACTAGAAGGACAGTCTTCATATAGATGCAGAAATATCCCTTAAGTGCATTCATACTGAGGGTCTCCATTCTCACTTTCCAATTGGAAAATGCATTTTGTATTTTTTTGTTTCTCTTTTCACTTCTCTATATAGTGTCCCACATTCTTCCTCCTTCTGCAGTATGTGTGCCTTAGCAGAAAATGTTTTCTATTTGCATTAAACGTTTGTTTTCCTCCTGTACATTGCAGTGCTCACAAATTTGTTGTCTATGCATGTAGGGTCAAATCGGATCTAAAATATCTCTCTCTTCCCCCACCAATTATTATTCCTAAATTTGTAGTGACATGTATATAATCAGCAAACTGACTCTCTGGGTATGTGCAGCATCACAGGCATCCTTTTTTGCAAACGATGTTGGTGCAGCTTTTGAGGCAGAGGATATGGATAGACCACATTATAATGCATTACTTGTAGATTAGATGTATTTTGTATTTAAAGCAATAACGTTAGCAGCATTTTTGCATTATAGAAATGATATATTTTATTATAATATTTTGTATCTGTTTCATCACAGGCCAGAAAGAAATTGTTGGGAAAAGTACAAGAAGAAACTAAAATGCCTCTATCGAAGCTACATATGTCTCTTAACGGGAAGGTAGGATTTCCTGAAAAAACATTTGTGCACCTTACCCATGGCTTTTTTTGGTCTTGGCTATGGACATTCTGAACTGTGTTGTATGCGGACCTAATTTTTCCAATGCATAACATGTCCTTGGAGTGGGCTGTGAGTTAGCCTCTTACTCATGATTGGATAGCTTTATTGTCTCTCTAACTTCCCTGCTCCTGATACAATAGACTACCTCCCTATTCCTGTTTTTATCGTGCCTAGGAGCATTTCGGTCTCAGTGTTGTGATTGGATGATGCCATCTTGCTTGCAGTACATAGCATGGACTATATTCTCTCCCCTTTTCTGTCTCTCACTTGACTTACTCCTTTCTTATCTCTGTAAAGCACCCATTGCCTTCTTGCCTTATGCCCCCTTTTGTTGTATACTTTATTCCGCCCACTGCACTGTCATCTTAAAATGGTCAGTTGACCATTCCAAGATTGCTGCCTGCACACATGCGTGCAGTGGGCATCTTGGAACAGGTTTTATCTATTTTAAAAAATTCCATGTAACAATGCCTTCCATGAGTATGCGTGCATCCATGTGCCCATTTTTTAATAGGCTTAAGGCTATAGTAAAATAAAAGCCAAAGGCATTAAAAGATGGCCACATCAGATGCATGTAAATCTGCACTGACTATATTTGAGCAGCATTTATTAAAATATAGCAAAACTGTTCCAAAGAGGTCCTCCATTGATGCGCACACATCTAGTATTTTACAAACTTGTTAAGATGGTCTCAGTGAACAGATGCGCGCATGTTTAACGTGGCTAGCTAAGACAAAAAAATGCACTGGTAAAGCCTATTTATAGCGGAGACCCTTCAGCTTTGCCAGTGCTTGTTAATTATTAGTATCACAGTTAAATAATGGATTACCACAAACACTAGTATTTTACAGTTTTTACAGGCAACAAATTCCAACACATGAAACTGGCAAATTACTTGACAGTGACAGCCAGGTTGGCCAACATGCTGTTACAGCTCTAACATTGCCTTAGCATTATTCATCTGTAAGTTTTTGAAAGGTTTTTCCATTGAAGATAGGGCTGTGCCTCCTAATTTCATATTTAATGGTAGTTCAAGCCGTGCTAGTGGGTGAAGCAGATAAAATCCAGAAGGTGACATTGTTCTCATCTATGTGATATAGACTTTTAGACACAGATTTCTTACCATACAATATCATCAGGCATCAGACTGGATTCAGAAGATTTTCAAGCAGTATCCCTGCACACCGGTAGGTGGTGTCGTTCAGCTCTGTGTCAGTGGCATCCATACTGGAAATGACCTGCACAGTACCAATATAGGCATCACCTCGGCGAACTGACGTCACTTCTTTCATGGCTCCACCAGATAGTGCTGATCTGGTCTGGTCTGAGCTACCCCTTAGTCATTTTTTGACTGGTCTTTTTCAACTTTTTTGACTCTTTTTGAGATTTTAACTACTAGTGTGAGGATGTCCCCAAAGAAATAGTCCGGTTTCAAACCATGTGGGCACGTCATAGACAAATGTCGGTGACAGAACCTCATTTGGTAGGTTTGTGGTGCCTGGAGCTGGGAACCGACTCCAAGCAGCGGAGGACTGCCGCGCTATGCACCGCAATGCACTGAGGGAGGGTTCCCTTAAGATCCGAGATGCTAGAGGTCCCGTTCACGTGGGAGGTCTCAAGACCATTCGCAGAGCCCCTGTCGACAGTTATTGTTTCATTTGTTGTCATCGGGGGAACTCTCTAAACACAAGAAGTTGAGGAAGTCCAACCGCTCTTCCACGTTTGTCAGTTTTTCAACAAGACAAGGAAGCGTCGGCACTCCAGGCTCTGAGATGCGGCGGGGCCTGATCCTGGGTCAGCCAAGTAAAGAATTAGGGGGACCCCCTCTAGAGCATTTCCTTTTAGGTCAGGGAGAAGAGGGGAAAGAGAAACAGACAAATTGAGAAAAACTCCCTCGTGACCTGTTAATTTCTCAGTGTAATTAATCCAATGATACAGGCATATCAATACAACACATTTATTTTACTTTTGCATTATTTTTTATTTTTCAGATACCTTTAACATTCAGCGAATTCTTTTTTCATGATTTTCTTAAAAACAAATTTTTCTTAAGTATCAAAATTCCATCATAAATAGCAACAAATTATTCAAAATCCACATATTGTAACTAAAAATGTATACATATATAACCAGGTAGAGAACAAAAAGTACCACACATACCACTCTCACTCTTTTACAATCACAACTTCACACATCTGGGTTTATAAACACGTCTATTTAGTTGTTATCTCTATTGCCCATTATGACCACTCTAATTGGTGGGATCTTAAAAGGACACGGTCAACGCGTTTCTGTGGGTTTAAGCAGCAATGGGAACCACCTTCATCAGGACCCGCCAGATAGAAAAGATGTTCTCTAAGACCTGGAAATATCTGAAAAAAATATATGTTTATTGCCATTACTTATATGCCCTTATGATTCACTATTTACAAAGAAAGAGACATTGCAAGGATCGATTAGTATTTGCATTTTTACATTCTTCCATTCTTGCTCACACTGTGACATCTTATAACCCATACAGTGCAATCACTACAAAATCAAAAGTGACGAGGCAATTGAAAACAAATTTCATTTAGTAAAACATTCCCCATGGGGACACGGATTTATCTAGATGTCCTTATGTCTCATCCTGCATACATAAAGAGGATTTCCTCCTGACCACTTACTCATAGTATTTCTTCAGAGCAGATAACAGTAAAACGTCAAGAATTGTTCTTGCAACCAGGCAGTGACCACAAAAAAGCTGTGTGTAGAGACAGCAAAGACAGTTGTTCGAACGTCCATAACAGAGGGATAGAAATGAGCTAATTGCCCTTCCTCTCTGCCTTTGTTACCTTAAATAATCTTTACAATGAGACTGGGAGAGGATGTTCACTCCTTTTGATGGCACTAAAACTGTTTGGAAATTCCTCCTTTTTCTAAGAGGAAAAAAAAAAGTGATGGGTCTCACTATGATTTTATTCACGATCTCACTGTTAACTATATGTTATATAGAAGTATCAAATTACCTCAAATATCTAGCCAGCCATATACCTCTAGGGCTCCACAGGGGAGCATTATTCTTTAAGCGAAATAGCTCCGATGTTTGTACATCTGGCCAAGAGGACACCTGTATATGTGAGGGATTACAAACCCCTTCAATGATTTACTAGTCTCCAAATCTTCACCAAGCAACTGAGTTCACACTATATATTAATAGTAGATACCTTGAAATTATGTTCCTTTCCACTCCGTAATCATTCCCTTTCTTCCTTTGGGTAATGATGATCAGCCGTCTCGATCAACAGTTATTTGGCAGTACCTCACATTACTGTCTTAAATAGGGGAAAAATAAAAATCCAAGTTGTTCTTCCTCTACTACCTTAAATTCATCAGGTTTTATATTTTGGGAGACTGCACCACATTGTCTATTATATTGTATCCCACCTAGTCTCATGAAGAGACATCGGTATCTCTACTCGATAATTATTATTTCTCTTTTGTCCCTTCTGGGATGGGGCAGCTAAATCTTCCCAGTTTTTATCGGGGGTCCTCCATAAATTTCACCACGTTGTCTTCACTGTTGTAACCTCCAACCGAGACATCGATATCTTTACCTCATGATACTTGTTACCCTTAAGTCCCTTCTATTCTCGGGCTGCTGAACCTCCCCAAGTATTTTCCCCGAGGTCCGCCATTGTTTCATTTGTTGTCATCGGGGGAACTCTCTAAACACAAGAAGTTGAAGAAGTCCAACCGCCCTTCCACTTTCACGTTTGTCAGTTTTTCAACAAGACAAGGAAGCGTCGATACTCCAGGCTCCACGATGCGGCGGGGCCTGATCCTGGGTCAGCTCCACGCTTCTGCCATTTTCCCAGAGCAACCTTCACCCAACTAAAAGAATTTGAGGCCATGCGCCTCTTCTTTCGGTTGTCCGGACCATCTGGAGTGCCTTGGGTCCCCATGGGTGCGGAAGGGGCACCTACTGGATCCACGCTGGCGAGTATGCCTTCAATTCCACTCGGGCCAAATCCATCCCTTGCTCGATCCGGAGCAGAGCCGGCAGCGAGACAGAGACCTTCCTCGGGGGCCGCTCCAGTGCTAAGGCCTTGGGCGTCGTTCGACCAAGGACAATCTTGTGCAGTGGAGCTTGTGCCTCATTTGATGAATAGAGGTGAAAATATGTGGAAAATAATTGGCAGACATTTATTTAAACCTGAATGAAACAATTATCACTGAGTATTCATTATTTTAATAGTAAAAATATTTCTATAAATATATTACACAATGCCTGTATTTATGTACCCATCCAAAAACAGGTGAATGGATGACTTTCTAATCAAAAAGGAAATAAAAAACAACAGACACAGCTTTTATAACTCACATATTTGACGCCTATCTGCCAACAACATAAACATGTGAAGTTGATCAGTTCCTTGTTGCTTCCCCTCAATTTTAGGAAAATTGAAGTGGTTGTCCAAGCTCTTCAGACATTCATGGGCAGATGGCCTTTGAATCCTCCTAATGGTAATCTAGTCTAAAAGACTTCTCCTTCATTGGACTGTTTCCATACAAGTCGAAGAGTTTCAGGCAAAGTTATTAACCCCATCGCTGCTAGGCCTGTTACATCTGCTGGACCCTTTTGGTTGTGGGGATATATAGGACTTGTTGGTTCACCAAGAACCCGACTAACCAAGAGCCATTTACTGAGCAGCGTCTTGCAATGGTTTTTTATTGTGTACTGGGTATATAACAGTTCATTTGGGAAAATGTAAACAGTGAACAATCAGTATGAAAGACACCCATGTATTTCTGAAATGCGAACAAAATCTAGAGTTTAGAAACAGAAGCTATTTGCACATCTCCGAAATTGTGGGAACCCATACTAGCCTGTGAATTATACGACATCTTTCAAAGTGACTTCTTTTTTACACATTGTCTTAGATTTGTAATGCAGAAATGCATCGAACGTCTATAGGTAATAACAGTTGCTCTCCAAGTCTATGTTCCCCTACGTCTCCCGATAAAAATGCTACTTTACTTGTGTGGGTAGGCCTAGTGCCCGCGACAGGAAACGGGCCAAAACACAACATGGACACTCCACATTTTTACAGTGAAAAGAGACCCATTTTTTGCAAAGTGCCTAGCTGTAGATTTTGAACCCTAGCTCTGCCAGCACCTAGGGAAACCCAACAAACCTATACATTTTAGAAAAATAGCCGCCCTGGGGAACCCAGGATGGGGTGACTTCTCTGGCTCTCACCAGGGTCTGTTACTCAGAATCCCTTGCAAACCTCAAACTTTGTAAAAGAAAAAAAAAAAAGAATTCCTCACATTTGGCTGATGAAAAGTTCTGGAAAATCTGCTTGGATCCACCAAATTCCATCCACCCCGCATTCCTGAAAGTCTTCTGATAAAAATGGTCCCTCACTTGTGTGGGTGGCCCAAGTACCCGCGACAGGCAAGAGGCCAAACTTATTGAGGAGACATCAAAATGACCTATCACAAAACAACTTGGTTTTGCCAGGGTATCACCTGGGATGTTGGTCCCGGGCTCGGCAACCATCATGGGAAATAACCAAACCCACACATTTCTGTAAACTAGACACGGGGGGGTCCAGCGAGGTATAGCCTGCGTGGAGCCCATTGTTTTCCTACCCAGAAGCCCCTGCATACCTCAAATTTAGCTAAACAAATTTTCCACATATTTTTGTATGGGATCACCATGTTAGCATAAATGTCCTACCCCACAGCGTTCCCCCTCAGTCTCTCGAGTAAACTGATACCTAACTTGTGTGGGTGGGGCAAGGGCCTTTGACTGGGAAGAGCCAAAAACATAGGGATTAAGGGTATAGCACAGCAAATTCTACGCGCTACATTAAAAAAACATTTTAAGCCAATTCTGCATTGGACACCCACACAAGTGAGGTATTATTTTACTCAGGAGACCGAGGGGAAAGCTTTGGTGTAAGACATTTGTGCCGTCACGGGTGATCCCACACACAAATATGGGTTTTCTTCAACAAAATTTGAGGTTTGCAGGTGATTCAGGGTAGGAAAACATTGGGTGGTCCACGCAGGCCATACCTCCCTGTACTCCTCCGAGTGCCTAGTTTTCAGAAATGTATGGGTTTGACAGTTTCCCAAGATGGCCGCCAAGCCCGGGGCCAAAAACCCAGGTGATACCCCGCCCCCTTGCAAAACCAGGTTGTTTTGTGATAGGTAATTTTGATGTCTCCTCAATGCGTTTTGGGCTTTTGCCTGTCACAGGTACTTGTCCCACCCATTTGAGTGAGGTACCATTTTTATCGGGAGACCTGGGGGGGAACGCTGGATGGTAAAAAATTTTTATTTTTTCTGATAACAGAATATTATGACACACTAATGCAAGAAAAATGCGTGACTATGGTCACATTTTGAGATTGCATGGCACTGTGAGTAAAAAAAACTTGTTGGGATCCATGAGAGGCACACCACCCAGCACTTCCCATATCTTTTGGTTTACAGAAATATCTAAAGTTGGTAAACTTTCCCTAGAGACAGATTACACCTTAGCACAGAAAGACAGATGAGAAAAATATGACTGTCTATCCATCTGTCATTCAAGTACACACATATTCCCTCAAGTACACACATATGCTGGTTGGATTTGGCACAAGGGTGAGTGAAAGGATCAACATTTATATTTTATTAACAAGAGATTTCACAAAAAGGAAATGCACTGTTAAGAATTAAAGGTTAAAAACCTGAACCAATGGCTCGCAACTCGTGACGTGTAAGGCCACAACAAGGCACCAACCTCTTTACAGGCCATTCACACCCATTTCATATTTGACACACACTTTCACACCATCAGCTGCGGCTCTAGCACATTACAACACTCACATCAACAGACAATGTGGAGACAATGTACATCCTGACAGAAAAGAGAAATGTTACTTCAAAACAAACAATTCCTTAAGTACACACATATACTGGTTGGATTTGGGACAAGGGTGAGTGAAGAGATTTTCACAAAAAGGAAATGCACTGTTAATAATTAAAAGGTTAAAACCCTGAACCAATGAGTCACAGCTCATGAGATGTAACGGCACTGCATGGCACCAACCTCTTTACAGGCCATTCACACACCTTTCATACGTGACACATAAGACCATTTACACGGCCAGCTGCGGGCCCAGCACATTACAACATTCACATCAACAGACTGCGCCATTAAAGGGCCCATCACTTTCATACACCCACATGACTGACACAGCAATCACACCGGCTGGTGGTTGACCTAGTGCGTGCTGTGGCGTTTGGCTAGCAGAGTGTGTTATGACCAGCAGCAAGTCACTGCTCACACACCGCAAGCCAAACGCCAGCCCATGCACACCGCCATCCAAGCACAAGCCCATGCACACCGCCAGCCCACGTACACCGCCAGCTCACGCACACCGCCCGCCAAGCACCTGTCTACGCACACTACCAGCCAAGCGCCTGTCCACGAACTCCACCAGCCAAGCGCCAGTCCACGCACACTGTCACTTTTTAACAAGAGATGAAACACAAACCAATTGGAACTAGATACAAAACTAGAACTACAAACACAACAGCTGTAACTAAGGACATCATTCTAATGCCAACCGTGAAACTGAACAACAAATAAAAAACCTTGCAGGCCAGCAGTACACTATTGGAGTCATGACTGCTCCCAAAATCTCTTGAGTGTGATACAATCTGAAACATGTGGAGAAACACAGCCCAGGATTAGAAGGACAATCGGCACAGTGCATACGTATCCTTCCGCATACCTCATCGCAAACAGACTCTACATCTCTTACAGAGATTTTTGTTTGGGGGACGTGGGAGGAATTAAATTGGCAAAGTGGCGATCTTTCAATCTAGCCACATCCTCCATCACTCCAACTCTAGGAAAACTTGCCTGTTTCACAACAATAAGGCTGCCTATCACAGACCCCTGAAACTGAACACAAGTCGTCTGTGACGCTGGAGAACACTCCTTGAACACAACAAAAGCATTAAAAGTTGCTCAATTGAAAAGATGGATTCCCAACTTCTTACACCAAATATCACCCTTACAAATAGCAGTGTAAGTTTCCAACCTCTGATCTACTCTATCAACACCACCCATATGCTTATTGTAGTCTACAATGCACCCAGGTTTGCGCACTTCAGCAGCCTGACCCCAAACAGTGACAGGTGAAGTACTTTCATCATGGATGGTAGTCAGCATGTACACATCCCTTCTGTTCACAAATTTCACAGCTAGCAGTTCATCTTTATGCAAGGTACTGCACTGTCCCCTCTGAAGCTTTGTGGAAATGTACCCAAAAGTGAGCACACTGGTGCAGGATCACTCTCTTGTCCACGGGTCCAAAGACTAACAAAAGAGAGATCGGCACTGGAGCTGAAGTATAACAACAAGTTTATTAATCGCTCATGAGCGGGACCACGTCCACCCAACACTCAAGTGTTGTAGGAGGAGGTACCCTGAACTCACAAACCATCATCCTTATATAGTTTTGTTGCAATATAAGCATATGGACAGAAATGGAAAGAGCAAGTTTAGCTATGGCAAACAAGGACAGATGGATGACCACTTGGTCAGCAAATAGGAAGGGGGAGCAGGAATGCTTATGGCAGCAGTAAACGATCAATAGATCGCCTCTAAGACCAGGTGCACCGGCAGCTACAAACCCCCCAGCACGTACATTGCTGAGCCATGTCAAAAGAGGTCAACTAAAGTTGATGACACAAGCAGAGTGAAAAGGCCAACAGCAGAGGACGAGGGAAACAAAGTGGAAGCCACAGCCAAAATGGCTGTTGCTTATGCTAATACAAAATATTGCACGTTTCTACAGATTTTTGCAAACCAGCTCTTTTGGGTAACTTATACGGTTAGAGCGGATTGTGCCACAAGCAAGAGTGTCCACTTTGAGCAATTCCTTAAACAATTGGACAGCAGTATAGAATTTATCTAGGCACAAATAGTGACCTTTGTTGAAAAGTCCTCTAGCAAGTTCCCACACTATTCTCTCTGAAACTTGTAAAGTGGACGGACAACCAGGGAGGACAATAGTGGAATCCCTACCAGTGTACCCCCGGAACTTAAAGACATATCCAGTCCTACTCTCAAACAACATATACATCTTAATTCCATAGCATGCCCTCTTGCTGGGAATGTACGGTCTAAAAAAAAAAAACAACTCTTCAACAGGATCAAAGACTCCTCAATAGCTATTTCTTTCCTTGGAGTATAGATCTAAGAAAATCAATCTACAAAGTGCTCAGGAACAGGCCAAATCTTAAAAAGACGGTCACTTTCAGGAAATATGGCCATTGCCATCAATGGAGTGGTAGACCAATATGAAGCCATGGACGGCTTCCTTATCATTCCCATCAAAAAAGTAAAACCCGAAAACCTCTTCATCTCATCCTGATTTGTGGGAGTCCACTGGGTAGTTCTAGAATGGGGCCTAAGTCTGTCACTGTTGTCCCTCAAATACTGTTCAGCATACAAATTAGTCTGCTCACCAATTTCAGCCAAAAATACATCATCCATAAACAACTGAACAAACTGTATAGGCAAGAAAAATTCACAATTCACTCTATATTCTGCAACACCACTAAAGGCAGGCAACACCGGCTGCACCATGTTTGGATCAACCCATAGTCCAGCACTTCCAATGGGAAGCCTTGCATCCCCAGGCTGCAATCCAGATGCCTCGACACATCAGTGTCCTCCTCTAAAACAGGCACTTCATCCGTACTGAGAGTAGCTTCATCCGCACTGAGAGTAGTTTCATCATCAGATGATTCCTCGTGGACAGAAGACTCACTGCCAGAATCTTGCACTTCCTCCTATCCCTCAGACGCACTGTTCATCTCATAATCATCGTCAGAGGAAGATTCAAAAAGGATACCAACCACCTGCTGAGCAGTAATTCTGAGGCTAGCCATAATCCTTACTAACAAAGGTAACTTGTCAAACAAGTCAACAACAACACTTACTTTGTAGAATAAGTAAGAAACAAAATGTGGCTTTATCACACCGGCCTACATACTCCAAAATTATAACTTGTCAGAAGCAGATAGACTCACCTCCACCTACTCTGCAGAGATGGAGCAAGGACCAACAATATCCCACTGAAAAAGAAAAGAAAATTACACCTAAGACAACGCAAAAGACAGTGGAAACAATTTTACGTCCAAAACACAAACTAAATATGCTGCTGTTATGACACCACTTACAAAACATTCACTCGTGCATGACAATAATACTCATTTGGAGTAAACACAACAATAATTGTTTTTCTTACCAAATAAATGCAACTACGCAAAACTACAGATCAACCACCGCTGAAACTGCAAACAAGAACAAAAAACTGTGTGCTAGAATAAAAAGAAATAAAACATTACAATCACATATGCAAATGATGAACCAGTCCCCACAAAATCTACCTGCCAAGCTGGGGTTAGGTGGGCCTAAAAGCACAAGGCAGATCTGCCCCCAAACAGCCAAAATAGTCACCCTCGTAAAAGGTGAGCGGTCCTTACCCATGGGGCAGCTCCCCAACAACATTTTTTTTTTAAAACCTGGTGTCTAGTGACTTCTGCCCCTCTTGGGGACAGATGGACCTGAAAACATATGGCCTATCTGCCCCCAAGGGGGCAGAAATAGCCACAATATTCACCCCCATAAAGGGGAGCGACCCTACCCAAGAGGCCGCTCCCCACAAACATTTATATAAAAAAGAATCCCTGGTGGCCTAGTGGGCCATCTAAAATATTTATGGGATGATCTGTCCCCCCCCCCCCACCCACCCACTCCCAGGGGCACAGAAATGGCCGCACTTGACTCCTCGCATTGCGCCAAATTAAATTTATATAAAAACATTACGGAAACAGTGGTATTCAAGAAAACGCAGAAATATATACATTTTAATCTTACGCATGGCGCTAGGAGATCAATTATCTTGCTTCGGCTGGGCATTTTACCCGTCCAAACTATAACAGCGAAATGGCATCCATCGAAACCACATTATGCAGCCTATGTAATGGCGGGGAGCAAGACTTAGAGCATCTACTGTTCACCTGTCCCAATCCAAAAGTAGTAGCGGCAAGGGCAAAACATCTGTACCCCATATATGTCAAATGCCGTATTACCACCGTAAAGGAATTGATTATTACATGCAAATCTCCCCCGAATGAACTAGTATGTTATAAATTTTATACATTTTTAAAACCTTTTTCATCTTTGTACTAACATGAGAAGTTTTAAACGTTGTAGTAATTGAATCTTAATTTTATAATATTTGTGGTCCTCAGTGGTGTACCAAAGCAAATAAAAAAATAAACTTGAAACTTGGCCGCACTAAATGCCCCTCAAAGGGTAGCAACCCTTGCCCAAGGGCCGTTCCCCACAAACATCTATATAAAAAGCCCTGGCCGCCTAGTGGGCCATCTAAAATCATTTTGGGCTGATCTGCCCAAATGGCCACACAAATTGTCCCCCAAAGGCGAGTAGCCCTTGCCCAAGGGGCCGCTGCCCACATGCATTAGTAATATAAAATAAAAACGAAAACAAAAAAAATCCCTGAGGCCTAGTAGGCCATCTAAAATTACTTTTGGGACGATCTACCCCCCAAGGGGGGCAGAAACGGCCAAACAAAATGTGCCTTAAAGGGGAGCAATCCTTGGCCAAAAGGCCGCTCCCCGCATGCATTACAAATTAAAAAGATTTACTAAAATAAAAAAATCCCAGGTGTCTAGTGGGCATTCCTTCTGCAGGATCGTGCGAACATGCAACAGGAATGCTCAAAGAGGCATTGGAGGAAATGAAAACCCTTTCCTTTCCCCCATGCCTCTTTGATCACAAAATCCCCCCTCCCCGAGGAGAAACTCACCTTCTCCTCCTGGATGCACTGGAAGCAAATGACGTGCAGTGATGCCATTAGATGACGTGGAGGAGGGTGCAATGGGGCAGCAGAAGGACTTCTTCTGTCCTCCCCGATGGGGGCAGCATAAAGGGCTGCCCACGGGGAGCGCCAGCGCTTCCCCCGTGGGTGGGTGCTAGGACGGCCATGAGCCATCCTGAGCACACGCCCACAGTGCCTCAGGACTGCTCACGGCCATCCTGAGCACGGAAAGGGTTAAAGGCCCCCTCAGGATTACGAAGTCTAGGAAACTTCAAACCTTATTTAAACCGTGTAAGAATCACCATGCGCGGAGACCGGGGAGAACTAATTAAGTCACACCCAAGCAAAGATAAAAGAAATCGAAATTTGGGCCGGTGATAGTGCATATCAGAAAACAACTGGACTCCAAGAGACCTTTTCTGTAGGATCAGGAACCTCTGACGATTCTGCTTTCTGTATAACACATGTGAACGACCCTGATATAGGAACTGTAGGATCTTTTACAAGGAAATGGACCTTTGGACTTTCGGTAAGCTTTTCCCGTGGCTCCCAAGTACACAACCCTCCTGTAGGAATAGTAAGTGGTTCCTGATCCAACAGCAAGGTCACTTGGAGTCTGTTTTTTTTTTATATATGAGGTATCATCGACCCAAGTTTTGATTTCCTTTAGCATTGCTTTGGCGCGCTCTAGTTTGTTCTCCTGGGTCTCCCCACTTGGTGATTCTTACATTGTGAAAGTGTCGAGGTATAAAGGTTCCCTGACTTCCTCACTCCTGTCCTGAAGAGGCCTTGTTAGGTCTCGCCTAGCGTTTCTGCGCATGCGCTGCTTGCTTTGCGAGGCATTCTGTATTAGGGTATTTTTTAGAAGTGGTGTGGAAGCCCCTCTCATATTTTACATTGGTTGGCGTCATTGTCTATGGTAAATGCTGGCTTCCAATTGAAAATGAGGCTTCTTAGTCCCTCCTTATTACCCCTCTGTCTCCTTTTGGGACCGCCCATCAGGACTGAATTGTTTACTTGCGACGTTATCCTGTCTCCTTCATTTAGTGGGTAAGCACTTTTTTTTGTCATTCACGCAATAGCGACCGCCTGTTTACAATAGGTTCTAGATAGCTGTATCAGTGACCTAAACTGCAGAGCACATGAACTTGCTGCGATGCCTGATCCCAGTTCAGCTCATCAAAATTCTTCAAAGTAAATTTTTCCCTTAAAAGTATAAAACAGGGCTGATAAAAAAAAGATTGCGCACCACGGGACTTCTTTTAGTTATATCACAAAGGGACGCTGCTTTGCTTCCGTGGTGGTCACGCACCAAGCAAGCCCCTCTGCGGGGGCCCAGACCCTGGAGATAAGGAGTGCAGAATAATTGAGTACAGTGGGATGAGTGGACTGCAATTATTTGTGGCTTGTCAGGAGACGCCCTTTAAGACCCCTAGTGATTCCAGTCTGGGTGCCCTGCGCATTTTGGCAGAGTAAACCTAGCCTGAGTCTGAGGCATCTGACGCCGCGTCCCGCGCGCCACGGCTGAAATTGCATCAGTTTGTCATGCTCGCAGGCCAGGCCAGATCTGCACAATATAATATGCTTGCAAATGGGCCAGGCCCCCATAGGCCCCGATACATTCAGCGGTATCTTGCCTCTTGGCCTGTGATTTGTCTTGTCTCTGTTGCTATCAGCGGGCAGTGATTTCAATAGATTCTGACGCTTTTCTTGGGGGAAGCCGAGACCATGTTTAGTGTACATTGTGTGTGGTATCAGTACCCGTCACCTTGTGTGGTACCGGCGCTGCTGGTGCTAGCCAAACAACCTGCGCACAAAAGGAATACATATGGTGTCACTTCTCTTTCATATTGTTGTTTTCCAGCAAACCCGTCTTATTCGCCCAACCAGATCTTCTTCAATTAGGCACTGCTTCAGTATAGAAATGAAAGGAGTGCATTATGTTTGCGTACTTCTTGCTTAATAATACTACTAAGTTTGCAGTGTGTAATTTTTGTTACTCGAACTTGAGCTCAGATGTTTGGAGCATTTTCTGTGTAGGGTACTAGAGTTGCTTCTTTGTTTTGCATATTTAGCTGTGCACGCCATGATTGACATCATCAGAAAGTTTAAAAATGAGTCATTTGGAAGGAAGATGTGCCAGTGAGTTCAGCATTCATCTGGTATCTAGAGTGACTTGCAAGTCATGATGCTTTTGATTTCTAATGGGTCCAACCCAGCCTTTTACCCTTCCAAGGTCTATGCATGGGGTGCCATTCTATTTTGGTACCTATTCACAACGCAACTGTATCAGAAGCCCTGTACCAACAACACCTTATTGTTTCACTTCGACCCAAGAAGAAAGTTCGGCCCCCACTTTTTTCTAAATGTATTTTTTCTAAATACATGTTAGGTGTTACAACTAAACAATATAAAGAAAGAAAGAGGGAACGAGTCATACAGGCTTCTCACAATTATCACAGCACTTAGCAGAATAACAGATCACACTATTGTCATGTGCACAGATTGGTGTTATGGTGACAGCTAAACACACAAGCATTTTTAATGCAGTAGGTATCGCATTTACGTGAGTTTGAGCTATTTACATTGCAAATAACAATGCCTTTTATTTTTGTTTTCATTTTAAAACATAAATAAAAGGCATTATCATTTACAATGCCACTAGATTAAACTCGCTTGAATGCGAGACCTATTGCATTGCAAATGCGTGTTATTACTTTGGCTGAAACCCGTTGACTTGTATGGAAGGAGTCCAATGAGGAAGTCTTTTAGACTAGTTTAGTATTTGGAGGATTCACAGGCCATCGGCCCATTACCCGTGTTGGAAAAGGACTACCTTTAGGTGGATTGATTGCCAGAAGAACTTGGACAACCACCAGTTTTCTTAAAACGGAGGGGAAGCAACAAGGAACTGACTGACTGATCATGTTTGTTGTTGGCGGATAGGCGCCAAAGATCTGAAATATAAAAACTTTGTTTAGTGTTTTTTATTCTCTTTTTGATTAGAAATTTTAATTAATTATCTTTTTTGGATGGATACGGAAGAACAGTGATTGTGCAATATATTTATACGAATAGTTTTTGCGAATAAAATGTTGAATGCTCTGTGATAATTAACTTTTTCAGTGAGGTTTAAATAATTGCATGTCAATTCTTCCCCACAGCTTTCTGCTCTATATATTTTCCTTTAGTTATAGCCCAGGTTTTGTTGGGATATATGGGCAAACCCTTTATGCTGTATGGTTATTTGATCGATAGGCCTGGTGAGAGAGATGTTTGGGAGTGGTATATGGACCCTTATGGAGATGACCCAGCTGAAGAACCGAAAACTGGCCACAAGAGTGTTGCCTGCCTAGACCCGGGAGACTGGAATGTAGCATTGGGCTTTCAGGATGCATATTTTCACATCCCTGTCCTGCCGGCCAACAGATGCTATCTGCTGTTCAGGGTGGGCCTAGAGCATTTTCAGTTTGTTGTGCTACCTTTCGGCCTTACCGGCACCCCTTGGGTGCTCACCAAGGTGATAGCAGTGGTCGTATCTCATCTGCGGCGGTCAAGAATATCAGTCTTCTCCTACTTTTATGACTGGCTGTTGAAGGCAAGCTCACCAAGGCAGTTGTCACCCACCTTCAGACTATGGCGAACCTTCTGCACTTGCTGGGGTTCACTATCAACATGCCGAAGTCACACCTGACTGCCTCTCAGACGCTTCCTTCCATCAGAGCTGTTCTGGACACTGTGCAGTTTCAGTCCTTTCCTCTCGACCAGTGAGTCCAGTATTTTCAGGCTATGATTCGAATAGTTCAGCCTCTGTCCTGGATTTTGGTCAATCAATCAATCAATCAAGGCATTTATAGAGCGCACTACTCACCCGGAGGGTACCAAGGCGCTTGGGGGGGGGGGGGGGGGGGGTACCGCTACTGCTAGAACAGCCAGGTCTTGAGCTTCTTCCTGAAGGAGAGGTGGTCTTGGGTCAGGCGAAGGTCGGGGGGAGGGTGTGGGTGTTCCAGGTCTTGGCGGCCAGGTAGGAGAAGGACCTTCCTCCTGTTCTCGCTCTTCGGATGCGGGGGACGGCGGCGAGGGCGTGGTTGGTCGATCGGAGGTGGCGTTTGGGAGCAGAGAAGTTGAGGCGGTTGTTGAGGTAGCTCGGGCCTTGGTCGTGTAGGGCTTTGTGTGCGTGGGTGAGGAGACGGAAGGTGAATCTCTTGTTGACGGGGAGCCAGTGCAGGTCTCTCAGATGTCCGGAGATGTGGCTGCGTCGGGGGATGTCGAGGATGAGTCTGGCTGGGGCGTTCTGGATCCGCTGGAGTCTCTTCTGGAGCTTGGCGGTGGTTCCGGCGTAGAGGGCGTTGCCGTAGTCCAGTCGGCTGGTGACGAGGGCCTGGGTGACCGTCTTCCTGGTCTCGGTGGGGATCCACCGGAAGATCTTCCGTAGCAAGCGCAGGATGTTGAAACAGGACGCGGAGACGGCGTTGACTTGTCTGGTCATGGAGAGGGAGGAGTCCAGGATGAAGCCCAGGTTGCGTGCGTGGTCTGTCGGTTTGGGTGCGGTGCCCAGGGCGGGGGGCCACCAGGAGTCGTCCCAGGCGGAGGGCGAGGAACCCAGGATGAGGACTTCCGTCTTGTCTGAGTTCAGTTTCAGGCGGCTGGTCGTCAGCCACTCGGCTACGTCTTTCATCCCTTCGTGGAGGTTGGTTCTGGCGGTGGCGGGGTCGTTGGTCAGGGAGAGGATCAGCTGGGTGTCGTCGGCGTAGGAGATGATGTTGTGTTGGCGTGCGATGGCCGCAAGGGGGCTCATGTAGACGTTGAAGAGGGTGGGGCTGAGCGAGGAGCCCTGCGGAACGCCGCAGATGACCTCTGTGGCTGCAGATCTGAACGGGGGTAGGCGGACTCTCTGTGTCCTTCCAGCGAGGAAGGAGATGATCCACTCCAGTGCCTTCTCCTGGATTCCGATGTTGCTGAGGCGTTGCACTAGGGTGCGGTGGCAGACCGTGTCGAACGCCGCGGAGAGGTCTAGGAGGATGAGGGCCGCTGTTTCACCGTTGTCCAGCAGGGCCCGGATGTCATCGGTGGCAGCGATGAGGGCGGTCTCGGTGCTGTGGTTGGCTCGGAAGCCAGACTGTGAGGGGTCGAGGGATCCGTTCGTCTCGAGGAAGGCGGCCAGCTGCTTGTTGACGGTCTTCTCGATGACTTTGGCTGGGAACGGGAGGAGCGAGATGGGGCGGTAATTCTTGAGTTCAGTGGGGTCCGCTGTTGGTTTCTTTAGTAGAGCGCTGAGTTCGGCGTGCTTCCAGCTCTCAGGGAAGGTGGCGGTGTCGAAGGAGGTGTTGATGATGTCACGCAGGTGGGGTGCGATGACAGCGTCGGCCTTGTTGAAGACGTGGTGGGGGCAGGGGTCGGTTGGAGATCCGGAGTGGATAGAGTTCATCGTGCAGATGGTGTCTTCGGTGCTGATCGGGGTCCAGGCGCGGAGGGTGGTGGTGGGGGGCCGTGGTTCGGTCGTGGCGTGCGTCGGTTGAGTGCTGAAGCTGTTGTGTATGTCCGCGATCTTGTTGTGGAAGTAGGAGGCGAGGGAGTTGCAGAGGTCTTGCGACGGGGTGATGTCGTTGTTTCCGGCGTTAGGGTTGGAGAGCGTTAGGGTTGGTGAGACTGACCCTGAGGCTGTGGGACCCCATGGCCTCCTGCATCCTGCTAGTGACACATGCCCCATGGCATATGCCGGCTCTGAATGGGACTTGAAGGCTCAGTGGGCGTAGCATCAGGGGAATCCCTCTGACATGGTCCAGATGTAGGAGGGAATAGCAAAAGACAGGAGTGGTAGCATACTGTGATTGGGGTCGCCTCGCTCCCTCACCCAGCCTGATCAAACGGTAGTGACAGATGTGTCACTTTTGGGCTTGGGTGGCCATCTGGGAGAGGTGGTGATAAGGGGACTCTGGTTTCCAACAATGTCCGGGGTCCATATCAAACTGTTAAAGCTTCGGTTGATTTGCTTGGCTTTAAAAGAGTTTCGTCCTTCAATCAAGGGAAGACTGATGCTGGTGTTCACGGACAAAACCACTTCCATGTGGCAGTGCAACAAACAGCACAGTGTGCGGTCGTGGACTCTGTGTCAAGAGGCACTGTGCCTCTGGACATGGCTTGAACGTCAGGGCATTTCCCTGGTGGTTCAGCACCCGGCGGGATCGCTGAATGCCAGAGCGGGCAAACTCAGCCGAAGGTGCCTAGTGGATCATGAATGGCATCTCCATCCAGAAGTGGCAAAAGGTCTCTTTCAGCAGTGGGAGGAGCCTTAGCTAAATCCGTTTGCCACCACCGAGAAAGCACACTGTCAGCAGTTTTGTATGCCGGAGTTTCCAAGGAGACTCTAGCTCAGAGATGCTTTTCTTCTCGAGTGGAGCTCCGCCCTCCTGTACGCCTTTCCGCCACTACCACTCCTGCCCAGAGTTCTCAAGAAGATCAGGAACGACAGGGCCCAAGTCATTCTTGTGGCGCCAGATTGGGCATGGAGGGTCTGGTATTCCAAGCTGCTGAGCATGACCATCGGTCCTCCAGTCAGCCTGCCTCTTCTGGATGATCTTCTGTCACAGCAACAGGGATGGTTCTGCGCCCAAACCAGCTTAGCCTCCACCTGCATGAGTGAAGATTGACCAGCATCATTTGACAGCTTTCGACCTTCCTCCCGAAGTCTGTGATGTTATTCTGGTAGCCAAGTGTCTCTTCACCAAGTCTGTATATGCCTGCTGTTGGGGTAGATTTGTGTCATGGTGTGCTTTCCACAACATTGAACCCCTTTCTGCACCTATATCCAAAGTTCTTTTGTTTGCCCTATCTTTGACTCAGCAGGTCTCTGCTATTCCCATGGTCAAAGGATATCTGTCTGCAATCTCTGCTGTCCTGCGGTTGCCCACCAACCACTCTTTTCAAACTGTCTGTTTTTGCCTGGTTCCTTAAAAGCTTGCAACATACGTTTCCCCCGCACCATTTATCATGCTTTAGTCGGACCTCAACCTTGTTCTCCGTTTCCTGAGGTGCGCACCATTCAAACCCTTGGACATTTGCCCTCTTCGCCTGCTGACCATTAAAACTGCCCTATTAGTGGACAGTACATTGGTCAGGAGGGTCAGTGAATTGAAGGCCCTCCCTGTGCACCCTCCCTACATCTTCATTTACCAAGACAAACAGGTCCTCTGGACACATGCCTCCTTTATTCTGAAGGTTGTCACTCCCGTCAATGTAGACTGGAGCATTACATTGCCTATCTCCGCCTCATCCTTCCAAAGAGTAGGAGGAGGAGAGACTCCACTGTCTGGACCCAAAAAGAGCATTTTCATTCTTCCTTGACCGCACAAGAGTTCCTGGGTGCATGATCAACTCTTCGTGGGCAAAGTTGGAGCAGAAAAAGGAAAAGCTTTGCAGAAGCAGACCATCTTGCAGTGGATCTCCCTGTGCATTAAGATCTCCTATACATTGGCCAAGATCTGCTATGCAGTGGCGGGCTCACTCCGGCAATGCCAAAGCTGCGACTACTGCGTTAGCACACTGCATTCCTCTTCTGGACAACAGTCAGGAGGCAACGTGGGCATCACTGCTCACGATCGCAAAACATTACTGCCTGGACATTCAGGTCCGTCCTGACAGTCACTTTGCCCATTCAGTCCTACAGCACTTTTTAGTCTAATTGGATACACAGACCCACCTCCGTGGATGTATTACTTGGGTATCAATTCTAAGGTGAGGAATCTGCGGCTAGAAGTCTCTTACAAATCAACAAGTTCCTTACCTTAACCTTGTTCTCTGTTTCCTGAGGTGTGCGCCATTCAAACCCTTGCACATTTGCCCATTACGTCTTTGGCTTCAATAAGGCATTTGGTAACGCCTTATCTGGTACAGACTCTTATCTAGCCGCAGATTCCTTACTAAACCTCCCAACCTCCCGCTCTGCAAACTGGTTAAGGTGTGAGGGTCTCCCTTTATGGGGCATTAGTATTTTCTACACCTGTTGTCAGTTTTCATTGTGGCTCTGCGCACCTGGCATGGAATATCGCAACAGTAACTATCACCAGTGCTCCGAGGTGGTGCCTATATAGGTACAGCGCACATAATTTCTGGTACATACAACACCGACGTGAAGCCGAACACCACCACCTACTGGTGTGCATTGGCACTGCTCGGAAATCTTCCAGATCCTGTCTGACGCCTGGGGATTTTCTAAGGTAAGGAATCTTTGGGTAGATAGAGTCTCTACCAGATAAGGTAAGTAACTTGTTCTACTGGCATAATAGAAAGCACTCATTTTACTTTAAGTAATGTATTACCTACTCTATATTTCTAGAATTTCAAAATGACACATAAGTAAAATAAACCTGTTTGTCGCTCTTTAGAGTCAGAATAATTACTGTCTGTGCCATTTTAGAAGCAGGTAAGTCACCAGGTCCACTTTCATTGTTCTTTCAATTCTGAAAACGTATTTCCTTGTATCCCTGCATGCTTTGACCAATGTGGGTAAGCATCCACCCGCTCTCTTACAAACTCACTCAAGACGATCTCATATAAAGACAATATACTACCATCATCCGCCACCAAATCTCTTCAAGGAAAAGCACTCACACCCCTCCTTAACATTATCAAGCCCTCCTGGGACTATTTTGGCCCCAAGGACACCATCCCTCAGGTCCCAGCCTTTTGATTATTTTTTTTTTTAAATAAAGGTGAGGGGGCAATGCACCCCCCTTCTCGGGCTGAATTTGGCCCCAAGGACCAAATCCCCCAGGGCCTGGCCTGTACTTTTCACTATGTAAATGCAGAGAAAAAACACTTGTTTGGCCTTGACCATGCGCACAAAGTTAGGCTACTTAATATAGTTACTGAAGTGGAGTTTCAACTCAGACACCTGCTGTCTTGCTTTAAGTGCTTCTTGTTGAGGTTTAATTTTCATGACACTACCATTGTGCTAGAATGAATTCTGTCCTGCATATTTATCCAAGAAAAGACCACCATTTTGTGCAATGCCTCTAACAACTGGAGGGCTTTCTACTGGCTAATTAGTAAGTGCTACCTCAGTGGGTAAACGCATAGTGCATCTTCTACACTACAGCTGCTTAAATGATGCCAAAGAAATGTTTCCAGTGACCATGTGTGTCTGTAACTTTGCCAACACGCGGGAAACACTCTGGGGGTCCTTTTAGTAAGATGCCCACCATCCTGGGAAAGTGCGGAAAGATGTTGTGTACCGCTTATGTAAGTGGGACGGGCCAAACAGTCGGGGCTTGTAGGCACATTTGCATATTACTTCTTTATAAAAGGGCAGAACACAATCATTCGTCTCAGCAGCAGATGACTAGAAAGAACCTCTTCATCAGAGATAATACATGAGGTTTTCAGCTCGAGAAAAGCAAGTATGCAATCCATCAAGGATTACAGCTAACTTTTCAAGATTTAAATGAAGAGAAAAGACACTTGTTTGGCCTCGACCATGCGCACGAAGTAGGCTGCTTAATACAAAGGCGGTGGTGGTCCCCGGTGCTGCGGCAGAGGCCGTAGAGCCTCCCTGCGTTCTTTTTAAAGTAATGTTTGTGCCCCAGGGAGGTGGTATGCACGTTTTTTTTTTTTTATTACAGTTTTTGTCCGATACCACCAAAAAGAAAACGCTATTTTGGCCTTGGGGGGTCCAAGTGGGACCCCCTTGAGAGGTTTAGGGGGGGTCAGCGTGTTTCTATCTCACCCCCCCCTTAAAAAAAAAAAAATCATGCGACTTTGTTCAATTGAATCCCAAAATGGCTGCCAACACTTCCTCGTTGAAGTGTTAGCAGTCAATTAAATTTCAGTATTTTTTAAACCTTATTATCTCTGAAACTACTGAACGGATTTACACCAAATCACAGAAAGCACACTTTCTGGACCAAAATCTAGCTTTCTGCCAAATTCTAAATCCATCCAGCGGTTCTGGCTGTAGTCGGGTTAAAAAAAGGCCCCTTCTTTCTCGGCCCACCCTTGGCGGATTTCCCTAAAACGTTCACCATAGCAGCTGAACCAAAAAGGGGAAGTGTTTTGAACATTTTGTGAAGATTTGTCAAGCATCGCTAAAGTTATTGACAAAACAGAAAACACTTTTCCTATGGAAACTTTGGTCCTAACTATAACTACCTACTGGCGACCGCCAGTATTATATATATATATATATATATATATATATATATATATATATATATATATATATATATATGTATGTATGTATGTATATTTATATATATGTATGTTGCTTCAGTACTTTTGGATCTAGCAGCGCCGGGACTCCTCTTTGCTGGGGCAGCTCTTGCGCCTACAAAACATTTAACATATAATATATATATGTATTATATATATATTTTATATATTATATATATATTATATTTTTTTTTTAAAGCACATACAAAAGTGTGTTTACCTATATATTTAAACATTTTAATATGTACACACATATATATATATTATATCAGACTTCAGGATGAGTAGTAGAGATTCATGTTGTAACGCCCTGTATAGTAGTATAATGCATTTTAAAGGTGATTGTGGTGTAATGCCTGTGTTTAAAGTCATGCGGACTAAAGACCTTTTTTGTAATGTATGACATTCTACTTCTTCATCACGGAATGCCCCATTTCCAATCCAAAGAGACCATGTCTGTGGCCAGTTGGCCATATGTGCCCTAATCAACAACTGTAACTGGTCGTGGTGTCTCTCTGATGTTCTTTGTATCAGAGAACCCTCCTTTCTGTGATTCGGCAATATGCAAGAGTGGTTGTGTCTGGAAGTCTTCTCTCAGTACCAGTGAAAAATGCAGTTTTATTCTCTACATTTTTAATCCTATGCTTCTGTTAAAGACAATGACAGTGAAAATTCGGTAAGACCTGAAGCTTTTTCTGGTCTTGTCTGAGTTGCAGTTATCAAAGACAAGAGTTTTATCACCTTGCATAGCTAAATGTAACTAGGGTAAGAACCCTAAAGTTGCACCTTATGCTTCGTCTAGGTAGTAAGACGAAAAGGCAACTACTAGGAGACTCCATCTGGTAAGATCATGGACCATTTTGATGGTGAGAAATTGTTCCTTTACTTTTTTATTTCCGCCAACTTTCTCTCCCATCCAGTTTTCCAAGCGACCCTTGTTGAGGGACAAAAGCAGACCCTCGTCCTTGGTAGCTCAAAAGTTCTCTCTGGCTGCGAGATTGCATGAGTGACATTTTATCTTTCCTTTCTTCTTATCTATTACATTTCCAACTCCCCTTCACCACTGACCCATCCTTATATGTGCCTAAACAGCACAACTTGAACTACAAATCTGTTTGTCCTGTCCCTGGACGGGCTTGCCCCTCGGACTTTGGGGGACGTTGGCACTCAGTCACTCATTCTTCAGATTCTGGCTGGCGATGTATACCTCAAAACCATTTTTAAAATTCACCCCACAACTACTGTAAACCAAGCAGTGTCATACTAAAAGCATATTGTGTTCTATACAGATGTCGAATTTTAGAAGTCAACTAAACAAATCATTTAATAGGTAATATATCTCTTTAATAGCCGAATGGTTTATTAGATCTTCAAATTCATAAATTATAGTTGAATGAAACAGGGCACATCATACATGGGTTGACATCACCAGGGCTAGATCCTCACTTTGATATTCATCACATAATGATTGAAGTACTGGGGTGCCCCATAGTGTGAACAAGAATCACTCTGCTCTTCACATTATCATCCTGATGGGTTAAGAGTCTACATGTGAAGGGTCCCTCTTTTTCTCAGGCCCAGGCTCTTTTGAAAATGATTTATCTTTTGGGCTAGAAATGATCAAAAGTATACACATCAACTCATACATATTACCATATTCAGCTTTTAACATTAGAAATACTTTTTATAATATTTCATGTGCGCAGTAGCAGCTGGTGGCAGAGGAGCTTGGTGAGGGCAACGAGGAATACGAAAAAAGAAGAAAAATAAGAACTTGCCTGTCACATCGCTGGTCTACTGCTCCTCTCTTGGCTCCACTGCATGCACATGCTCTTTTACAATCCTGAAGCTGCTCTCATGCATGAGAGCAGCTTCAGGATTGGCCTGAGCTCCCTCGATTTCTGCTCCCAGGGAGGCAGGGAGCCTGTACTTGCTGTCTCCAACCCAGTAACTCCGCTCGGGTTGGAGACCGCTTCAGTGCCCATGTTGGTTTTAACCCACTACTCACATTATTTCTTAATTTAATCCAGTTTTTAATTATACAGTCCAAATCCAAACTAATTGTTTTTCATCTTAATCACCTTTACATATCTTCCCCATGAAAGTGATTCAAAAACTGCCCACCAATTACACCGTATCTGAACATGGTGTAGAACACCTCATTTGGAGGCAAGTGAAGTGCCGAAGTGTTGAAATAAAGGTGTGAACTTTCCCCTGCTCAGAAAGCCCAATTTAGATCCTAAATTAATGTTCAACAATAGATTAAGTTCTCTTTTACTGTTTCCTCCCAGAGACACCAAAAGTCTATTAAATCAATAGATCGCAGCTTTCATCGTCTCCACCAGAGTGCTAGACACTCATCAACTGTGCTTTCAGCGGGAAGTTCGTCTTATTCTCAGCTTCAAATTATATTTTTTTGATTCTGCATGCCAAGGATGAGGCTGCCCCAGTTTTATTACATCTCTTGGTGACCTTTGATAGGTCTCATGATTCTATTCACCTGTCTAGCCCATATAGGATAGGCTGGTACCACCCTTAACCAGTTAGCCTCGTCTTGGGAGATAAATATCAGGCTGTGTTCCTGCCGCCGTTTTGATCCAGCTTACTGCTGGGTCCTTCAGGACTCTGCCCGGAGTCCAACTTTTCAACATACATGTTGCCTCATTAGCTGCTTTAACGCACAAATTCGGTTTAACATTTTATGCTTACTGGGGTGAAATCCAGCCAGCCATTCGCCTGGATGATGACAAGCGCATTTTCTGAAATCAATTTGAGGCATGCCTAAAGGCAGTCGCCTGCTAGATGAACTGCAACTCACTACCATTCACCTCATAAATTGGAGGTGTGATAGTTTTTGGCATGTCCTTAGCCTGGTCACCAAACTGATGGCCAGTCAGTACCCCATCCAACACCACAACTCTATGCCCTTGGAACAAAACCTGAGGATCATTTTTGATAACCAGCTATCTGTGAAGTGCCAAATGTATCATATACCTTCATTGTGCGTCTGCATTCTCTCGGAGATCATGAAAATCATTAATTTTATCCCTTCACTTTCACAAAACCTACTCCAGTCCCTTATTCTTTCTCCATTGCATTACTGCAGCTCTTTACATTAGTCTTTCTATTTACAGTTTGTACGTACTGTAGTGTAGATAAAACGCTGCAGCCCCTCTTATTCCTGGTCTTAACAGGCATTCCTATATTACAAATTATCATCATCAAAAGGTCTGTGCCATAAAGTCCTGTGCAGTATTTCACCCAGGTATAAGACTTCACGTATTACCCTCTGCCCAGTTCCCTGCTTTCAAGAACTGCCAATCTTCCGACAAATCCCAGATTTAGCAGGTCCATACTTGTTGCCCATGCTTGCAGTTATTACTACCAAACTTTAGGATGCCTTTCTCTCCAGCTCTTGTGGCTTGACTAGCTGTCATACTTTCAGTAAACTCTTGAAAACGCATCTGTTTTTTTGTGGAATGATGCCTCTTCCTTTTAGCCCTAGGACACCCTTTGTCTGGATAATCGTCGCTCTTAAACATTTTCATTCATCCATTTAGTTAACTATAGAGTATATTACACAGTGTTGCAAAAATGCAATTTTTCCTCTTTCTATAAATTATTTGTCACCAAGACCGGCTTTTTCAGCAATGACTGCCACAAAACTTGTTTTAAATGTTTAGGATACTGTCCTATTTGTGGACAAAGTGTGCTGGTTTAGTGTGAGAGATTTCTAGGCACTTTTTATAACATTTAATAAGCATTGAATTCCAATCCTTGGCTGGGAAGTTGTTTAAACTTTGCAGACATCTGGTCTTGAAAACATCTAATTTCTCACCATGTCAAAACCTCAAGAGCCTTACTAAGGTATTCCCCAAGCTTCATTATGGAATCCTCAAATAAGTCAGTTAATTCTTAATAGTTATTTTGTATCGTAGAATTGCCTTCTACAAAGTCCCATACAGAATTTAGGCCCTGTGTGTGAATTTTTTTGTAGGAGTTCGTGATACATTCTTACTATCAATGTATTCTTTCTAAAGTTATAACTGAATTATTTGTGAACCAGAGTATCACTTTTCCAACCTTGTAAATAAATTGTCACTAGAGTGCACAGATGGCAGATTTATATTAACGGGACACTGTGGAAAGATATGTTAGCATTTGGGATTTTTTGAAAATAATTTGTTCAGCCTTAGTGATGGAAACATGGGTGTACTTCCTATTGGGGCTTCAGAGAACTGGTCAGAACTGACAACATAGTAACAGTTGGGTTTTACCAAATCTAACCAATCGTACTTCACATCCTGTTAGCACAATTTTTTGTTGATCACACTGAATTAGGTGCAAAAAATCCTCAGGCATCTCTGTATGTTTTTGGTAATGAGGGAAACGATTTATTTATAGATTGTGTTTGTTATTTTTAGAAGGAGCAAGTGTGGACAAATACAAATCAACTTGATTAGATTCCCAGGCAAACTTCTTAGGGTTTTTGTGAAACCCCAAAATATTTGCAACAGATTGGCACTTTTATATGATTTGTTCTCTTTTTCTTTGTGTGAATATCTAGTGATTTCAGAAGACTACAGCTAGGATATTTTGATGCAAGATTTTTCAGTGTCCTTTCCTACTTATAAAAGCAATATGCCCATTGACTTTAGTGGCAAATAAGGAGAGATTGTTGGTAACCTGCTAAACATAGTGATCTGTGTTCACATGTAGGAAAACTTTTCTTGTGATTTCTGATGATTCATTTTAAGATTGTGTTCAGAAGGTTAACCCCTTGTGAACAAAAAATTTATATGGCTTCATAGTAATGTTCTTGGGTATTATTTTCATTGCTAGTTATCTTTTATGGGTTTTTCTAGATTATTATGTCATTTTTAATATGACATTTATTGTCACTGAATAAATACACTGGTAAACAACAAAGAATCAATACACTGTACTGCCATTGCTTTATAGAGTTTAGAAGACTTTTTAACATGTCTGGACTCTGCCGCAGATGCCTGTAGCATAATGTTGAAGAAAGGAGACAAGAAAAAAGAAAGGTAATGGCATTTTTTTATAACAGTATAAGGATCAGTTGGAACTCATTTGAGTCTTGTTGCTTGGTACTGTGCTTTCTTTCTTCAATTCCTTCTCCTAAAATGCAGTGGCATCCCTTTAGAACATCATTTCCATATCCCTTGAAACTGCCATAAATGAAACTACCTTGCTATGTACTTTAAACCTTGTTTGACCAGAAAACTTGTGTTTTTCAGTCCCATGTAGCTACTTAGCATTAGAGCCTCAGTTGTAGTCAATATGAAAGGAGGTCATGTTATATAGCTGTGCCAAAACGTGACTACCTACCGCTGTGACTTACGATATGGAGATCATCCAAACTACACAAGTTAGCCAATTATAAATCAAATCGGAGGGGGAACTAAAAGAAACATTAAATGTGTTCCCTATGCTTTTTAGAATTGTAGTTAATGGTTTTCTGGGCGGGGGGGAGAGAATCTGTTTAAAAGGTTTTCATGAGATCACCAGAGAATGATAGCTTAATGGTCCCCCACTCCTGTTCTAAAATATATATATATATAAATATAATGTTAACACATATGTAAAATTGGCCCCCAGTGGCATATATCAGATGCCTCAAAAGAGCATTCCTAAGGATCACCCACTCCAGAATAGTTCCTGAGCTTCTGTGGCTTAATTTTGTATTTGTATAGGGAATTTAAATATACATGTTTTTACACGAGCATCAACATGCATTTGAACAAGATAGACAAATAATGCACTTTCTGTTTTGCATTCTTTGAAAGCTGTAGGTTCCATCATGAGAGAGAGAGTACGTTACAACACATGATTTCAATTAAATTGCTAAAGGAGTTGTCTTATAATCTCTAAGAGGCACAATTGTAAAATGGTTAAAAGTTCAATGTAGAAGCCTTTTTGTGCGAAAGAGCTGAGATTTGCAAACAGGAGAGCTTGTAACGTGGGGAGGACATGGTTCTGTTGCCTTTTTTTTTTACTGTCTGAAGGAAATGTATTTCGACTTGGTTTTACATGGTTATTTGTTTGTATGCAACATGTATTTTTTAATTGCTGTGAAAGAGGTAGCATTGCTTAGGGTTTTAGCAGTAAGAGTAACTGCATTTGCCTATGAAAGTATTATTTATGCAAAAAAAGTATTCAAGTTACTAAGCATAGCATGTTAATATAATCTTATAGCTTTTTCTTGAAAGAATAACCCTGCTCAGACATTATATTTATTGTGAGTGAAACATGTGCTAGCTGAACTGGGTGTTGTACGCCACACCACTCTATACATTGATTTATTTTTTTACTTTGGTTCCCCATGAAAATCAGAACCTAAGAAGGAGATACTTGGCAGTTCACTGAGCTTGCAGTAGTATCGAGTTCCCCCGTTTTGCAAGTACTGCAGCAGCACCTTTCCCAATGATTGCCTAACTGCCCATAAATCACATATGCCCCAGAATCTGGTATAGCAGATTTAATTCAAGCAGAATAAGATCACTACTTCTGTCTGTGACTGCCATATTTGCAAGCAAATGGTTTCTATCCACGACACAAATCTTTGATCCTGGCACAAAAAATACCTTTCTTACACAACCTCATAAAAAAAGAATCTTGTTGTCACCTAAAAGCTATATCACAATATTACATTAACGTAAACCACCATTTAAAATATGTACATTCAACATATTAACAAGCAACATAAAAGGACTCATCAAGATTGTGATATTTAATATACATAACACTATTGCCCATTGTTGGCCTTGAAATTAATCAGCCACTCACATCAGACATATGATGCTACCGAAGATTACATCAAAACAGTATATGTCCTATAGTATAAGGCTATGGCATCTCTCTCTGTTGAGCGATATAGGATTAAGAACAAAAAATAAAATGCAAAACTATCTGTCAACCCCATTTTGAAATCACAGTAGTCTTCCACATGCTCATTGAGGCTCCATCAAGATGCACAACAACTTGTTGGCAGTGTATCAAACCGAAACCTGAGATACAATACATGCTGAGCTTCTAGCTGAATATTACCCCAAAACCATTGAAGACTAGGACTTATTTACAGGCAAGGTAACAAAATGCCAGTCAAGTGTATCAAATATTTTGGAGATGCCATGCTTTAATAGCCGAGTATCATCCCTCCAATGTGAACATTTAGAAGTGTATTATTAGTCCCCAATTTCCTGCAACCGGTCTCCACCAGGATGTTCTTAATATGAGAGAACTACTGCTTATTAGTTGCACCAGTCAACAACCTCGCTAACTGTTTCAAGATGTATACCAGCTTTCTCTGTAATCAGACCTGACGATAGGACGAAGCTAAATTAAGTTTACAATTGATTAGATACTTAACCCAAATCACAGAGCCACTGTGAGGGGAAGGAGGGAACGTACCTGGCCCCAGGCATAGTCGTGATCACAAGAAATGTCTTTCTATTCTTTGACTAATTAAAACATTGCTGTTGCCCCACAACTCTCCTCAACTCTACTCCATTAGTTGTCACAGCCACTGCCTTCACTTGGTAGACTTGTAGTCTGTTGGCAAATGCACAACTGGGATTGTCCCAGAAGTAGAACATTGCAACCATGCTCACTCTTGCTGGTGAACTTTATTCTTTTGAGGAATCTTTTTTAATATTGTGCCTTATCTATCTCCCGTTTTTATTAGCTATCTCACGGCTATGCCCATTAAGGGTGCCGTGCTAGCTTAGTTGATAACAATAGCTAGCTAGGGCTACATGTAAAAAAAAAAAATAAATCATCAAGGGAGTTTTAGTGGCTAACTCTGTTTGCATTGTTGCTGCTGAAAATTATCCAAACCTGGGCATATTATATCCTTCACATGTTGGTACAATAGGCATTAACTTGGTATATATCCCTTGGTAACATGTTTTCAGGTGCCTACTTTTCGTATTATCGTTCCAAAAAACAAAAAAGCAGCAGTTTGCAAAACAGCATCAAGTTACCCATATATAAGAAAATTGAGCAGCAATAAAAATCAACAGTCAGCATTATATTGACATATCTATAGACGGAGAGTTCCAATCACATCCACCATGCAAACAGGTGAAGACCTGTTCAGAGTTCGATGAAAATATCAAGAGATCAAGCTACCTGCCTTAATCTGTGAAGAAGAAAAAAGTTTAGGTGACTTCACAGACTACTATCAAAGGGTAGTAATCCACTTGAATCATTTGTCCACCCACCTTCCCCATGGACTTCATCCAGCCCTCAAAGTGGTGCTTAACTTAAGCTATAGGGACCACTTGCCTCACTCGTGTTTAATGTCTAAAGCCATGAGCCACTCCGGATCTGCCTTCTCCCCCTCAGTGCTTATACTTTGCCTCCTTCCTAACTTGCTCTGCTTGCCTATGCTTTGGTTGCTCTGTTTGCCCTCTACCCTAAAGCGGCCACATCGCCAATGCTAACACACCTCCCCTACATTCCACACTGGACTTGAGCGCACCAGGCCCAGGTGTTGTGATAGAACAATGTACTGTGTGCAAAGATGTATTCAAAGGTTCACTGTTGCCAGGATCTTGCTAATAGTTCCACTTCAGTGGGCAACTTTCTCAAGAAGGATTTAAGCTTCCGTAGAGGTTAGAAACTCAAAGCCCAGACACAGCCAAGAATCAAACAGCTGCAAGGTTGTCCACCCGGTGGCCCTTCAGAAAGCAGTACAGAATGATGGGTACAAAGCGGGGGGCATCAGCACATCCACCTGCTTCCATCTGAAATAAATCGTAATTGAGATAAAAATCATGTTCCTAATCAAGACAGATATTTTTTTTCGAACTTTTATATAGCGCGAATTTGACCCGAAGGTATCGGGTATCAGCGCTTTACATGAGCATCAGATGCGTTACATAGGGACACATTTGTTTTTGTTAGGCATGGGGAGATTACATGATTTGCCCAGAATCACAAGATATTGAGCGTCATTGCTGAGCCGCGAACCCGGTTCCCCAGGTTTGAGGTAGACCACCCTAGCCATCTACTGGCAGCTTTACTTCTCTATATTCTGGGCTGTCTGACATCGTAAGTGTTAACTGTTGCCAAGATATTGCTAATGATTCCACTTCAGTTTGCAATCCTCTGAAGATAATTCAGTCACACATACATTATTTGGTAGTTAAAATGGTGTGCCATCAGTGCCTTACTATGAGAGTGGTCTTCTCTCTGTATATAAGCCTCCCCAAGGCGCAAATCGCTAACACATCCCAAAAGTGCTGAGAGGAAATTGTTACTTCTGTTAAGTTGTTTTATGCCAAGATTTTCTCTATATAGTCTACTATTATGGTGCTCCACTGGTTTGCAAACACCTTCCTTTTTAAATAATAATAAGTCACTCCTATGTAGGCCTTGCTGTCTAAAAGGCATGATGCATGGTATGTAAAACCAAGACAGACAGAAATGTTATGTTAACATTTCCTTACAGTGAATACCACTCAAAAGCTATTCTTCACTATGGCACTACGACGGTCCTATTTAGAGAACCAGACTATGGATTAAAATTCGTAATACTCACAAATTCGAATAGCTACAAAAATAATGAAACCACTATTTTTAATAGGTATTACAAATGTACTTCAATGGTGAAGTCAGATGTGTAATTATTAAGGAAAAGTAACTTTTAGAAAGTTACCCTTTGCTTACTTGAAATCCCTAGACTCTAAATTTGCATTTGCTTTCCCACTTCTGCCAGTCAGAAATTACCATTTGCATAGGTGTGAAAAATGTGTTAAGTACCTCCCATGAATAAAAAAAAAGGCTGACCTAAATGGGCAGAGTTGACTCCACTGAACGTGACCAAATATGCAGGGTCTGGCTGTGAACATCCCTTTTCACATTACAGTGCCAAACCCTGCTTGAATGTTAAATCCTGTTTGACAGGACTGCTGGAATTTTACATAAAATGCTGGGGGCACACTTGAAAGGAGTGGAAACAGACTGCCAAGGCAATTCTTGTGTATCCACTTTCTGGTTGCTGTAAGGCCCGTTAGATGTCTCTCTCTGGGTTTATTGGGTGCCCAGGCACTGCCTCAAGCTGAATTTCAGTGTTAGATGTGGGAGGATGCTAATATTACCATAGTACACTCCCCAACCCACAGAGCCCAAGTTTATTGTGGCCGAAAACCTCTGCATTCTTGAAAATGCCCATAGTGGGTAGTATTGGCCCCAGTAACTTTCACCCCATTGGTTAGGGCATGCCCACATGCTTGTGCCAAGCATAAATATGACACCTACTTCAGAAAACTCCTGGACTTGAAAAAGATCTGAAGAGAACTGAAACGGCAATCAGTGAGTTGAGAAGAGCACTGAAAGACCTGGACCTGCTCTCTCTTGGACCCATGACAAAGAATTTGACTCCAAGTGTTAAGCTAAAGGGACGCAACAAGTTACAAGAGGCCTTTTACTGCAACTGCCCAGCTGACCAATGGCAACTAGACCTGGACTGGACCCTGCTGTTTGGTCTCTGCCTGACACCTTGTGAGTCTTTAAGTACCCCCCCCTGAGGTTTTGGGGGCTTTAGAAGTGTACTCCTATTTTTGTGAGCAAATCTTTGACCAGGACGAGCCTGGTTGGTATATCTCACTTGAGCTCCATTGCAGTCAGTGGCAAATTGCGCCTAGGTTCTGGTCTGCCACGACCATTGGCTATCATTGGCACTTAATGCTTCTTGGCGCTACTTAAATCTTTAAAAATTCATATCTCCAGTTCCCCTTCTTCGAGTTTGGCCATTTTATGTCTTTTTTTTTTTTACTCTATTTTTCTAATTTAGTTTGAAATTTTTGTATTTTGACTCTATTACTGTTTTGGCACTACATAAATACTTCGCACGTTGCTCTAAGTTAAGCCTGCCTGTTTTGTGCTATAGCTACAGGGTTTAGCTCAGACTAATTTAGTGACTTTAAGGGTTCGCCCTGAGACAAGGATTGTGATTATTTCATGAGATGGGTAGTCAAACAACCAAATAAAAATCCCCATAAGTTCAAATAAACATCATCAACAAATATCTACTGATGCAAGTAGATATATCAGACTATACTTAAGTCTGAAAAGCTAGAGTACATCATTCAGCTCACAGCTAGGCTCCACTTAGACAGTTTACCATACCACAGTTGTCCTACAACTGTCACTTTGTGATTGGGCTTCCAGTGTTTTAACTATTTAATACTTTATATGCGCTTTAAATCTACTTGGTTTTCCATGCTTGAAATAACACCTTGAAATGCTGATCAGAGTAATGGTCCTGATAGTTTTACCGGTTATTTTTCCTCAGACGTGTGTGCATTGTGTTGGTCACTTATCTGAATTTTGATGGGGCTGTTTGCCTTTATAGACATCCCTGGTCAAAGAATGAGAACCAACAAGTTTTACAATAGTAGCATTTGAAATTGGGACCTAGAGAGAATTCAGTTTGTTGTTGGGTCCGCTATATTAGGTGTAGCTGTTACTGACAGCATTCTTTTCTTTCACATGACTCTGTGCTTACTACATTGTTTATATTTCTATCCTGAATTTGCTTGCTGGGGGTATTCTGCTTTTTAACTGACCCAAGCCTAACATACCTGATAGTGAGCAGCTTACTAACCCCCATGAGCAGCATTCGTACAGATCCCAATTTTCTGCATATGAGACCACAGAATGATTTGTGTCAACAAAGTGGGTGTCGGACTCATTTGACTTTATGCGCATTTAATTAAGCATTAATGCTCAAATATGTTTCTTGTCCCATTTTCCCATATATATAATCTTTTTTATCATTTTTGTGTTTGCAGGCAAGTAGTATTCCAGCACCGGCAGGCTCTAACTGAACAGTTGAAAGTTACAGAAGATCCAGCCCTCATTTTACACTTGACGTCAGTCCTTTTGTTTCAGTTGTCTACACATTGCATGCTTCATGCTCCAGGAAGATGTGTTCCACAAATTATTGCATTCCTTCACACAAAGATCCCAGAGGTATTGTGTTTTTGAAACTATGTTAAATGTCTTCTTGAGTTGTTTTAAAAAGTGCTTAAAGCACAACAATATTGCTTTCCGTATTAGTGTATGAAAATAGTCAAATACTCAATTCGAGTCTGTTATAGGAACAATTTACCGTCTTATGGATACAAAGCTTCCCACACATTCCTTATTGCCATCCCGCCTAAGCTGTCTGAGTCTGCTAATTAGTTAAGTACAATTCATTTGGATTCATTATTTTTGATTTGTCTTTTAAATGTTCCATCCTTAGATTATCCAATTGGAGGAAAACATTTGCTGAACTAATTGGTTAGATAATATAGGATTTTGGACCCAATGCACCAAAGTTTGCAGCTGTAGTTTTCATTTGGTTGTTTCCATTTCTATTGTTATTGTGTGGCTCAACCACATAGCTAGAGAACTACGACCTAATATGTCAACTGGTCATGCTGTCTAAGGCACAGAAACTCAGCGAGGCCTCCGATTCTTACGTCTGACTCTTTACACGGAGCGGAGTGCCTTCTTAGAAGCTAGTGAACTCCCTCCTACCCAGACCACCTACTTTGCGCCTAATACATTTTGATGACATTGTTTGATATGAATATGCTAGGTTGATTAATGAAGGGATGTGTTTTATTGAAGTTGAATTACAAACCTTTTCTCATTAAGCATCATGGCCCTCTAAAAGCTACAATGTGTTTTGTTCTTAAGCTATACAATGTTTGGAAATAATGTCTCATAGAGAGACACTGGGACATAAGTTGCCTCGAAAAATAGTTAGAATCTCCTACAGGAAGATATTTGCGGACCTTAGGTCTACATTAGCTCTAGCATTGAGCTGGCTTTTTTGATACATAAAAGAAATATAACAGCTGATATAGATTTCAGGAGTTGTATTGGCAGCCAATGAACCAAAAGTAGCTTTAAATATTCTCTTCCTTTTCTTGAGCAGATAGTGTAATGCATCAACATTCCACCCTACATTTGCTTCTTATTCTACTACATTTTTTCTACTTTTACTTGTCTCTAGAACTGGTGATATGTGGTACAGTACTTTTAGAGCCACTGTCTGTTTTTAGGTTGGATTAGTATCACTGCACCAGCTTAGTCTAAATCCTGAAGCTAACAACACACAACTTTATTTAAATTCCTGTAATTTTAATAATTTTTATACATCCCTATCCATTCTGATTTCATTTGTTCCTAAATTAGCAATCCAAAGTGATGGAAAGGGTTATTTTGCCTTTTTATAGCTTAATTAGAACATTTCCATGTGGAAATTTGAAAAGCAACTTTGTTCACACCTACACACAACAGTTTGATTGCCCAACTGAACAGAAATCTAAAAACTTTTATTCTAGAAAGGAATATTTTTCTCCACAGAATTGCTCATATATGTGTGTCAAGTGAAGTACAACAGCACAGGCAAAATCTGGACGAAATAACGGATCCGATTAAGCTGTGATTTCCATTTGGATACAGCAGGACTAAACTATTATTCTTCCTCGTTCAATTGCACAACTTTCTAACTGCTTTTAAATGCCTATTTACCATTACCCATGATTGTTCCTTAGAGGTAACACTGACGTAGAAAGTGTCGGCCACATCAGCGCCCTGCTTCTGCATCATACCTAATGTTTTCCTTCGCCACCAAATGTTTGTTTAAGAACTGTAAATTTGACAGACTTTCAGTAAATACATTTCGTACTGCTGCTACCTTAGATGATTTCCTTCTACAATTGCTTTCCATTTTCAAAAACATTTTCAAACTGCCTTCCACCAATAAAAGGATGGAATATTTGTATGTGTGGATACATTTTGCTGTTCTTTTTTTATTTCAAACAATGACTTAATTTCAACTTTTTTTCCGTACCAGAATATAGTAGAAAATATGCCCATTTTGTCAAGGGTCTACTAAGATAGGTTTCCTCTTATTACTTGTTTTTAAATGTTGCTGCAGTTACGTTTTCTGTTTGTTTTTTAGGATCAGCACAGTCTGTTGTTGAAATTTCAGGCCCTTGTTGTGACACAACTAAAAGGACAAAATAAGAAGATGGGTGAGGGGGATGAAGACACTGCAGAAAACGGCGCCGAGAAGAATGACGAAGGGGCAGAGACTATAAAAAAAGAGTTACAAGAACTTTCTTCTTCCATTAAAGATCTGGTCCTCAGACCCAGGAAATCTTCTTTAACAGAAGAATAAATATTTTTTTTATCCAACATCTGGCCTATTGTGGACTCTTAACTTCTTCATTGTTTATTTGAAGAGCTGGGAGCGGGTGCAGGCTACTCAATCTCTTCTTAGAATAAGTACTCTACAGCATTAATTGTTTTTTTTTTAACTGTATTTTATTGATTTTAAATGCATACAATGAACCATAGCAATGTGACAGTATTACTAGGAGCCATCATATAACCTGCTCTGGGATCATACATGATTGCATAATATAATCAAACACACACACACACGTCTGTTGGTCCAAGGTTCCTTCAAGTCAACAATATATGAACCAAGACGACGTCGTACAAATACAATACCATAAGCATCATCGCCTACTTGGTAGGCTAGGAAACAAGTGCAGGTACCTAGTTGTCTGTTCAATCTTCTGTCCCAGACTCATCCTCGCTAGAATGATCATGATCATCGTGAAACGGGCCCAACTACTGGGTATAATGCATCATAACCGTAGATGCCCCTCATCCCTACTTAAAAAGCATCATATGGTGTTCCTCTACCAACCCCCCTTTTTAGCAGATCCCTTACCAATGTGTGAACATCGGTGCCCTCACTCCAATCGAGACAATGGCCACCCTGCTCTTCGCTAACAATAAACCAATCGGACCAGTCAATAGGGGATCTTGCGTCCTCTGGGTCGTTTCACCACACACAGAAGACAGGCCAGTGGTGTCAGTGGAATGCTAATTCCGGTGGCTATTTCTATATGTGGCACCACTTGTGCCCAAAGGATGTATGACGATACAACGCATACCATTACAACGCATGCCTTTAGAACGCATTTTTTACATCTCAACATCCTTTACATCGCATGATTTTACATTGCATGTCACTACAACGCATTTTTACAAACTACCCATACAACGCATTTCAGATCAAATTTCAAAAGCTTTATTTGACAGTAAGTCATAAAAGCACGCACAAGACATCTATCACAAAACACTAAATAGTACATAACAATACATAGAATAAAAAAATATTAAACTCCATTGATTACTGTCGATTAAAAAACGGGTTTAAAATTTGTATAAGATCCAATAAAAATTAGATCATAAGATAAGAACAGCATTAATGACATCTTACATTGTGCTAACTAGCAGCAGGTGGCAGAAAAGTGCGTGTGCTTATGGTCCAGACCCACCTTAAAAATTTGGCTACAGCAACAGCTAAGCAGGGTGAACAGTCTGACTGTAATATCCTTAGGGCTTCTATGTGCCTCCGGGTGCCCAGATTTAAGCAAATTGGTCTCAGCCATTTGCGTCGTGGGGCAGCATAAAGGGGGCATACAAAAAATAAATGGGCTATGGTCTCAGCCATGTCTAAACAGTTATGACATTTGTCATCTGGAGATGGCGCCCATTTAGAAGTAAAAGCTTTGACTGATAAGCTTCCTACCCTAAATTGAAAATAAAATTTACGGTCTAAGGGGCGCTCAATGATATCCCAATAGGCTTCACAGAAAAGCTGTGGTTTGTGATCTAAAAAACGGCCAGTTAGGTTGGTGTTCATGCTGGCTCTATGGGATGATGTCAAGACCATTTCCCAGTATTTTTCTTTCAGTTGTTTTTTAGAGGGGAAGGTTGATGTGTCCGGTTCATCCCATAACAGGCTTAGATCTAACTTTATTAAAAGAGACCTAAGCTCTTTAAGCCACTGGATTTTGTGGAAGGAATCTACTGAGATCACGTCCTTCAGAGCCTGGACATAGTGTGTGAGTTCGGGGGTGGTCCAGATTCACCTCCAATACAATAGTGGCCGTAACCTCGCTATGTCTACAACATTTTTCCTGCCTAGATCAGATAAAAGCGGAACAGTAGGGGTGCTTTGGGGAACACCAATTAAACTACATAAAAATGTATTCTCCGCTTTTGCTAGATGACTCAAGTTGGTAAATCCCCAGAGCTCTGATCCGTACAGGGTAGCACTTATCACTTTCATGTTGTATATCTCCAAAGCAGGCATAATTGGCTTTGTTAGAGAGGATTTGTGTTTGGAGGATAGGGCACCTGCAAGCTGATGGAATTTTAAAATGGCCATATCCGTGTGACGTTTCCAACCCATGTTACTCTGAAGTAAAATACCTAGGTAAGTAAAAGCCTCCACCTGCTCTAAGGGTATGTCGTTCAGGAGGATTCTACCTTTAAAGGGTTTGTGCTGATTCAGGGACATGAACTTGGTTTTTGTAGTGTTGATCTCAAGTCCACGCAGTTGGCAAAATTTCCGAAAGGCGTTAACAGCCTTCTGCAGCCCACTCGGAGTCCGTGAGACAATCAGAGTATCGTCCGCGAACATGAGGACAGGTACACGAACCCCAGCTATGGCAGGGGCATTGGTAGGGGAACTGCGAAGATGGTCAACAATTCCATTTATATATAAGGAAAACAGGGTGGGGGCCAAGACACAACCCTGCCGAACACCACGCTCAACAGGGAATGAATCGGTAACCTCACCCTGTGCCCCCCATCTGATTCTAGCAAAATTGCTTTCATGTAAGCGGACAAGGAAAATCAGTAGCTCAGGGGCCATCCCTAGTTCAGCAAGAACTTTCCAGAGTTTGCAGCGGGGGACTAAATCGAAAGCCGATTTCAAGTCAACAAAGCCTGCATAAAGTGACCCTTTAGTCGAGACCACGTTCCTCCAGTAGAGTGTAATAAAATAGAAGACTTGGTCTATTGAACTAGTGCAGGGACGGAAGCCGGCTTGAAATGGGGATAAAATGTTGTGTTCCTCTACCCATGTCTGTACTTTGTTTTGTACTATTCGACCAATACGTTTTTGTGATGAGTCTATAAGACTAATAGGCCTGTAGTTACTTGGGAGGGATTTATCACCCTTTTTTAAAACAGGGATTATTTCAGCTCCCTTCCACGAAGATGGAATGGGAGCCCCCCTGGCCACTGAGTTCGCTAACGGCGCAAAATTCTGACACCAGGACTGTCTGTCACTTAAAAAAACGTCAGCAGGGATGCCATCCATGCCTGGAGCTCTGCCACCAGTCACACAATCTAATGCTATACTAACATCTTTGATGCTAAAAAGCTGACTGATAAAAGATAGCAGGAGGTAGAGGGCACTCCTCCTCTTCAAGGCTTCGAGCGTATTGGGGCTTAAAAAATTCTAACCACTGGGACTGAGCAACATTATTTTGAGGAGGTTCTGCTAAGCCTCCCCTGTCCCATTTGATAATGTTCCAAAATTGCTTGGAATCTTTAGCTTCACAAGCATATTTCAAGTCCCGCCACCTATCTTCATCCCACTGTTTTTTAGCCACCCTCTGGGTGTATCTATATGAATCCCTTGCCTCTCTCACTCTAGGGGGATTCTTTATCCTTAATTCCACGCTCAGTTTTTGACGAGCTGATTTACATGCCTCATTATAACACCTGGCCTTAGGCAACTTTGTGGCTCTAGTTTCCAGGTTTAGAACCTTCATAAAAAGAGTTTAAGCCTAGAAAAACGTTGGGCATGTGCCTCTAGCATGATTTGGGGAAAATCCAGGCTACTGCTTTGGGGATTAAGTTGGGCCCCAGTTCAGCAAGAACTTTCCAGAGTTTGCTGTGGGGGACTAAATCGAAAGCCGATTTCAAGTCAACAAAGCCTGCATAAAGTGACCCTTTAGTCGAGACCACGTTCCTCCAGTAGAGTGTAATAAAATAGAAGACTTGGTCTATTGAATTAGTGCAGGGACGGGAGCCGGCTTGAAATGGGGATAAAATGTTGTGTTCCTCTACCCATGTCTGTACTTTGTTTTGTACTGATCGACCAATACGTTTTTGTGCTGAGTCTATAAGACTAATAGGCCTGTAGTTACTTGGGAGGGATTTATCACCCTTTTTTAAAACAGGGATTATTTCAGCTCCCTTCCACGAAGATGGAATGGGAGCCCCCCTGGCCACTGAGTTCGCTAACAGCGCGAAATTCTGACACCAGGACTGTCTGTCACTTAAAAAAATGTCAGCAGGGATGCCATCCATGCCTGGAGCTCTGCCACCAGTCACACAATCTAATGCTATACTAACATCTTTGATGGTAAAAAGCTGACTGATAAAAGATAGCAGGAGGTAGAGGGCACTCCTCCTCTTCAAGGCTTCGAGCGTATTGGGGCTTAAAAATTCTAACCACTGGGACTGAGCAACATTATTTTGAGGAGGTTCTGCTAAGCCTCCCCTGTCCCATTTGATAATGTTCCAAAATTGCTTGGAATCTTTAGCTTCACAAGCATATTTCAAGTCCCGCCACCTATCTTCATCCCACTGTTTTTTAGCCACCCTCTGGGTGTATCTATATGAATCCCTTGCCTCTCTCACTTTAGGGGGATTCTTTGTCCTTAATTCCACGCTCAGTTTTTGACGAGCTGATTTACATGCCTCATTATACCACCTGGCCTTAGGCAACTTTGTGGCTCTAGTTTCCAGGTTTACAACCTTCATAAAAAAGAGTTTAAGCCTAGAAAAAAGTTGGGCATGTGCCTCTAGCATGATTCGGGGAAAATCCAGGCTACTACTTTGGGGATTAAGTTGGGCCAGTTCACTCATGACCTCAGCTTTGAGCTCGTCCATTTTTACAGGGTCCTCAATAAATTTATCCCATTTGACATGGCGCATATTGTTTGAAGCAACAATGTCAAGTGTAGTTATCCCTCCCCTTGCAATCTCGTCTCTATCCCCCTTTTGGGCTTGGGATATCGAACAGATGGGGTTGTGATCGCTTTCCAGCCGGAATTTGATGACCCTATCTACTAGACAATGCCATAGTCTTATGTCCACTAGCAGATAATCTATGTGACTGCTGTTCCTTCCATTATCAAATGTATCCACTCCCTGCAGGTCTGAGGGGGTTCTCCTGTTTGTTGCTCTAAGGCCTCTTTCTAAGCACATAGCTTTTAATTGAATAGCTGCAACTGTCCATCTTTTTATGGGAGGGAGTTCAAGTTTTGGAATTCCCCATCTATGATCCTGGTCTGTCGAGAGATCCTGATCCTCTTGACCAAGCGGTTCATAGGTGGAATTAAAGTCTCCACCCACTATCGGAACAGTCTGCTCTGGAAGGGCCTCAAGCTGGGTGTCAAGAGCGGCTATTACCTCGGAAGTGTGCCCCCCTATTGACCCCCTGGCATAGACATTAAAGATAGCCACCCTATGACCATGGGTCCATTCAAGTCTGACCACCATGATATCATTCACTGGGAACCCAATTTGTTGCACCTTGCATCGTAGGCTCTGACGAACCCAAATCACCAGGCCGCCTGCAGGACGGCCTTTTGATTTTTTTATTGCAGGGACATAAAAATTAAGAAATCCCACGCGGAAGACTGGTGTAACTGACCAAGACTCCTGAAAAAAGTTAATGTTGTGCTGATCTATAAAACTGCACCATTCTGGAGACAATACTTTATTACCAATTCCCGCAAGATTCCATGAAAGCAGGGACAAGCCTTCCTTTTTTTGCAGGGTTATACTCGTGTTTAAGGGACTCTCTATTACTCCTAGAATGTCCCCCTCCCTCTCTGGTGTTTGCTCAACAATAATAGGCTTTGGGGATTGTGAGTTTGGTGGAATTCTATTTGTTGTACAAGGTGCATTGCACCCTTTCTGGTGGAATTCAAACATACCACTAAAGGGGAGTTAGTATTATGGGTAGTCCCAGCATTAGCCAGCAAACTTACTAAAGGACATGCAGGTGGCATGGGATCTTGACAGACCCCCGCACTACCCTGCACCCGATTGTCATTCACTTGGCCACTCAATGATGTATTTCTCAGGAAATCATTAGAGACACCCTGTAGTCAATCGCATTCCTCCATATCGGTCATGGCCCCAAAACGATTCCTCAGACTAATTCCGTCCAACAGGGATGGGGTCACCCTCCCGAATGGCAGGTATGCGTGTGAGCATTTTGGCCTAGACCTGCTGGTGCTCCTTGCACACCAAAATCTATCATAAAAAAATACTAGGGTTAGTGGTATTATTACTGAACCCCTTTGTTGGGGGGGGGGGGAGTAAGTTTGCCAGCACACTAGTCAACACTTGGGGACTGGAAAAGTTCATAGCTATACAATCACCCTCAAATCTTTTCTTGTGGTCGCCCAAACCATGACACCCTTCTAGCCATTATAATTTCCTAGGCTGGTTGCTGGCTCCCCCTTTAAGATATCCTCATGTTATTGGTCAGCCAATGCAGTGCTTTGTCAATTAAAGTGGGTGCTGTTTCCACTTGGCTGGGACCCAGAGGAGGAGCATTGGCCAAGACAAGTACTAATGGGCGGGCCTCAGGAATAAACTGGAATGCCTCTCTCTCTAGTAAGGGTTTATGTATGTCGATGGGGACAGTCGGGCATATAGCAAGAGTAGCAAGAGGGGCCCCTTTCTCAAGATTTACAGGCCCACTAAAATGTATTGTGGCAGCTGTTTCAAGGACATGATCCTTGGTGGTTAATCCCTCAGTAACAAGTGGGAGATCAGATATGGCCTGCGTTAACGGCGTCAGGGGAACCTGCCCCTTTGAGAAGGCTAATTGACCAACAGGCACCTGAGGAGCTGGTGCTGATCTTGCGGAAGAGGCATTGAGCTGAGATATCGAACCACTATTCTGCTCCAAAGCAATCACCCTGTCTTCTATAGAAGTTAACCTGGACATGATGGGAACCAGAGTAAGATCTAGTTTCTCTTTAAGAATGACCCAGAGTGTGTTGGATAAATCCTCCAATGATGGCTGAATGTTTGTGGGTGGCTGTTTGGTTGATTTGGACTTTGCTTTTAGAAGCCTTACCCCCTTCTGATGTTTAGCCTTACCAGGGGGTGCCAGCCCGCCAGCCCTGGTGCAACGTCTCATGGTTGGGGCGGGCGGAGGGGAAAGACTAGATGAGCCATCTTCAGTACAACTTAGGGGGGAAACATTTTTGGACTGGACATAACAACTCGTAGATATACAGGGTGGTTCAACCAAGTCTATCAAGTCCTGTGGTAGACCTGGGGATGGAGTCAATGGCTGGGAGGCAGTGCCCTCTGGGATGTCGTGAACCATGGCGGTGTTCAATAAAAATACAATCACACAGGAACAGCACATTCACCTAGAAAAGTGTGAAGAATAGAGAGAGCACCTCACGGTAGAACAACCCGAGGGGGTTCCCGGTTGATGATTACCGGTGTACCCACTTCTCATCATTGGCAGCTCTCTCTATTGTGAAAAGACAAACGTGCACTCAACAGAAGAGTAGTGCGGACGTGAGAATAGTGAAGGAAAAACACAAATAGTGACCAACGTATCAAAACACTGATACCTGTTAGCAGTGTCAAAAGTACACTCAACAGAACCCCAAACAAACCACAATACCAAAAGAAAAATAAATCATTTGTGTAGTGGTGCTTTGCTTGCTATTACCGTTTTATTCTGATGCAGCAGAGCACTACTTAATTAAAAATGGATATTTCATATACCATAAAAGTTCCTTTCCTCAAGCCGACATGTTTCATCGCTCCTTCTATGGCGATTTCATCAGGGCATATGAGGGGTTTATTATTCTCAGTCTTTTCAACCTGTACTGGACCTGTGTGATGAATAAAACAGAGAGACGCTCAAGGCGTCAATCAGATACCCACGTACTAGGTATTGCCCCCGCAGCGTGTCTTGGCACACAGATATGAAATAATTTACCTGGAGTGCGCTACGTCAGCACATACCAGCGTCACTCCTCAGGACACCGTGTCAGCTGTCCACGTGTCCGAAACCGTAACTCAAGCTAGTCACAATTACCTGTTTCAAATTGAAATAGCAGTTTCAGACCACCACATTTCTAACCGCTCCAATCACTGCATTATGCACGTACGAGATGTCTTGTTACGCTCGCAACACTCCCCACTTATGATGGACTAATATCTGGCCTCAATAACTTGGTGGCGCACCCTTATGTAGAAAGACAAATCAGACAATGATTCCGAACCCGCATTTGTCAAGGCAGCCTTCGCTACACACGCAGGTTCGGGTTCCTTACATATTCGCCCAAATGCGCTTAACTTTCATAATGCGCGACGGTCACAGGCTGCACTCAAAGTATACCGGGGACTCGCCCTCTGCCAACAATCACTCAACACAACCACGCTCTTACTGTAGCCGCGTCCCTCCGGCGCTTCCGACGGTCCACACACACAGCCTGTGTGTGCGGCCGGAAGTACTGCGGGGGCGGGATGGGAACCCGTTCTAAGATGGCCGCCACACGCAGCGTGAGGGGCGGGGCTCCGCCCCCGCAGTACTTCCGGCCGCGCACACAGGCTGTGTGTGTGGACCGTCGGAAGCGCCGGAGGGACGCGGCTACAGTAAGAGCGTGGTTGTGTTGAGTGATTGTTGGCAGAGGGCGAGTCCCCGGTATACTTTGAGTGCAGCCTGTGACCGTCGCGCATTATGAAAGTTAAGCGCATTTGGGCGAATATGTAAGGAACCCGAACCTGCGTGTGTAGCGAAGGCTGCCTTGACAAATGCGGGTTCGGAATCATTGTCTGATTTGTCTTTCTACATAAGGGTGCGCCACCAAGTTATTGAGGCCAGATATTAGTCCATCATAAGTGGGGAGTGTTGCGAGCGTAACAAGACATCTCGTACGTGCATAATGCAGTGATTGGAGCGGTTAGAAATGTGGTGGTCTGAAACTGCTATTTCAATTTGAAACAGGTAACTGTGACTAGCTTGAGTTACGGTTTCGGACACGTGGACAGCTGACACGGTGTCCTGAGGAGTGACGCTGGTATGTGCTGACGTAGCGCACTCCAGGTAAATTATTTCATATCTGTGTGCCAAGACACGCTGCGGGGGCAATACCTAGTACGTGGGTATCTGATTGACGCCTTGAGCGTCTCTCTGTTTTATTCATCACACAGGTCCAGTACAGGTTGAAAAGACTGAGAATAATAAACCCCTCATATGCCCTGATGAAATCGCCATAGAAGGAGCGATGAAACATGTCGGCTTGAGGAAAGGAACTTTTATGGTATATGAAATATCCATTTTTAATTAAGTAGTGCTCTGCTGCATCAGAATAAAACGGTAATAGCAAGCAAAGCACCACTACACAAATGATTTATTTTTCTTTTGGTATTGTGGTTTGTTTGGGGTTCTGTTGAGTGTACTTTTGACACTGCTAACAGGTATCAGTGTTTTGATACGTTGGTCACTATTTGTGTTTTTCCTTCACTATTCTCACGTCCGCACTACTCTTCTGTTGAGTGCACGTTTGTCTTTTCACAATAGAGAGAGCTGCCAATGATGAGAAGTGGGTACACCGGTAATCATCAACCGGGAACCCCCTCGGGTTGTTCTACCGTGAGGTGCTCTCTCTATTCTTCACACTTTTCTAGGTGAATGTGCTGTTCCTGTGTGATTGTATTTTTATTGAACACGTCCAGACCTTGGAATTTATGTTATATAACATTTATTTCTGGTAGCATTTAAATTGTGTTTCTACCGGGTCTACGATTGTACTTGGATGTGTATTAATGAGTGAGGCATTAATTGTTTGAATACTGTTTGAGTGGGGGGCTGCCTCGCCCATTCCCCTCCCCCTGTACCCCTTCAGATTTTGTGAACCATGGCGGTAACAATACGGCCTGGGTCCAGGGAAAGCCTCCTTTCGGTTCTTTCAATTTCCTCATTGAGCATGCTGGATACTTTCACCAAATATGAGTCCAGAGTCACCCCTCCCCCTCCATTGGGTTTGTGACCCTCGGTTCTCTTTTTTACCATGGTTGCTAGACAAGTTAATTGATATGAAACAGTACCTTTCCTCGCAGCGGATGTTGGAGGGGGGGCACGGCACGGCCCCCGATGGCCACAGACGGTCCCGCACTTGTCCCGTGCTTAACCCGGCGTGACCCGCGCGGTAAGGGCAGTGGCGGCTTCCGCCGCAAAGGTTCCCGGGGCTTGTAGTCCCCCCTCTCCTCTCTAGCTGCGCAGCGTTGGTGTAGAGCTGCGGCGGCGAGAGGGGAACCAAGGAAACCAGCAGCGGGGCTGGATGCGCGAACAACAATGCCCCCAGCAGTGGGTCCGGAACGTGCAGCAAAACAAATGCCCCCACAAGTAAGGTATTACAGAGCACCCGCTCCACCGGGGCTCTCCTGTAATTTATGTGCCTCCCGGCGCGGTAAGGGCGGTGGCGGTTTCCACCGCAAAGGCTCCCGGGGCTTGTAGTCCCCCCTCTCCTCTCTAGCCGCGCAGCGTTGGTGTTGAGCTGCGGCGGCAGGAGGGGGACCAAGGAAACCAGCAGCGGGACTGGAATGCGCGAACAACAATGCCCCCAGCAGTGGGTCTGGAACGTGCAGCAAAACAAATGCCCCCACAAGTAAAGTATTACAGAGCACCCGCTCCACCGGGGCTCTCCTGTAATTTATGCGCCTCCCGGCGCAGTAAGGCCGGTGGCGGCTTCCGCCGCAAAGGCTCCCAGGGCTTGTAGTCCCCCCTCTCCTCTCTAGCCGCGCAGCGTTGGTGTAGTGCTGCGGCGGCGGGAGGGGGACCAAGGAAACCAGCAGCGGGACTGGAATGCGCGAACAACAATGCCCCCAGCAGTGGGTCCGGAAAGTGCAGCAAAATAAAAGCCCCAACAAGTAAGGTATTACAGAGCACCAAGGGCTTCAGGTGAAAATTCCACAGTCATGGAAACCATTAGTCCTTGGATCTTCAGCCAAAACCTGTCAATGCTGTTAAAAGAGACAATAGAGGCCAAAGATTTACCTGGTGTGAATTGATCCTGATCTGTGGGAGAAGCACACAGCCTCTCTGTGCTTTAAGAAATTGTTCCTATATACTGTCTGACTGGTGTCACATGCAACTTTGACATGTAAAATTTGAAATCCAGCTGGTGCAGGAGATCGGTTGACACCATCACCCCCGTGTGTGATAGGAAAAATGGAAACGCATTTCATTACATCGCATAATACATTTACAACGCATACCATTACATCACATTTAAGGTAAGTGTTGGATAGTGTAGGGGGTATAATTACTATTCTATACTCCAGTCAGTGCAACAGTAGGGTAAGTGTTGGATAGTGTAATAATTACTATTCTAACTCCAGTGAGTGCAACAGTAGGGTAAGGGTACTATGCATTGTAATGGTATGCGTTGTAATGTCTTGGAAGTAATGCCTGCGTTGTAGTGACATGCTATGTAATGTCTGCGTTGTAATGGTATGCGATGTAAAGGATGTTGCGATGTTAAAAATGTGTTGTAATGGTAGTGCGATGTAAAAGTTGCGTTGTAAAGGTTGTTTCCCGCGCCCAAATATCTAAACCTGGGCACAATCCCAGGCTAGATGCAAAAAAGTGGCCCCAACCATCCCACATCGTGCACAGGCAGCGCCCCTCGTAGGATTTATTTTATTAGGGCTGCACATGGTAATATATGTATGATGCAGGTAAAAGAAATGGAGAAGTTTAAACCTGTTACAGGCCACACTGCGAACCAGGTGAGACGCAGCCTCCCAATCCGAGTTCCGAGATGGGTGTGCTCAGCTCCTCCCAAGCTCTGGGTGCTGGGCATTGGCGTGTCTGCATATTACATCTGAGGGCTCTGTAAAAATGCGTGTTTAGGTGGCTCCCCTCCACCTCACTCAATGAGACCGTCTAGGACCTTCAAGAGACATGGAGCCACCGGGAAGTCCATCCATAATTCCTTTGCAACACTCTCCAGTTTGGCATAATGAAGGAAAAGAGCTGGCCCCACTCCGAAAGAATCCTGTGTATCTTGAAAGGATATAAAGTCATCTCCGGGATACAAGTCACCTGCCTCAAGCCAGTCACACAAATACACCATTGACATTGTTGAGTCAATAACTCAGAAGAGTAATAGGTCCCACATTTTCAATGCCCTACTTAAGGAAGGCCCAGTTACAAGTCCGTGAGCCAACGGGCGGCATTCTTCAGGTGAGCCGCATAGCAATAGAGTTGAACTCCTGTTGGAGCGGAAATCTCACAGTGATCGCTTTCGAAAATGTAGGAAATGTGGCCCCATCACCTTTGATTACCATTACCCTTGTCTCCGCTCAAGGCAATGGAAATTGGCCAACGTGTTATGACTAGAGCGCTCCTTCATAAACATGGGCAATTAATCAAATGTAAATAACCATTTTAGTCAATAATGAGAGTTGTGAGTTGTTTTAAAGCGATATATTTTCCAATCTATTTTTTATGTTTCTCTGACTCTTCATTCGTCGGGCATCAATCAGGTTACAGAATTGATAATAGAAAAATAAAGTTAGCACAGAGCATCATAAATTGATTATGGCGTTCCATAAAGGAAAGAATTCCTATTCTAAGAAAATGAGGCACAAATGATGTCAGTCAGAACTCATAAAGAGTTCAAGAATATAAGCAAGAGTGAGCTTAGCATGAAGCTAAATCAATCATTAATAATTACAGAATATCCCATGAAGAGAAATAATACATAGAGCAAATAAGCCTTGGCAAAGCCAGTTAGTCAAAGCATAAAGCTTGGGGATTTTAATAAAAGTCGGAATGGAATTAAACCTATATCTTATCTGTTGTTTTCCTCCATTCTGCTCTCCATCAAGGCCTCCCCTCTCCTTCCATGAATTTGCAAATCACATCTGCTGTCCTCTCTTCATTTCTGCATTGGAGTCTGAAACTCCTCTTTAGCCTTCTGTCTCTAAATCTGTCTGCCTTTCTCTCTCAAAGGGCTCCGAAAGTGTTCTGCAAGTGTTCTGAAACTCCTAACTAGGAATGCTTTTATCAAAGAATAATGTTACAAAGCATGTAGCATAACTTCGTCTCCATCCCACTGGATTCTAGCATTTTCCAAAAGGACTCCTCTGCCCCTCTACATCGTCTCTCACACTGGTGAAGATCCTTCCCACAGCATACTCTGCATCTAATTTACTATAACTTCATCTCCTGACCTTACACATAATATGAGCTGCAAAATAACTTTATTACGCAAGAAACATTAAACATAACATGGTAACGCACTTTTAAAATGTGTGTTTTCTATTCTTTCTAAAGCAAATAATGAAATGAGGCTTTGTTTTAACACTTCCAGCAACCACAGAGACACAGTTCCAAGGTCACAGCTGTAAATTATGCCACTGTTCTTCACACAAAAGGAAATTCCTTTGCTTATCTCGAAGGCCAACAGAATCTCTGAGAGCAAGAGCTGAATCACGAGATGTTTCTGTTTTCTACATTGCAAAAATGTGCTAATTTTAACACAAGTTATATTCTACTAATGCACATTTAACAGTTTTGCAAGTTAAAATATTTCCATAGTGACAACAGAATCTAACTAAAGACATTCAAGTCAAGCTATGAAATAATGGTGCAATGCTTTACATGAATTGCTAAATGGAAAGCATCTGACCAAAGCAAATGAATATCATGGCCTCAAGTTTTCACTTTGCAACACAAAATGCCTGTGTGTCACTTTTTAAATGCAGTTTCATTTCTAAAGACCAAGGCAGGTTTTTCATTGGTGATGCTAGATTTTAAAGGAGATATTCACGCGCCTTCAGTCCTCCCTCTGATGATTTAAAATCATCACCCCTCTGAGTATTTGTAACCATCACACCAAGTTCTTTTCACATGCGAGATCGTTAAAGAGCACCCTCATCACCAGTTTGATCAATATATTTTACTCTACCTAAAATATTGCTACTTCTCTTTGGTGTGTGTAGATGAGGCAACTTCATTAGTAGACCTAATTTCTATCTGGTATGTAAAAGAACAGTACTAAAACTAGTATGATCATTATCACTTGTTATTACAAAAATTTTGCATATAACAATTTTACATCAATTTCTAAGGCAACAGGTTTGTCTGAAATCAGATCATATATAGGCAAGCTTAAACGTTCAGTGCAGAGTTCTGTAAGTAGCTTATTAGAACAGTTAATTTTCAGCAGTTGAAATCTCCAAATACACAATCCTTAAACCTACTCCATGCTCTTCTAAAATGTTATTGCTCACTCTTCTTGTAGTTTCTTCTCTGACCTAGGTTAGTCTTCTGTAAAATAATTAGCTAAAATAATAGTCTAACAGAACAGTTTTTTTTCATTGATCACTAATTGTTTTTTCAGCATTTGAAATTTCTAAGCCATTTTTTTCAGTTTTTCTCAGTTCTTTTTGTCTCAAGCTTGAAATCAGGGTGGCTTATACAGTTCAAATCCTGCATCACACAGTTCATCCATTGTGACGTTCAGTGCTTTGTTTATGCAATATAGCCACTGAGGTGCAGAATAACTCCGACAGAGCACAATCGATCTTTTGGACTTTCTCAATCCAAGCCTTCCACCTTCATCTTCACTTTGTTCTTATTCAGACGTTTCAGCTATGAGTGCAAATGTTTTTTCAGGGGACAACTGCAGACTCTTCGCATACCCTTTTAGCCATCTTTCTTCCACCTCCACTTACGGGCTCACAGCACTAGTTCTTTCATCAGAGGGTGGACATGGCTCTTTCACCACTTTGATACCAGTTTCATCTGAGACAGTTTTCACTATTTGCTCTTCTAGTCCCACCTCTGGTTGCTTTAGTGCTTCTTCACACTCAGTGTGTTCCCCTACAGCTTGACGGACCCTCTCCAGTGGCCTTTCGAACACAGATGTAATCTCTTCTGGAAGAGCAGCTGTTTCATCAAGGGGACACGGGACCCTATGAGCATGGAAGGCATGCACGCAGTTCAGAAGGCTACCACACTTCACAGCAATCGTTGTGACCTGGATCACTTGGTAGAAGCCTTTCCATCATGGTTTCAACCAAGTCTGTAGAACGTCGTTCTCAATCACAACATCATTACTCAAATCGAGGTTGTCACACCGTTAACTATGCAGATCTTGTGTAGCAGCTGCAACTTGGTGAGAAACTCAATGCGCCACATCAGCCAACCCTTCGCAGCAATGGCTTATCTTCTCATCTGCAATTGTCATAAGTGCTTTTACAGGTACATTATCAACCCACTTCAGTGATGTTGAGACACAGACTTTTGCAAAGCGAGACTCCACGATGTCTTGTTTTGCTCGATTAGGATTGAAAGTTCAGGTCGATAACTTCAGTCCAATGCTTGTTCAATCTGTAGTTCTGCACACATAATTTTTGGGCCCTCATTGATAGAGTGGGTCTTTTGATCTGATTTCTGAGAAACTGGCAATCTATACCTGGAGATCGATTTTTGCAATAACACATATGCTACCATGTGGTTGTCATTTCCTTGAGCTGTGTAGGAATCAGACATTTCAATGATGATCTTTTGCATTCTATTGAAGGGACCTTCTGATCTCCGTATGTGACTCAATATAGCGTGTGTTCTTTTCCCTTCATTCATTTGTTGACATGTCACATCTCAATGACACTCTTCTTCTGCAAGCTTCCTAAATCTTTGGTGGTATCTATTCTTTCTAAAGAGACATTGAATTGAATCCCACTCTAATTGTTTATGTCCATGCATGTATCGTGTCTTTGGAACCGACAAACTGTCTGACAATACTGATATCCCATCAGCTGACATTTGGATGTCATTTGTGTTTTTCTCAAAATCTGTTCTGATCCAACCTTGTTGTTCTGCATCTGAAACATTTTCTTGTACCCCTTTTACCTCTTCCTAAGTGTAAGCTATTGACACCAACATTGGATAGACTGTGTCCTTCTCAGATTCACTTGTAAAATTTCCCTTACATGTGTAGGTTAGTAGGACACAATAGTGTACAACCGAATTACCATCCCTCTTTCCCATGACAATAGTGAATCTCATTTGAGCAGTTAGTCTGTATGATATGATAAAGGCATTCAATTGTGTATCTTGTGCTGAGGTAATTTCTTGAAGCCATCAAGCTTCGGCAACATAATTCATGGTGCACCCTGCATATGCTTCTCCTAATGGGCCGTTGTTACCTCTTGAACATGGGCCGACAAAATAGACAGGATCGTGCTCAATCCGGGGTTCATCATTAGTGCCTAACCTCAGCTTCATGCATTGATCCATGACACCTAGACATTCAGGTTCAGCTTAATCACAAACATTTTCCTTTACTGGGAGTACTCAATGCATTTGAATTAAGACATGTTTTAATCACAAGATTTTTCAGGAGCACCTCCACAAAATAAGAGACCATTTCAGTTACTGGGCATTCCTTTATTAAATTCTCACTGTTTTTGTGACTGACATCAACCGCAGCTACTAATTTGAGGTAGCTGTGCATTTCTGTGACGATAGGGTCAAGAGTTGTTGGGAAACACATCAGACTTTTGAAAGTCTTCATGTTTTTGAACAGGAACTGAGAGCGCAGCCCTCCCTCTCACTGCAAATTGGTGTATATTCTTTTAAATAAACTGGATCGCTAGTGCTGAGGCGCGACACACTTTCTCTTTCGACTCTAGGTATGCTTTTGTACAATCGTTGTCCCGTGGAAGCGGATCAGACACATGCTTGTATGTCAGCCTCAGTAAAGGCTTAGCTAATTAAATTAAATTAAATTAAAATTATATTTATATAGCGCATAGACTACCCTGAGGCCTCGCAGCGCTGGTGTCTGAATCAGAAAAGAGCAAGTTGGCTTGCTAGTAAGATGTTTCGAACAAATGGGTTTTTAAAAGCTTTCTGAATGCCAACAGATTCTTCTTCTTTCTGAGGGCGAGAGGAAGGGAGTTCCAGATTTTTGTGGCATTAAAAGAAAACGAACGACCTCCTCAACGGGCCTTGTTTATCTTATGCAAGGTAGCCAGATGTGATGAGCTAGAGCGTAAAGCTCTGTGGGGAAGATAAGGAGTGACTAAAGGATGCATTATAGCTGGGCCTGTCCTCCAAATTGCTTTTTGAGTGAGACACGTGGCTTTGAACTGTATCCTTGCTGCAATAGGAAGCCAGTGCAATTTCTTAAGAGCAGGTTTGGCGGATTGCCTATGTGGAATTTGGTAGAGCAGTCGGGCGGCACAATGCTGCGTAACCTGCAACTTGTTGATTGTGGCCTTTGGAGCTCCCAAATAGAGAGCATTGCCATAGTCCAGGCGAGAGAGTATCAAAGCCTGAACCATGATTCTCCATGCCTGGAAGGGAAGCAGGGGGAGAATCTTCCGGAGCATTCTCATCAGACCATAACAGGTGGATGAGGTCTTAGTGGCTTGGACCTTGAAATCGAGGGAACTGTCCAGCCAAACTCCTAGGCTCTTTATCCGTGTCTTAGGAGGGGGGGGAGGTCCCAGACATTTAGGCCACAAGGGGACAAGAATATTGGGTGGTGGATTCCCCAATAGCATGATTTCGGTTTTTGCCCCATTTAGTCTGAGGCAGGAGAGTTCCATCCATCTGGCGACTGCCTCCAGATAGGGACCCAGAGTGCTAGACGACCCCTCAGCTTGGTTCAACGAGACCACAAGTTGGGTGTCGTCTGCATAGGTAACAATTCTGACACCGAAAGGGTGGACCACCTCCGCCAAGGGCCTCGTATAAACATTAAAAAGCGTGGGGCTCAGGGCAGAGCCCTGAGGAACCCCACACCTGAGTGGCTGCTCAGAAACCTGGAAGAAGCGCTCCTCCAGGAAGGAGGTCAGCCATGTCAGTGCTGCGCCCGACACCCCCACGCCACTGAGACGATGTCGTAAGATGGCATGGTTAACCGCGTCGAACGCAGCACTGCGATCTAACAAGATAATGGCCACCTTCCCTCCCTGGTCCAGCACGGTCCTTGTCTCCTCTGTCACAGCCAACAGAGCTGTCTCAGTCCCAAGCTGGGGACGAAACCCCGTCTGGGATGTGGACAGCAAATTATTAGATACCAGATACTCAACCAGTATGTTGTTGATGTACTTCTCAGCCAATTTGCTCATCCAGGGCAAAAGGGAAATAGGGAGGTAGTTGGATAAGTTCCCTTGGTCTAAATTGGGTTTCTTTAAAAGAACCCTGACCATTGCACGTTTCCATGATGTGGGAACAGTGCCCGAGGCAATCGAGGTGTTAAGAACATCAAGGATTACTGGACGAAGCAGCTCAATGACTGAAATAAAAAATTGGGGAGGCACTGGATCCCTTGGAGAGCCCGAGGTAACCTTAGGAATTATTTTATTCAGGGAGACAGGATCCAGGGGGGGTCAATTGTTCCAACATGCAAGTGGCCGGGGAGTTAAGACTCACCGTTCCAGCTGCGTCTGGTTCAGCAATGTCAGGAGCAAAGGAGGCATAAATGGTCTGAATCTTTTGGTGGAAAATGTTTGCTAAATTGTTACAGCGTGCCAATGCTCCTTCTGAAGAGACTAATTCTTGGGGAGGGGAAATGAGTGACTTGGCTATCTGAAAGATTTCCCTAGGTGAATTGGCAGCTGTATTGATTTTTGTTTCATAAAAAAGAGCTTGTGCGGCTTTGATTTCGGTCTTATAAAGTCTAATTGCTGTTCTGTATTCTGCTTTCCTGCATTGGGAGTAGTCCCGTCTCCAACCCCTTTCTAGCCTACGACAGGATTGTTTCATGTCCCTCAGTTTAGGTGTGAACCATGGGGCTACTTTTTGCCTCTTTATACACTGCAGGCGTTCCCTGGGAAGGACTAGGTCAAGAGAGTTTTGGATCCAGTTATCAAAGTTACTACTGGCCAAGATGGGATTGTGAGCAATCACGGGCTTAAGATCAGCAAGAGCAGACTCCCATTGACTGGTAGAAAGTTTCGACCATTTCCTCCCCCATTGTTTTTTTGGCTGTTGAATAGATAGGGGGTTCTACTAGGGAAACTAGGGAAAGGTGTGGTGATGACTGTCTATAGTAGCCAACCATTCCCAAAATCATCCAGACTTCTCTCTGATTTCAAGGTGGATTCATCTGGTGAATTGCTCCACTCTCTGGTGACACCTTTCAAGTTCCTTTTTCAATTATGTGTCCCAGATACTGATCTCCTTTTTAGCAGTACTCCTGACTATCCGAAAATAATGGCACTATGATATAAACCTGACAAAATTCAATAACAGTAAGACATTCTTCAGTTCATGCTCTTTGAAAAGGTATGTTGGCTGGATTTGGTACCATAGGACAAAACAGAAAAGCTGTGCTGGTAATCTCCTGCACTATATTGTACGTCTCATTGGGTTTCTTTAAACCTGTGATCAGAGTTACATGAACTTCCAATCAATTCCTCCAAAAGTCCCTCACTCAGTTGATCTTCAATTGCGAGTGAAATTCCTTCAGCTGTCTCCTATGTCGAATTGTTTGATGGTGTTGGTGAATACATGGCATCTGATTTTAATTTCACTAAGACTGGTTCTTCACTTTTTATTAACCGACATCTTTCTCTGTGAACTCCCATACTGCTGGGTTCACTGTATCTTCCAAATCAGAGGTGAATTTTTCAACTGTCGTTTCAGAAACCAATCCTACAGCTCTCTCTTGATGGGTCATTTTAAACTTTACATCCTCATCCGGAGTCTGATATTCAATATCATCTGGTGTATAGTCAATTGTGCAGTTTAACTTGCACCACAAATGTCTTCCTAGCAGGCCTACATTGCTTGAGTCACAAAGAACAAATTGGTAACCTTCCTCAAATGAGCCTACTTTTGCTACAACCTTCTCTAAAACTGAATTTTGCAATCTGTCTGTTTAGAACTCCTACTGTGGGCCTTTTCCCATAAGTAAGGTAGGTCTGTAACTTCCACTGTTCTCACAATGGATCTGTTGATATCAGAAATGTTGGCGCTAAAACGGTCACTTTCAAATACAATACAGAAGACTGTTGAAATGTGTTCTGATTTTGGTCCTGAAAAGGATCCAAATTTGCTTTGAACTACTGATTTAAGTTAACTTTATAGTTTCCTATATTTTGTGGAACCATCTAGGCTTGGAGACCTTGTGTCATTGGTACCTGTTTCTGAATTGACATTTGCTTTTGCTGAACTGGCAAATTTTGTATCTGCAATTCTCCCTGTACTTGCGCATTCCCATTTACTGCGTCCAGTCTAAGTCTACACTTTCTCTTCCAATGCTCAAATCTGTTACAAAGATGGCAAAAGGTCACTTACTTTGGCATTACGACATCCATATGCAAATTTGGACAACCAAAACTTCTCTATTTCTGTCCTGTAAAACACCAAATCCTCCTTGAGCACCTTGTACTCCTGATTGTGGAATCACACCTTGTATCTCACCTTCATTCTTCACAATCCTATCCCTCAACTCTGTTTGCCAACCAACCACACTTTGATGAATGTGCACACCGATCTGACCAAAGATCATTAATCCAATAACAAATTGAGAGACTAAGAATCTCATGTCACTGACATCAGTACAGTCTCTCCTGCTTTGCTGTTGAAACTCTTGACACACACTTTCACAAAATGCATGAACTGATTCTTTTACTTTTCGTGAGGTTCTTTTGATCTTTACCCAATTTAGATCTTTTGGTGGCACTCAGCCCTTCAGAAAGGTAATCACTGCTTCATAGTTCTCCATACCAACAGAAGATGGTGCATTTGTGCATGACTCTCTCATTGTCTCCACACTTGGCCCTTACACAACAACTGTACATTCAAACCACAATCCAATTGGCTTTGCAGTGTCAAATAACATTTTGAAATTAAAACACAACACCGTTGACATTTCTACAAATCCATCAACTTGTGGGTACCACAGTACAGGCCTGTTTCTCAATTTTGGAAATGTGTTCACAAATGCTGCAAGTTCACCTTTGTCCCATGGCACATGACTCCCACTATTTCTCTCAGTGGATATGCTGAAGCTTTTCCCTCATCCTATTCATTATTGTCCTCAACTATGTCTGGTGGTTTGTTTTTCTTCTCCAATTTCCTTGCTAGGTCTGGTGGGTTCTTTTTCTTTTCATATTTCCTTGCTAGGTCTGGTGATTTATTTTTCTTTTCATGTTTTCCTGCCCACTTGTCTTTTAATTTCTCAAAACCCTTCCATTTACCAATTCTGTAATGTGTAATTGCATTTCCGAAGAACTCGTTGTCTCAATTGCTTCATCATCCATCCGTACCTTGAAACTTTTCTGAAATGGAAAACTTCCTGAAACATCAATTTCATATTTTCAGGCCAAATCATTCAGTCTGTCACGTGTAGTTTCTGCACATGTTGTAATTTCCTTACTCAGGTAAATTAAATCTTTTTCCAGATACTGGTTCAAATTCCCAAGATCTAAACCTTCCTTGATAATTTTTACAAGTTAAATTTTTATATTTAAAACATTAAGTGGTCTCCCTCTTTCGGGTTCTAGGTCCGTTTATTCCATCATGCTCTCTGTCCTGCTGATTCCTCAAACCATGGTCGAAAAATCCCATCTTCAAATAAATGTGTTTCTCCCTCGGCTATTGTTGTTGTATAGACAATCCCTCCTCCATCTTTCGAAGCTTGAACCGTCTGGGGCAGTTTCTGTTCTATAATCTGTGAATTCTGGGATGTCGAGGTAAACCCTGATGTAATTACTCCTTCTACAGTTCTTTGAGCTTCTTGAGTTGGGACCATATTCATTTGGACAGTCAAAATTTGTCTATGCACTGTTTGTGCAGCTACTGTTTGTAGTATTTGTACCAAATTAGTCGCAATTGGAGCATTAACACCTGAAGGTATCACTGTCTGTTTCGAGTCAACTGGTGGTGGGACAATCTGAAATGTCTGTAAAGTTCTCTCAATCTGTATTTCTCGTGGTTCAACAGAAGCAGTAGCCACTGTAGTTTATGTTGATACCCTATTATCCCAATTTGTAGTGGGGACCACATAAGGTGTTGAACACTCAGTTAACAGTGCAGCCAATATTTCAGCACCTAAATCACTGTTGGTTTCAGGATTTTTGTCATCCATAATTTTCTTCTTCTGTATCAGGTTATTTACCCTTTCATCCTCTTTCCTAGTCTCTTGCTGTCTTTTCCCAAATGATTAAGGCTTCAAATTGTGCAGCTCTAGATCGTAGCTTTATTTCAGATTTCTCTTAATCTGTCAATAATTTACAGTTCAAAGGTACCATATTTTGAAAAACTCGTATGAACCTCTTTCTCTGTAACCTTGAACCCATTGGCAAACCCACAAACATGAAAATAGTCCCAAATTTGTTAACATAAAATGGGCAGGGGTTCCATCAGGTGCGGTCTCTTCACCGACCCAAATTGAAATTGTCGATTTACCTCTCAGAAGTGTCTTAAAGCCTATAAACAATTTCATTTCTGCAATAATTTAATCCAATGTTTTGATTCATTTCTGTAAAAGTCAAATTTTTTCCTCCAATCCTGTAACAGTTTAAATTCTTGAATACTTTCAACCAATCACAATATGGTAATCACACACTCCCATCACCTCTTCCTTCTCACAGCGGTTCACCCTCCTTCACAATCACACCTTACACATTCACTCTCACAATCATAGAAACAGGTAACTGTCGACGAAACGACCGGACAACCACATAAAGCAGAACCAAGTAACTGTCTGTCCATGAAACGACCAGACAGCCACATAAACAAGTAATTGTGGGACTTTCTTCAAGATCGATAGAATTCAATGACTCAAGAACAGTCACGCACTGTGACCCTCGACATGCGCTGGCCACTCGAGTCGATCTAGTCCAACCCTGTACACAAGGCTTCCTACACGGCTCTAACAAATCCACTCACACAAAAGTGCCTTGTCTCAGGCGGGTCGTCGATAGTGCTTCACGACTTCCAACAAATCACTGGTCAGACAATTACAACAAATGGGTGTCATCTATATCACAAACCTATCCCGGGATCTTAGGCTACTCGTCGAGCCTGACATCAAATCAAATTCAAATTTCATGGAACACTCGCATGTTTGGCCCGACACCACATTCAATCAACTCCCATCCCAACTCTGCAAGACATCACACAATCAAGTCATCACCGCAATCTCACTCATTCCATGCAATTGCCACAACCGCAATCAAATCCAATGCAATTAATTTATACCATGATCTAATCAAACACAATTACTGCCATTGCAATTACTGCAATCAAAATTTCCGCATTCCGAAATTACCGCAAATATGTTGCTCCCTATTAATACTCGTACCTTCTTCAGCAACCGCCTTCTCAGACCGCCTTCTAATACCGCTTTGCCAGTCTTCAAGTTCTGGGCATTGGAATCAGGACGTTTTGGGGCTTGGGCCCTATTCTAACATGGGCAATTTTTTTTGTAGCTCCTTTAATGGTGTTAACCTAAACTCTGCTCTTTTTGGTCAAGGTGTATAACCTTACCTCTGCTACCATCCTGTTGGAGCAGAATCTCCCGGTAATCTCGCTTTGGAAAATGTAGGAAATATTAAACCATCACCTTTGATTAGCATTACCCTTGTTTCCGCTCAAGGGGATAGATCTTGGCCACCGTGCTATGACCGTGGAGCTCCTTCATAAATGTGAGCAATTAATCAAATGCAAATAATCATTTTAGTCAATAATGAGAGTTGTGAGTAGTTTTAAAGGGATTTAGTTTCCAGCTAACTTTAAGTTTCTCTGACTCTTCATTCATTAGTCCGGTATCAATCAGGTTACAGAATTGGTAATAGATAAATTAAGTTAGTACAGAGCATCATAAATTGCATACGGCTTTTCTTAAAGTAAAGAATTCCTATACTAAGAATATGAGGCACAAATTATGTCCTCCTAAAGAGTTCAAGAATGGAAGCAAGAGTGAGTTTAGCATGAAGCTAAATCAATCATTAATAATTACAGAATCTCCCATGAAAAGAAATAATGCATAGAGCAAATAAGCCTTGGCAAAGCCAGTTAGTTAAAGCATAAATCTTGGGGATTTTTAAAAAGTCAGAATTGAACTAAACCTACATCTGATCTGCTTATGTCTGCCTCTGTTCTGCTCTCCATCAAGGTCTGCCTGCTCCTTCCCTGCATTTGCGAATCACATCTGCTGTCCTCCTTTCATTTCTGCATCGGACTTTGAAACTGCTCTGCAGCCTTCCGTCTCTAAATCTGTCTGCTGTCTCACTCAAATGGCTCCAAAAGTGTTCTGCTAGTGTTCTGAAACTCCTAACTAGGAATGCGTTTATCAAAGGATAATGTTACAAAGCTTTTAGCATAACTTCATCTCCATCCAACTGGAATCCAGCATTGTCCAAAAGGCCTCCTCTGTCCCTCGGCAGGTTGCATACATCATCTCTCAGACAGGCAAAGATCCTTCCCACGGCATATTCTGCTCCTTATTTAATATAACTTCTTCTCCTAACCTTCCTTTGAAAAAGACATTTTATTTTTAACTAAATACATAACATGAGCTGCAAAAAACGTTTTAATAAAGTAAGAAACATTAAATATAGCATGGTAATGCACTTTTCTATTCTCTCTAAAGCAAAGCATGCAATGAGGCTTTGTTTTAACATTTCCAGCAAGTACAGAGCTAAAGCTCTGAGGTCACAGTTGTAAATTATGCCACTGTTCTTCTTCAGACGGAGAGAAATTCCTTTGCTTATCTTGAAGGACAACAAACTCTGAAAGCAAGAGCTGAATCACAAGCTGGTTCTGTTTTCTACATTATAAAATGTGCTAATTCTAACACAAGTTATATTCTACTAATGCACATTTAAGAGTTTTATAAGTTAAAATCACATTTCCATAGTAAGAACAGAATCTAACTAAACCCATTTAATTCAAGCTATGAAATAATTGTGCAATGTTTTACATGAATTGCTAAATAGAAAGCATCTGACTAAAGCATATGGACATCAAAGCCTTGTGTTTTCACTTTGCAGCACAAAATGCCTGTGTCACTTTTTAAATGCAGTTTAATTTCTGAAGACCAAGGCAGGTTTTACATTAGTGATTCTAGATTTTAAAGGAGGTAATCATGTTCCTTCACATCAGAGACTGCCAGCAAATATGATGTCCAGATTCCTGCCACAGCTCACCTCTCATGACTATAACAATATACATGTATCATTTCCCCCCAACACTTATGAATGAACAAACTTCTTGTACCCTGACTTTTGACCATATTACATGGTGTTCGTAATAGCTAGCTGCAGCTGGTGTTTTCCGGTTTGTTTGAAAAGAACTAATAGCTTTTACAAATGTTTTACCATGCATATGCAAGATCAGGCTTCAGGCACCACAGAAACATCCAGAAAATCCACCAGAATAAGCATCAAGCAAGTGGCATAGATGACCTCAACATGAACCTTCTGGAAGACCGCCCTCATCAAATTAATTCCCTGCACCTGTTTCTTGCTATAAGCAATTAGAACGCAACCTTTGTGAACATTCTAAAACACCTTCTACAAGACAGCCCCATCTAGTTAATTATCTGCAGCTATTCCTTGTTACAAACAATTAGAAAGTGGCCTTTATGAACGTTCTAAAGCAGTCTTATTTAAAGCCTGTCACAGTCCTCCCCTTTGCTTATCCTCTTTGCCTGCCACTTACCTGTTTTCCGGCTTCCAGGACTCTGTCTTGCCAGCTCCCTTAATCCTTCTGCTTCGACCTCACCACAAAGAACGTCCCCCATTAGTCTAGCACCTGGATGGAAAAAGTAACAAGAAGAAAAGGAGAGACACATTAACAGACTTGATTTTACGACCCGCTAAGCTCAGTTGCAACATCGTGTTGCAAACAAAGGTAACTAGTATTTTTGTTCAACTTGTACATACTGTTAGCAGGGCTCAGTGAAGCTAACCCAGTCTAAATTTGCTTGTGGGTTTGATGCTGAAATCATACTGACTACAGTTTCGGAACGTTTGATAAAGGAGCCTCTACCGACAATCTAAATCACGGGTACTCATTGTATGGCCCGCGGGCCTTCAGCGGCCCGGCAAGCCTTCCTGTGCGGCCCGCGGACCTTGCAGAGATGTACCTGTGTTCTATTTATTTTTTGTAAAGTGTCTGCGAACACCGGTTGTTCATTTATGGGGGCCGCGTAATTTCAGGCATAGAGTGGAGAGGCAGTGGCGCTAAGAAGATGTCAAATACAACAAGGCCTCATTAACAATTAAAAGACCTGTGAAGTACTCCGGTGATTGGCGCCAAGGGGGCTTTGATCTGACTGCTCGGGGAGGGGTGGGGGGTGCCGTGACAGCTGTGACCCCCAGGCCAAGTGGTGGGACACCAACCCTACAAAGCAGCACATTCTGAAAGAAAACTAGCTGGTTTTTACATGGGGGGCTGTCTCTGGGCTGGTGACGGGGAAGTGTAGACACAGTATGTGTGCACTGCCCGAGAGACAAACAGGGGAAAAGACAGACATGGGCAGAGACAGGCAGGGGCAGAGACGGATAGGGGCAGAGACGGATAGGGGCAGAGACGGATAGGGGCAGAGACAGATAGGGGCAGAGACAGATATAGGCAGGGGCAGATATAGGCAGGGGCAGATAGAGGCAGGGGCAGATAGAGGCAGAGACAAAGACAGATAGGGGCAGAGACAGACAGGGGCAGAGACCGAAAGGGGCAGAGACCGTGACAGACTGACCGAGGCAGAGACAGATAGGGGCAAAGACCGATAGGGGCAGAGACCGATAGGGGCAGATAGAGGCAGGGACAGATAGAGGCAGAGACAGGGACAGACTGATAGAGGCAGAGACAGACAGAGGCAGATAGAGGTAGAGACAGATAGGGGCAGAGACCGATAGGGGCAGAGACCGATAGGGGCAGAGACCGATAGGGGCAGAGACTGGGACAGACTGACAGAGGCAGAGACAGATAGGGGCAAAGACCGATAGGGGCAAAGACCGATAGGGGAAAAGACCGATAGGGGAAAAGACCGATAGGGGCAGAGACCGATAGGGGCAGAGACAGATTGGGGCAGAGACCGGTAGGGGCAGAAACAGACAGACATAGATATATAGAGGCAGAGGAGGAGACAGAGAGGAGGAGACGGAGATGGATGGAGACAGTGACGGAGGGAAACAGAGACGGAGGGAGACGGAGGGAGACAGACAGAGAGGGAGGGAGACAGAGAGGGAGAGAGACAGAGGGAGAGAGAGGGAAGGAGACAGACAGAGGGAGAGAGAGGGAGGAAGACAGACAGAGGGAGAGAGAGGAAGACCGACAGACAGAGGGAGAGAGAGGAAGACCGACAGACAGAGGGAGAGAGACAGACAGACAGAGGGAGGGAGACAGGCAGCGGGAGAGGGAGGGAGACAGACAGAGGGAGACAGACAGAGGGAGAGAGAGGGAGGGAGACAGAGGGAGACAGACAGACAGGGAGAGAGAGGGAGGGAGACAGACAGAGTGAGTGAATGAGTGTGTGAGTGTGTGAGTGAGTGAGTGTGTGTGAGTGTGAGAGATGTGTATGCCAGGTCTGGTGGCCCAGTAGATGAAGGCGTCTGTTGCAGGGGCCTGTGTTCAACCACATGGTCAGTTTTTTTTGCTGCTCTAGCCCCGCCCCCTCCCCCACTGACCCCGCCCCCACCAGTGCGGCCCTTGGCCACAAGCCACACTGTAAATTTGGCCCCCGAGAGAAAGTTTGTGAGTACCCATGATCTAAATGAAAACAAAACAACAACAAAACTAAAGTTGGTTGAGATTTGAAAAGCTTTTGTGAGGTGATAGGTTAAGAGATAGAGCTAATTCTAGACTAAACGCGTATTTGTTTGTTTATAGGTGCCATATCTGCTGGTACCATTCATCCGACTGCTGTGAATGCCTGCTGCAGTATTGTTGTTGAGTGGACGAACCACAGCATCTTTGACTCTACACGCTTTCTCCTTCCCAACCCCTTTCCCCCTGGGATTTGCGACTTGAGCAGTGTCTCCTGTAAACTGAGGGCAAGTCTCGGCAGGATTCGGGAACTCGTGTTGCCACCCCATTGGAATCATCTAGGTTCCAGGTAGGTAGCTTATGACACAGGAGAGGCAAGATATGACAGCCCTTACTAGCATCCTGCTCAATCAACCTCTGGTCAGAGAGCTCACCACTGAAGAACCGGGTTTTAGAACCCAGCGGTGCCAGGGACACGCCCAAAGTCTTCGGGTTCTCCTGTCTTGGCAAACAGAGACACGGAATACTTCTAGGTGGCGTCAGAGATCAAATTTATTAGCTACAGCTGGTAACAGTAAACCAAGCAATACAACACGGTGTACAACTCAGGAACTGCTCAATTTTCATAGAGTATGGCATCGCTTTTTTTACACCATATTCTCATTATAAATGTACACCCACTGTGCAAAATTCTGACCAATAGGACACATTTTTTAACTGAGTATCACAATAACAAGAACCCAATTTACAGTAACCCAACCCAAAAGTTAATTATTAGGACTGTTCCAAATTCGATTTCCACAAGCCGGACAAACCCATAATTGAAAGCACTACCCATGTAATGAAAAGTCGTAAGGAAAGAAACAATTCAGATGCTGATTAGGATAAGATATGTGCAAGGAAACTAAAAGTTAACGATATCCTGAACATTGACTGGCAATTTTAGACAAGAATCAAACTTAAGGGATATTGGTTTTGCGAGGTCAGTTTCAGGTGAAGAGGTCAGTTTCTCTGCAATTTACTCACAAGTCAGAAAAGGACCTGTTATTGCATACATGAACAATGAGGCCCATGCAACTTTGTTCGTTCGGTTACCTCCACGGCCTACGTGAGGGCAGCACAAAAATGGCATCACGAACAACTCAAACAAAATGGAGTCTGGTTCGAAATCACGGAACCTCAGACCCTCCTTTTGCCATTACGTAGGCAATGACCTAAACTCACGTCAATCTGAATCCAAGTCTATATCTATTCTCATCAGGTCATCAAGGTGTTGCTGTAACATCATCTTATTATCCTTCACTTCTCTCGGGACGGGTCTTCTCACACAGATCGTAGCACAAAGACTACAAATGGCTGGACCACACTGGATGAATAAGCAACACGAGAAAATAATTGCTAAAGCCATACCAAGAAACATCAGAATCTTCCATCCCCATTTGGACAGCAGTTCCCAAAACCATTCTATCAATGACCAGTTACCTTCGTCTACATGTATAGACTCAGCGGACTTATGTAACCTCAAGATGGCTTGGTACACTGTCGGGGCGTTATCTGGTATGAAAACACAGCAACTAGACCCGATCAATTTACATACCCCACCTCTATCTGCAAGTATAATATCTAAAACAAAGCGGTTCTGTAATGTCATAAGGCGATCCGCTTGAAGCTCAGCTGTAATATTGCTAAGGGCACCTGCAGTCTCATTTATAGTGGTCTCGACCACACTCGTAAGCTGACGAATATTTCTACCATTAGCCATAGGACCCCAAAAGGGCAGAAAACCCTTAAAGAAGTCCCCAACTTCTTGTGCGACAGTATCTTTCGCATCGATAACACCTCTACCATATCTTGTCTTATGGTAATTGAAAGCAGCTGTGTATGTAGGGGGAAGCAAAAATGCCACATAACATGTGCCTGAGAAATCAGGAGGCAACCATGTATATGCTCAATCGTGACAAACAAAATACGTGCCTTTAGCTGGTACGAACGGTGGAGATTTCTGGGACGTATAGACATAGGTGTGAACGCACACACTCTTACCAAGCTGAGCTCTCGGATTCTGACCATTACCTTGCAGACAAAAATGACCTTGGTGGGGTACAATCCAAATAGGAGGAGACCTTTTCTGTCTCTCCATTTTCTGTCAGACTAATACTATATCTCGTCTTGTTCCAACCAACCAACATATGCTCGTACCTCATCTTTAGGGATAGCATTATACGCATCAATATCTCTGATCATATCTACTGTTCCCTGTATCAAGGCATTATTACTCACATTATCTTTGACGGAACGTACAGGAGATGCTTCATTCGCATAGATAAACATTGCTTGGAGTGCCCATACTGACCCATTAGGCGAAAAAGGCAAAACCAAATATGGCATTCCCTTATCTGTCGTATGTGGCATAAGACCACAAACCCAACAATTCGTGGTATTTAAGACTAGCTGATGCTGATGCAACATCTGTATAAACGAATTGTTCACAAATTCTGATCTTCGTGTCTGTTCATGTTCAGGTAATGTATGAAACTCGTGTGGAGAAACAGTAGCTGCTCACGGCTATTACCTTCTTCACTTAAGTGTGCGCCAAGATCGCACTAACGATCCTGAACCACAGACCTTGTGTCAATACGCGGCTCACCCCTTAAGGCTGTACCGCGACCCTGCAGCTGAGTCCGGATGGTGACTCGAAAAAGGAAAAAAGTCTCTTGATCTGACAAGGTGTGTTTCACTACTAAAAAAAATTCTATTTTATTTGTCCATTTCATTTTCGATCTCGGATTGTAACGTTCTTTGCCAGGCACAGTTTGTTCCTCGAAAAGGACCTCTGGATCCGTTGTGTTGATTCTCAAATGGGAAGGCACAGCAGCTTGCAGAATGTCATCATCCTCGCGTTCTGACTGAGTCCATGTCAAATGTGCATCTCTAAAAGGTACAAATCTAGGAATTCTCTCACATTCGGAGTCAGCTATTCCATCCCTCACCCACTTGTCATACGGTAAGGGCAACGGAACTTTTTTTGTATGGGTGGCATGCACCCAATTCTTTTTACCAGCTACTCTAACAGCAGTTCGAGTCGCTAGCAAGACTAAATGCAGTCCAGTCCATCTTGGTTCCAAATTTTTGGCTCGCTGAACGTTCTTGATTAGAATGTAATTTCCAGGTTGAATCGTATGGCCTGGATCTGCAGTAGCTGTCGGCAAACTGTCATAGACCTGTTGGTGGAGAACACGTAATTTAGCAGTCAAGTCATGTAAGTAATCCACCAACATAGGGTACTCAATTTTGCTGTACTTCTTAGGACGAGGCACACCCCAAACATTTGCTGGACGACCAAACACTATTTCGTATGGGCTAAGTCCCACACGAGAAGGCACTGTCGTCCTTGTTGACAAAAGAGCCAACGGCAAGGCATCCGGTCATGTAAGACCAGTGCTCGCTTGTATCTTAGCTAATTTCCGTTTTAACGTGCCATTATAGCACTCAACCAGACCTGCTGACTGGGGGTGATTCGCAGCATGAAATTTCTGATTTATTCCCAATCCAACACCTACTTTCTTCATGACTTGACACACAAATTCACTCCCATTCTCGCTCCATACAATTCTCGGCAAACCATACCTGGTAAAATACTCTTTAAGCAAAACCTTGGCTGTAGACAAGGCAGTATTATCCTTTAGGGGGTAAGCCTCTATCCATCTGGAAAAGGCGCAAACAACCACAAGGACATACTTCAAATTATTACATCTCTCCATGTGTATGTAATCTATCTGTATCACTTCAAACGGATAAGTTGGAGGAGCAAAATGACCAGCTAGAGTTACATCGTGTTGCAAACAAAGGTAACTAGTATTTTTGTTCAACTTGTACATAATGTTAGCAGGGCTCAGTGAAGCTAACCCAGTCTAAATTTGCTTGTGGGTTTGATGCTGAAATCATACTGACTACAGTTTCGGAACGTTTGATAAAGGAGCCTCTACCGACAATCTAAATCACGGGTACTCATAGTATGGCCCGCGGGCCTTCAGCGGCCCGGCAAGCCTTCCTGTGCGGCCCGCGGACCTTGCAGAGATGTACCTGTGTTCTATTTATTTTTTCTAAAGTGTCTGCGAACACCGGTTGTTCATTTATGGGGGCCGCGTGATTTCAGGCATAGAGTGGAGAGGCAGTGGCGCTAAGAAGATGTCAAATACAACAAGGCCTCATTAACAATTAAAAGACCTGTGAAGTACTCCGGTGATTGGCGCCAAGGGGGCTTTGATCTGACTGCTCGGGGAGGGGGGGGTGCCGTGACAGCTGTGACCCCCAGGCCAAGTGGTGGGACACCAACCCTACAAAGCAGCACATTCTGAAAGAAAACGAGCTGGTTTTTACATGGGGGGGGCTGTCTCTGGGCTGGTGACGGGGAATGTAGACACAGTATGTGTGCACTGCCCGAGAGACAAACAGGGGAAAAGACAGACATGGGCAGAGACAGGCAGGGGCAGAGACAGATAGGGGCAGAGACAGATAGGGGCAGAGACAGATATAGGCAGGGGCATATATAGGCAGGGGCAGATAGAGGCAGGGGCAGATAGAGGCAGAGACAAAGACAGGCTGGCAGAGACAGATAGGGGCAGAGACAGACAGGGGCAGAGACAGACAGGGGCAGAGACAGACAGGGACAGTGACCGATAGGGGCAGAGACAGATATAGGCAGGGGCAGATATAGGCAGGGGCAGATAATGGCAGGGGCAGATATAGGCAGGGGCAGATAGAGGCAGAGACAAAGACAGACTGGCAGAGACAGATAGGGGTAGAGACAGACAGGGGCAGAGACCGAAAGGGGCAGAGACCGTGACAGACTGACCGAGGCAGAGACAGATAGGGACAAAGACCGATAGGGGCAGAGACCGATAGGGGCAGATAGAGGCAGGGACAGATAGAGGCAGAGACAGGGACAGACTGATAGAGGCAGAGACAGACAGAGGCAGATAGAGGTAGAGACAGATAGGGGCAGAGACAGATAGAGGCACGGGCAGATAGAGGCAGGGGCAGATAGAGGCAGAGACAGGGACAGATAGGGGCAGAGACAGATAGGGGCAGAGACAGATAGGGGCAGAGACCGATAGGGGCAGAGACCGATAGGGGCAGAGACTGGGACAGACTGACAGAGGCAGAGACAGATAGGGGCAAAGACCGATAGGGGCAAAGACCGATAGGGGCAAAGACCGATAGGGACAGAGACCGATAGGGGCAGAGATAGATTGGGGCAGAGACCGGTAGGGGCAGAAACAGACAGACATAGATATATAGAGGCAGAGGAGGAGACAGAGAGGAGGAGACGGAGATGGATGGAGACAGTGACGGAGGGAAACAGAGACGGAGGGAGACGGAGGGAGACAGAGAGGGAGGGAGACAGAGAGGGAGAGAGACAGAGGGAGAGAGAGGGAAGGAGACAGACAGACAGAGGGAGAGAGAGGGAGGGAGACAGACAGACAGAGGGAGAGAGAGAGGAAGACAGACAGACATAGGGAGAGAGACAGACAGACAGAGGGAGGGAGACAGGCAGCGGGAGAGGGAGGGAGACAGACAGAGGGAGAGAGAGGGAGGGAGACAGACAGACAGAGGGAGAGAGAGGGAGGGAGACAGACCGAGTGAGTGAATGAGTGTGTGAGTGAGTGAGTGTGTGAGTGTGTGTGAGTGTGAGAGATGTGTATGCCAGGTCTGGTGGCCCAGTAGATGAAGGCGTCTGTTGCAGGGGCCTGTGTTCAACCACATGGTCAGTTGTTTTTGCTGCTCTAGCCCCGCCCCCTCCCCCACTGACCCCGCCCTCACCAGTGCGGCCCTTGGCCACAAGCCACACTGTAAATTTGGCCCCCGAGAGAAAGTTTGTGAGTACCCATGATCTAAATGAAAACAAAACAACAACAAAACTAAAGTTGGTTGAGATTTGAAAAGCTTTTGTGAGGTGATAGGTTAAGAGATAGAGCTAATTCTAGACTAAACGCGTATTTGTTTGTTTATAGGTGCCATATCTGCTGGTACCATTCATCGGACTGCTGTGAATGCCTGCTGCAGTATTGTTGTTGAGTGGACGAACCACAGCATCTTTGACTCTACACGCTTTCTCCTTCCCAACCCCTTTCCCCCTGGGATTTGCGACTTGAGCAGTGTCTCCTGTAAACTGAGGGCAAGTCTCGGCAGGATTCGGGAACTCGTGTTGCCACCCCATTGGAATCATCTAGGTTCCAGGTAGGTAGCTTATGACACAGGAGAGGCAAGATATGACAGCCCTTACTAGTATCCTGCTCAATCAACCTCTGGTCAGAGAGCTCACCACTGAAGAACCGGGTTTTAGAACCCAGCGGCGCCAGGGACACGCCCAAAGTCTTCGGGTTCTCCTGTTTTGGCAAACAGAGACACGGAATACTTCTAGGTGGCGTCAGAGATCAAATTTATTAGCTACAGCTGGTAACAGTAAACCAAGCAATACAACACGGTGTACAACTCAGGAACTGCTCAATTTTCATAGAGTAAGGCATCGCTTTTTTTCCACCATATTCTCATTATAAATGTACACCCACTGTGCAAAATTCTGACCAATAGGACACATTTTTTAACTGAGTATCACATTAACAAGAACCCAATTTACAGTAACCCAACCCAAAAGTTAATTATTAGGACTGTTCCAAATTCGATTTCCACAAGCCGGACAAACCCATAATTGAAAGCACTACCCATGTAATGAAAAGTCGTAAGGAAAGAAACAATTCAGATGCTGATTAGGATAAGATATGTGCAAGGAAACTAAAAGTTAACGATATCCTGAACATTGACTGGCAATTTTAGACAAGAATCAAACTTAAGGGATATTGGTTTTGCGAGGTCAATTTCAGGTGAAGAGGTCAGTTTCTCTGCAATTTACTCAGAAGTCAGAAAAGGACCTGTTAATGCATACATGAACAATGAGGCCCATGCAACTTTGTTCGTTCGGTTACCTCCACGGCCTACGTGAGGGCAACACAAAAATGGCGTCACGAACAACTCAAACAAAATGGAGTCTGGTTCGAAATCACGGAACCTCAGACCCTCCTTTTGCCATTACGTAGGCAATGACCTAAACTCACGTCAATCTGAATCCAAGTCTATATCTATTCTCATCAGGTCATCAAGGTGTTGCTGTAACATCATCTTATTATCCTTCACTTCTCTCGGGACGGGTCTTCTCACACAGATCGTAGCACAAAGACTACAAATGGCTGGACCACACTGGATGCATAAGCAACACGAGAAAAGAATTGCTAAAGCCATACCAAGAAACATCAGAATCTTCCATCCCCATTTGGACAGCAGTTCCCAAAACCATTCTATCAATGACCAGTTACCTTCGTCTACATGTATAGACTCAGCGGACTTATGTAACCTCAAGATGGCTTGGTACACTGTCGGGGCGTTATCTGGTATGAAAACACAGCAACTAGACCCGATCAATTTACATACCCCACCTCTATCTGCAAGTATAATATCTAAAACAAAGCGGTTCTGTAATGTCATAAGGCGATCCGCTTGAAGCTCAGCTGTAATATTGCTAAGTATTTACAACAAGGGGTGGTGATGGACAGAGTCTCTGAAATAAGCAGAAAACTCTCACCCAGTCAAGAGATCAGGGCTAGATCCAACACCGTTTTTTAGCTCATTGCACCATCCCAGTTTCAGAACCTGGCTGTATGCAAATTAGTCTGTCCCTGGCCCAGTGCATCATGGGAACAGGGCAGACCAGACTACAAAAGCCAATTCTTACACTGGGAAGGAAACAAGCTTCCGGGGACCGGTTTCTGGCATTTCAGCCGTCTTCGGCCCGGCTTGCTTGAATCCTGATGGTGCAATGAGCAAGGGACTCACATCTGAGTATACCCTTCCACGCTTAGGGTGGACAAAAATATTTACAACAAGGGGTGGTGATGGACAGAGTAATATTGCTAAGGGCACCTGCAGTCTCATTTATAGTGGCCTCGAGCACACTCGTAAGCTGACGAATATTTCTACCATTAGCCATAGGACCCCAAAAGGGCAGAAAACCCTTAAAGAAGTCCCCAACTTCTTGTGCGACAGTATCTTTCGCATTGATAACACCTCTACCATATCTTGTCTTATGGTAATTGAAAGCAGCTGTGTATGTAGGGGGAAGCAAAAATGCCACATAACATGTGCCTGAGAAATCAGGAGGCAACCATGTATATGCTCAATCGTGACAAACAAAATACGTGCCTTTAGCTGGTACGAACGGTGGAGATTTCTGGGACGTATAGACATCGGTGTGAACGCACACACTCTTACCAAGCTGAGCTCTCGGATTCTGACCATTACCTTGCAGACAAAAATGACCTTGGTGGGGTACAATCCAAATAGGAGGAGACCTTTTCTGTCTCTCCATTTTCTGTCAGACTAATACTATATCTCGTCTTGTTCCAACCAACCAACATATGCTCGTACCTCATCTTTAGGGATAGCATTATACGCATCAATATCTCTGATCATATCTACTGTTCCCTGTATCAAGGCATTATTACTCACATTATCTTTGACGGAACGTACAGGAGATGCTTCATTCGCATAGATAAACATTGCTTGGAGTGCCCATACTGACCCATTAGGCGAAAAAGGTAAAACCAAATATGGCATTCCCTTATCTGTCGTATGTGGCATAAGACCACAAACCCAACAATTCGTGGTATTTAAGACTAGCTGATGCTGATGCAACATATGTATAAATGAATTGTTCACAAATTCTGATCTTCGTGTCTGTTCATGTTCAGGTAATGTATGAAACTCGTGTGGAGAAACAGTAGCTTCTCACGGCTATTACCTTCTTCACTTAAGTGTGCGCCAAGATCGCACTAACGATCCTGAACCACAGACCTTGTGTCAATACGCGGCTCACCCCTTAAGGCTGTACCGCGACCCTGCAGCTGAGTCCGGATGGTGACTCGAAAAAGGAAAAAAGTCTCTTGATCTGACAAGGTGTATTTCACTACTAAAAAAAATTCAATTTTATTTGTCCATTTCATTTTCGATCTCAGATTGTAACGTTCTTTGCCAGGCACAGTTTGTTCCTCGAATAGGACCTCTGGATCCGTTGTGTTGATTCTCAAATGGGAAGGCACAGCAGCTTGCAGAATGTCATCATCCTCGCGTTCTGACTAAGTCCATGTCAAATGTGCATCTCTAAAAGGTACAAATCTAGGAATTCTCTCACATTCGGAGTCAGCTATTCCATCCCTCACCCACTTGTCATACGGTAAGGGCAACGGAACTTTTTTTGTATGGGTGGCATACACCCAATTCTTTTTACCAGCTACTCTAACAGCAGTTCGAGTCGCTAGCAAGACTAAATGCGGTCCAGTCCATCTTGGTTCCCAAATTTTGGCTCGCTGAACGTTCTTGATTAGAATGTAATTTCCAGGTTGAATCGTATGGCCTGGATCTGCAGTAGCTGTCGGCAAACTGTCATAGACCTGTTGGTGGAGAACACGTAATTTAGCAGTCAAGTCATGTAAGTAATCCACCAACATAGGGTACTCAATTTTGCTGTACTTCTTAGGACGAGGCACACCCCAAACATTTGCTGGACGACCAAACACTATTTCGTATGGGCTAAGTCCCACACGAGAATGCACTGTTGTCCTTGTTGACAAAAGAGCCAACGGCAAGGCATCCGGCCATGTAAGACCAGTGCTCGCTTGTATCTTAGCTAATTTCCGTTTTAACGTGCCATTATAGCACTCAACCAGACCTGCTGACTGGGGGTGATTCGCAGCATGAAATTTCTGATTTATTCCCAATCCAACACCTACTTTCTTCATGACTTGACCCACAAATTCACTCCCATTCTCGCTCCATACAATTCTCGGCAAACCATACCTGGTAAAATACTCTTTAAGCAAAACCTTGGCTGTAGACAAGGAAGTATTATCCTTTAGGGGGTAAGCCTCTATCCATCTGGAAAAGGCGCAAACAACCACAAGGACATACTTCAAATTATTACATCTCTCCATGTGTATGTAATCTATCTGTATCACTTCAAACGGATAAGTTGGAGGAGCAAAATGACCAGCTAGAGTTACATCGTGTTGCAAACAAAGGTAACTAGTATTTTTGTTCAACTTGTACATACTGTTAGCTGGGCTCAGTGAAGATAACCCAGTCTAAATTTGCTTGTGGGTTTGATGCTGAAATCATACTGACTACAGTTTCGGAACGTTTGATAAAGGAGCCTCTACCGACAATCTAAATCACGGATACTCATAGTATGGCCCGCGGGCCTTCAGCGGCCCGGCAAGCCTTCCTGTGCGGCCCGCGGACCTTGCAGAGATGTACCTGTGTTCTATTTATTTTTTCTAAAGTGTCTGCGAACACCGGTTGTTCATTTATGGGGGCCGCGTGATTTCAGGCATAGAGTGGAGAGGCAGTGGCGCTAAGAAGATGTCAAATACAACAAGGCCTCATTAACAATTAAAAGACCTGTGAAGTACTCCGGTGATTGGCGCCAAGGGGGCTTTGATCTGACTGCTCGGGGAGGGGGGGGGGGTGCCGTGACAGCTGTGACCCCCAGGCCAAGTGGTGGGACACCAACCCTACAAAGCAGCACATTCTGAAAGAAAACGAGCTGGTTTTTACATGGGGGGGCTGTCTCTGGGCTGGTGACGGGGAAGTGTAGACACAGTATGTGTGCACTGCCCGAGAGACAAACAGGGGAAAAGACAGACATGGGCAGAGACAGGCAGGGGCAGAGACAGATAGGGGCAGAGACAGATAGGGGCAGAGACAGATAGGGGCAGAGACAGATATAGGCAGGGGCATATATAGGCAGGGGCAGATAGAGGCAGGGGCAGATAGAGGCAGAGACAAAGACAGACTGGCAGAGACAGATAGGGGCAGAGACAGACAGGGGCAGAGACAGACAGGGACAGTGACCGATAGGGGCAGAGACAGATAGGGGCAGAGACAGATATAGGCAGGGGCAGATATAGGCAGGGGCAGATATAGGCAGGGGCAGATAGAGGCAGAGACAAAGACAGACTGGCAGAGACAGATAGGGGTAGAGACAGACAGGGGCAGAGACCGAAAGGGGCAGAGACCGTGACAGACTGACCGAGGCAGAGACAGATAGGGGCAAAGACCGATAGGGGCAGAGACCGATAGGGGCAGATAGAGGCAGGGACAGATAGAGGCAGAGACAGGGACAGACTGATAGAGGCAGAGACAGACAGAGGCAGATAGAGGTAGAGACAGATAGGGGCAGAGACAGATAGAGGCACGGGCAGATAGAGGCAGGGGCAGATAGAGGTAGAGACAGGGACAGACTGGCAGAGACAGATAGGGGCAGAGACAGATAGGGGCAGAGACCGATAGGGGCAGAGACCGATAGGGGCAGAGACTGGGACAGACTGGCAGAGACAGATAGGGGCAGAGACAGATAGGGGCAAAGACCGATAGGGGCAAAGACCGATAGGGGCAGAGATAGATTGGGGCAGAGACCGGTAGGGGCAGAAACAGACAGACATAGATATATAGAGGCAGAGGAGGAGACAGAGAGGAGGAGACGGAGATGGATGGAGACAGTGACGGAGGGAAACAGAGACGGAGGGAGACGGAGGGAGACAGAGAGGGATGGAGACAGAGAGGGAGAGAGAGGGAAGGAGACAGACAGACAGAGGGAGAGAGAGGGAGGGAGACAGACAGACAGACATAGGGAGAGAGACAGACAGAGGGAGGGAGACAGGCAGCGGGAGAGGGAGGGAGACAGACAGAGGGAGAGAGAGGGAGGGAGACAGACAGACAGAGGGAGAGAGAGGGAGGGAGACAGACAGAGTGAGTGAATGAGTGTGTGAGTGAGTGAGTGTGTGAGTGTGTGTGAGTGTGAGAGATGTGTATGCCAGGTCTGGTGGCCCAGTAGATGAAGGCGTCTGTTGCAGGGGCCTGTGTTCAACCACATGGTCAGTTGTTTTTGCTGCTCTAGCCCCGCCCCCTCCCCCACTGACCCCGCCCCACCAGTGCGGCCCTTGGCCACAAGCCACACTGTAAATTTGGCCCCCGAGAGAAAGTTTGTGAGTACCCATGATCTAAATGAAAACAAAACAACAACAAAACTAAAGTTGGTTGAGATTTGAAAAGCTTTTGTGAGGTGATAGGTTAAGAGATAGAGCTAATTCTAGACTAAACGCGTATTTGTTTGTTTATAGGTGCCATATCTGCTGGTACCATTCATCCGACTGCTGTGAATGCCTGCTGCAGTATTCTTGTTGAGTGGACGAACCACAGCATCTTTGACTCTACACGCTTTCTCCTTCCCAACCCCTTTCCCCCTGGGATTTGCGACTTGAGCAGTGTCTCCTGTAAACTGAGGGCAAGTCTCGGCAGGATTCGGGAACTCGTGTTGCCACCCCATTGGAATCATCTAGGTTCCAGGTAGGTAGCTTATGACACAGGAGAGGCAAGATATGACAGCCCTTACTAGTATCCTGCTCAATCAACCTCTGGTCAGAGAGCTCACCACTGAAGAACCGGGTTTTAGAACCCAGCGGTGCCAGGGACACGCCCAAAGTCTTCGGGTTCTCCTGTTTTGGCAAACAGAGACACGGAATACTTCTAGGTGGCGTCAGAGATCAAATTTATTAGCTACAGCTGGTAACAGTAAACCAAGCAACACAACACGGTGTACAACTCAGGAACTGCTCAATTTTCATAGAGTAAGGCATCGCTTTTTTTACACCATATTCTCATTATAAATGTACACCCACTGTGCAAAATTCTGACCAATAGGACACATTTTTTAACTGAGTATCACATTAACAAGAACCCAATTTACAGTAACCCAACCCAAAAGTTAATTATTAGGACTGTTCCAAATTCGATTTCCACAAGCCGGACAAACCCATAATTGAAAGCACTACCCATGTAATGAAAAGTCGTAAGGAAAGAAACAATTCAGATGCCGATTAGGATAAGATATGTGCAAGGAAACTAAAAGTTAACGATATCCTGAACATTGACTGGCAATTTTAGACAAGAATCAAACTTAAGGGATATTGGTTTTACGAGGTCAGTTTCAGGTGAAGAGGTCAGTTTCTCTGCAATTTACTCAGAAGTCAGAAAAGGACCTGTTAATGCATACATGAACAATGAGGCCCATGCAACTTTGTTCGTTCGGTTACCTCCACGGCCTACGTGAGGGCAACACAAAAATGGCGTCACGAACAACTCAAACAAAATGGAGTCTGGTTCGAAATCACGGAACCTCAGACCCTCCTTTTGCCATTACGTAGGCAATGACCTAAACTCACGTCAATCTGAATCCAAGTCTATATCTATTCTCATCAGGTCATCAAGGTGTTGCTGTAACATCATCTTATTATCCTTCACTTCTCTCGGGACGGGTCTTCTCACACAGATCGTAGCACAAAGACTACAAATGGCTGGACCACACTGGGTGCATAAGCAACACGAGAAAAGAATTGCTAAAGCCATACCAAGAAACATCAGAATCTTCCATCCCCATTTGGACAGCAGTTCCCAAAACCATTCTATCAATGACCAGTTACCTTCGTCTACATGTATAGACTCAGCGGACTTATGTAACCTCAGGATGGCTTGGTACACTGTCGGGGCGTTATCTGGTATGAAAACACAGCAACTAGACCCGATCAATTTACATACCCCACCTCTATCTGCAAGTATAATATCTAAAACAAAGCGGTTCTGTAATGTCATAAGGCGATCCGCTTGAAGCTCAGCTGTAATATTGCTAAGGGCACCTGCAGTCTCATTTATAGTGGCCTCGACCACACTCGTAAGCTGATGAATATTTCTACCATTAGCCATAGGACCCCAAAAGGGCAGAAAACCCTTAAAGAAGTCCCCAACTTCTTGTGCGACAGTATCTTTCGCATTGATAACACCTCTACCATATCTTGTCTTATGGTAATTGAAAGCAGCTGTGTATGTAGGGGGAAGCAAAAATGCCACATAACATGTGCCTGAGAAATCAGGAGGCAACCATGTATATGCTCAATCGTGACAAACAAAATACGTGCCTTTAGCTGGTACGAACGGTGGAGATTTCTGGGACGTATAGACATAGGTGTGAACGCACACACTCTTACCAAGCTGAGCTCTCGGATTCTGACCATTACCTTGCAGACAAAAATGACCTTGGTGGGGTACAATCCAAATAGGAGGAGACCTTTTCTGTCTCTCCATTTTCTGTCAGACTAATACTATATCTCGTCTTGTTCCAACCAACCAACATATGCTCGTACCTCATCTTTAGGGATAGCATTATACGCATCAATATCTCTGATCATATCTACTGTTCCCTGTATCAAGGCATTATTACTCACATTATCTTTGACGGAACGTACAGGAGATGCTTCATTCGCATAGATAAACATTGCTTGGAGTGCCCATACTGACCCATTAGGCGAAAAAGGCAAAACCAAATATGGCATTCCCTTATCTGTCGTATGTGGCATAAGACCACAAACCCAACAATTCGTGGTATTTAAGACTAGCTGATGCTGATGCAACATCTGTATAAACGAATTGTTCACAAATTCTGATCTTCGTGTCTGTTCATGTTCAGGTAATGTATGAAACTCGTGTGGAGAAACAGTAGCTGCTCACGGCTATTACCTTCTTCACTTAAGTGTGCGCCAAGATCGCACTAACGATCCTGAACCACAGACCTTGTGTCAATAAGCGGCTCACCCCTTAAGGCTGTACCGCGACCCTGCAGCTGAGTCCGGATGGTGACTCGAAAATGGAAAAAAGTCTCTTGATCTGACAAGGTGTATTTCACTACTAAAAAAAATTCAATTTTATTTGTCCATTTCATTTTCGATCTCAGATTGTAACGTTCTTTGCCAGGCACAGTTTGTTCCTCAAAAAGGACCTCTGGATCCGTTGTGTTGATTCTCAAATGGGAAGGCACAGCAGCTTGCAGAATGTCATCATCCTCGCGTTCTGACTGAGTCCATGTCAAATGTGCATCTCTAAAAGGTACAAATCTAGGAATTATCTCACATTCGGAGTCAGCTATTCCATCCCTCACCCACTTGTCATACGGTAAGGGCAACGGAACTTTTTTTGTATGGGTGGCATGCACCCAATTCTTTTTACCAGCTACTCTAACAGCAGTTCGAGTCGCTAGCAAGACTAAATGCGGTCCAGTCCATCTTGGTTCCCAAATTTTGGCTCGCTGAACGTTCTTGATTAGAATGTAATTTCCAGGTTGAATCGTATGGCCTGGATCTGCAGTAGCTGTCGGCAAACTGTCATAGACCTGTTGGTGGAGAACACGTAATTTAGCAGTCAAGTCATGTAAGTAATCCACCAACATAGGGTACTCAATTTTGCTGTACTTCTTAGTACGAGGCACACCCCAAACATTTGCTGGACGACCAAACACTATTTCGTATGGGCTAAGTCCCACACGAGAATGCACTGTTGTCCTTGTTGACAAAAGAGCCAACGGCAAGGCATCCGGCCATGTAAGACCAGTGCTCGCTTGTATCTTAGCTAATTTCCGTTTTAACGTGCCATTATAGCACTCAACCAGACCTGCTGACTGGGGGTGATTCGCAGCATGAAATTTCTGATTTATTCCCAATCCAACACCTACTTTCTTCATGACTTGACCCACAAATTCACTCCCATTCTCGCTCCATACAATTCTCGGCAAACCATACCTGGTAAAATACTCTTTCAGCAAAACCTTGGCTGTAGACAAGGCAGTATTATCCTTTAGGGGGTAAGCCTCTATCCATCTGGAAAAGGCGCAAACAACCACAAGGACATACTTCAAATTATTACATCTCTCCATGTGTATGTAATCTATCTGTATCACTTCAAACGGATAAGTTGGAGGAGCAAAATGACGAGCTAGAGTTGGGGTTCCCTTGCCAGGATTATGCATCAGGCAAATCATACAATGCTTCACCAAATTCTCAGCACATTTAGGAATTCCAGCATTCTGCCATACTGGAGCCAACAACTTGCATATTCCCTTCGAACTAATGTGAGCCATTCCATGAGCCATAGTAACCACTTGGAGCACATACGCATCTGGCAACAACCATGGCTGGTGTTCTCACAACTCAACCCAACAACCCGTCGAATCCAACATACCCGTACTTTCTCTCCACGTACTCACTTCCTTTTCCGTAGCTACATCCTGAATTGACTTCACACTTTCTATTGTGTCTTCACACATTCCACCAGCCATAACCCAATTAGCAGGGCCTGCAACATACATACGGCTCATCATGTCTTTGCCCGTTTCCTTCGCAACTTCAAATGCATTCCCTCGACCTACATCATCCACAACTTTCTTATGCGCACTACAGTATAGACATTCACTCGCTTTCCCTCTAACAACACACACGCTCTAGTCAATGCAATCAACTCTGCTGCTTGCGCAGAATTCTGTGCTATGCCTGCTGTTTCAACAACTGTATGTAAAGTTGTGACAGCATATGCTGCAGTCGTCTCACCATTCGGAAGCTTGAAACACGAACCATCTACCCATAAGGTACCATCAACATCCGTAAGGGGAGTATCCCTTAAGTCAACTCTAGCTTTCGTTTCTTCCTCTGTACGAAGAAAACAATCATGCTGTTCTTGAGCAGCCGTCTCTGTAGAGATCGGCAACAACGTAGCTGGATTCAACACATTACATCTTTTAATGTGAACATGGCTAGCCAACAGTGTCAACTCATAACCTGAAAGACGTGCACTAGTAAGGTGCAGTGTCTTGGTCCTGTTTAATAAAGTGTCCACTGCATGTGGGATCATCAAAACCAACGTATTATCCAATACCAAACCAGCAGACTGTCGGATAGAAACAGCCGCTGCCGCTGTAGCTCTCCAACAACTCGATAACGCCTTAGCAACTGGGTCTAACGTAGCTGAAAAATATGCACATGGACGCTGCTTGTCCCCGAATGGTTGTGTCAACACTGACAACCACAACCTTCTCTCTCGTGCACGTACAACATGAAAGGCTTACTATAGTTTGGAGTACCCAACACAGGAGCCGAACACAATGCATCGCGTAATTCAGAAAAACTTTTCTGACATTCGTCAGACCAGGGAAGAGGATGCGGAGTATCTTTCAGAGTCAATGCTAACAGAGGTTTCGCTAACAATGAGAAATTGGGGATCCACTGTCTAGAATACGATGTGATACCTAAGAAGGCACGTACTTCTCTCTGTGTGGATGGCACACTCATTTGCGCAATCGCTTGAATTCGTTCTGGGGTCAACCTTCTTCCCTCCTTCGACAAGAGAGGACCTAAATAGGTTACTTCTTGTCGGCAATACTGTAACTTGGAAGGTGACACTTTATGATGAAGGTCAGACAAATGTCGTAACAAAGAAAGAGTAGCCTCTTTACAAATCTCTTCGTCATCAGCAGTAATCAACAGATCATCAACGTACTGAATAAGAGTAGCACCAGAAGGCAATACAAAATCATCAAGCTGAGTTTTCAACGCCTGACTATAGATGGAGGGACTTTCACAATAACCTTGGGGAGCTCTCTTAAACCGGAAGCTTCGGCCTCCTAAAGAGAAGCCAAAAATATCTCTACTTTCCTCAGCAATTGGAATGCTAAAGAAAGCATTCTTCAGGTCGATAACAGAAAACCAAGCTGCCGAAGCAGGAATCAGAGTCAACAAAGCAGTGATATCAGGGACAACAAGAAACTGTGGCACCACAATCTTATTCACTTCTCGAAGATCGATCACAAACCGATACACAGGTGGCTGAAAAGCATCAGTACGCTTAAGGACAGGCAAAACAGGACTGTTACACACGTTACCTCTCATTTCTTGTATTACACCCTTCTCAACCAAATCATAAATAATTGCTAGAAGAGCTCTCTCGCCATCACTAGAGATTTTATATTGGGGAATACGAGGTAGCCTAACATTCGACTTAAGGGTAACAACATAGGGTGGAATCTGCAAAATACCAACATCATTGGGACCTGTAGCTCAAAGTATATCAGGAAGAGAACGCAATTCCAGTGGAAGGCAATCTTTAGACAAATACATCGGAGAAATCACTTTCTTACCCAAGGTAAGATGTACTCCCGAAGGAGAGCAATGTAATGTCGCATGCAGTCTTTTCAGCAAGTCCAAACCCTACAGATTCTCACCACAACTAGTCGTTAGAATAAGGGGAGCTTACAATTCACAAGGACCAATAGAAAGGGACAAAGGACTAGAAACCGGATTACGAACTGGGGCGCCTGAAAATCCTACGGAAACATTGGTCAAGCCAGACAAAGGTGCGCCAGGAAGTTTAGAGTGCATAATAGAACTCTTCGTCGCACCAGTATCCAAAAGAAAAGGTTCTGCCACACCTGATGTAATCACTTCAACATAAGGTCTATTCTGGTCTACTGGAACTGACACTACTCCCTCTCTTTGCCCATGGCTGTCCTAACTATAATTATAACCAGCACTCTCACTCTCGACATAATAATCATCAACATAGTACTGTGCAGACTGAACACTCGGAACATTCTGTCTGTCAAAAAAATTCAAAGAATTCTGAAGGGAAGAGGAACGCTCATTCTGGGGTAACACACCACGTCCCCTACCCCTAGGAGCTTGCTGGAAACCACCACGACCTCTCTGACCAGATACGCCATTCGCACGTTGTAACAAAGCCGGGCAACTATTCTTGAAATGACCTTCCTCTCTGCAATAAGCACACTGATTAGGAACAGGAAAGAATCGCGGAGCATAAGGTCCAGGCTTCTGAAACAATCTATAAACTGTGGAGGTTGCTGAAACTGAGGCTGATTCTGACGAGGCGGATAAGCTTGCTGCAAAAGAACCTTCGTCTTTAGATCTATAGTATTCTTCTCTGCTTTATCCTTCTCATCTTTAACCCTATTCTCAAAATATTGTGCAGTAGCCAATATCTGGGCCGACGAAGAAACAGCCCATGAACTCTCAGAGTCCTTTAACTTATTAAAACGTTCGGGAAGCAAATTAAAGACAAATTTGTCCACGAACAACCTTTGACCACCTTCCGTACTCATGTCCTGACCACTATGATCAATAAACGTTTCCTCAAACCTAGTGAAGAAATCAGACACACTCTCGTCTTTCTTTTGCTTACACGCTGCCAACTTATCCCAATTCACTCGTAGGGGAGGCATCATAGTCTTCATCAAATTAATAATTCTACCGGGTAAATCTGCAACTAAAGGTTCAGGTTTAGCACCTCCTACCTGTCGACCATCCGCAGCAACAATATTCGCCCAAGTATCACCTAATTCTGCAACATGATTCTCATGGCAAATTTTCGCCCACAAAGGTTGCGGAACTACATTACCCATCAACATATCAATGTCGGCTAAATTCATGACACACGCATCAACTGTCTGGGACAACTCCTTGTAATAACCAGCAGGATTCTTACGAGGGTCAGGTAAGGTCTGCTTAAGAGCCAAGACCTCTGCTCTCTTCCAAGGGACATGTACCCATACTCGCTGAAAATGAGCCGGTGCGGACACAATACCCAAATTTACATTAGCCTAAACTGCGTCTCTCCATACGGGAGGAACTTCTCTCATAGGATACTGCTTCACTTTCCTCCTAAGGCGGAAGTTGAGACCTAAAAACAAGTATCGTCTCCACGGCATCTGTAACATCAGATTCTACTATCGTCCCTTTAGCAAATTCGGACTGAACATCAAGTAGTTCCTGCGTAATCAAACCCAACTCATTATTTTCCCATTCCTGATGCAGAAACACACACATTACATCAAAAACATACCTTTGCTTAGGCGGTTCCTATTGAAAGAAAACATCCATAATCGCTTGCAAATTATACCTAGAGGCATTTGAAATCCATCTACGAGCCAACAAATCCAACACTGCCCGTTCCTCGGGACCGGGAAGCTGACTACAACTCTGCTTACGTTCCGAAACAGGGGTCATATTCAATGACCCAAGCAATGGAGACAACAAATTAGAGACAGTCTCTGTCATTCGTTTTCGAACAGAAGGAGAAGAAGCAGACATAAGAACAGGAGAATAAGTATTTTGGGGCAGAGAAGGTGTAGAGATAAGAACAGTAGGAGTCGAAGATGCAGAAGTAGAAGGCAAAGGAGTTTGAGGCAAGGCTGGTAGCAAAGATGGCGACCCTAGAGCGGGTTGCGCAGGAGGAGGCAAAACCATCTGTGGAGCACCGGGTGGTTGAACAACAACAGGAGGTTGAACAACAAAGGGTGGAACAACAGGAGGTAATGGAGGCGCAGTAGCACCCTGCACATAAGGAGGTGGCAATCTCAACAAATGAGAGATCAAAGGATCTTTTTCAAGATCTTCAATCGCTTTCGGAGGAGAAAGCGGCAAGGCCGGATAACATTTATCTATGGCCATGCAACGCTGCCTATCTAAAACTTCACTCGCTCGCTCTTCTCCATCATCCCTATACTGGCTAGCAGCTTGTAGTACTGACATATTCTTACCTTTCCTATCTCTCTTTGCTTGTTTAATTTCTCTATGTTTGGCTTCTTTTCGCCAAAGGCGGAAAGAGTCAAACATTGCCGGCCGGGCTTTCTGTTTAAATAGCGCAACTTCCAAATTATCTAAAATATTTAATTCAAAACTACCATGTTGGGGCCATCGTAAAACACCATATGTTTTAGTATAGCGGACCCATACTTCATTATAAGTAATAGGACCCACTCCGTGTTTTGAATAGAGCTCATAAGTCGGAGTTCCAACCGGAGGTATCGGACACGAATCCTCCATTCGGGAATCCCTGTTACAACCACAACTAAACCATTTCCTAATTTTGCTAAGACCAGGCATCTTATAGCTCACTAATCTAGCTTCAAACTTCAAGGGGTTACCAACTATCGATACACTCTCAAATATACGAGCCCCCCGGTGGCCAGCAGCCGACGATGGCGGCAGCTTAGTGGGAGAGCTCCGCAGCTGAAGCGGCCTCCAAGGATATCCGACCAGTGATCCGCACACTTATTTCCCATGCGGGAAGGTACTGATGCCCAGGACCGGGCGGCAGAGGTACGGCGAAGCGGGGACAAAATCCGGGACCGGAGAGGCGAGTTCGAGCAGACCCAGAGTGGGCCCCTGTGAAGATCCTGAGCCGGGGACCTGCCTGAACTGGCGAGCCGACAGGAAGTGAGTCGACCTGGGCAGAGAGCCGCCGGAAACGACCGCCCGCGACGGCATCGGTGGAGCGACCCACAGACGTCCAGCGGAGCTTCGCGGGCTCCGGGAGATCCGAGCGCGACACCAGGCGCCCCTGCGCTGAGTGGCGGGGGGAGGTGCAGACGACTGGAGGAGACGGGCGGAATCGCCCGGAGCGGAGGACTCAGATCCGGGGCCCGCCATCTTGTGGACCCGGCGGGGACCCAGTGGCCGGTCGGGTGCTGGAGACCGACGAGGGAAGGCGCACAGTGAGTGTGGCGGGCACAGGCGGGCACTGAGGCCTAAGTGACATACCGAGTAGCCCACATAAACTCTACTCCCCAAACACGGACAGAGTTACCAGGAAGTGTCGATCGCCCCACGGAGGCAGCGGGGGGGCGAGGCAGAGACATACAGCGACGGACGTTGGGGGGGGCGCTGCAGGTGCGCACCCATAGCCAGATAATAGTCCCGTACCACCCGAGGGGGCAACTCACAGTGCATCGGCCACACACACAGCGGACCAGGGGGTTCACACGCAGGGACGTCGTGGAGCCTACGACGAGCCGGGGGATAACAGGCCTGGGCGCCCGGAGACACGGCGGAGAGTAGGCTGTGGACCGGTTATTCCCGGAAGGCGGGTTGCCCCAGAACAGTATACAGAACCGGGAGTTAACAGACAAAACTCGACGTAAGAAGCTCCACGACCAAGATGGCCGGCAAGGGGCTGAAAAACAACGCGACGCAGTCTCGCCTGGACCGCTTCGCGTATGAGAAACCAGGCACCCCCCCTCCGGACGCCAGATCACAGGGGGGCAAGTTAGTGGAGGCGACGGGAGGCAAAAAGGCTACCCTGGATGACGTCATGCGCGCTCTCACTCAGGTACAAGCGACGGTGGGGACCATTTCAACCGAAATCACGCTGATCCGGGCGGATTTCCACAAGATGACGGAGAAGGTGAATAACATGGAAGTTGTGACGAAAGCCCTGGTGGAGGATGTTTCAGAGCTACAGATTACGATGGAACGTATCTCAAAGGAGAATAAGGAACTGAGAGATAAGCTCGATGACCAAGAAGGGCGCTCGAGGCGGAACAACGTCCGTATAATAGGTGTGCCAGAATCGGAAGACACAAGGACAATGGATTTGTATGTTGAGAACTTAATCAAGCAGCACCTACAACCTAAGGGACTCTCGAACTTCTTCACTGTGGAGAGAGCCCATAGGGTCCCTGGTGGCCGCCGTCAAACGGGAGCCAACCCCAGGCCGATCGTAGCACGGCTCTTTAATTTCAGGGATCGTGATGTCATTCTACAGGCAGCGAGGACCTCACCCCCCATCAAGATTCAAAACGCAACGATGGCCTTTTTTCCGGACTACACGGCGGAGGTCGCGAGGAGGAGGAGAACATTCTTCGAGGTCAAAAAAGAACTTCGCGCCAGGGAAATCCCGTATTCGATGCTCTTCCCAGCCAAACTTCGGGTGGTGGACGGCAATAAGACTTGGTTTTTCGATACCCCGGAGGCTGCACAGGATTGGCTGGAGGGCTGGCGGACGGCAGGTGTCCCTCGTCGATCCAACAGACAGTCTAAACACCGCAATGGTGGGTCACAGCGGGGCCCGCAGTCGATAGGGGGAGAAGAAGAGTCGTTGTCACCTCTGAGCGGTATTCCAGAGGGGGACACTGAGGGAGAGCAGTAAGCCCCGGAACCTGAACAATTGGACAGTGATCACCGCAGACCGAGAATGCCGCTGTGGACACTGGGCAGAGGGCCTCCGCGAACAAGAAGGAGGCCGCCGACTGCGGAGAGTCCTTCGCCCCAGCGAGCAAGTACTATGTTATGGGGGGGGATCAGGCACTCTGCTAAGTTGGGGGGGCGGGCAGTTCGTAGTCCGTTGAGCAAGAGGGCAGGGAGGGGGGGAGTTGGGGTGAGGGGAATAGTTGGGGTTTTGGTTAGTTTACAGGGTCAGGACACAATAAGCAGGGCGCAAGCGCGTAGGGTACAGGTACCATGGCACGGCGTGCAGACTCACTATCAGTCCAATCATGGTGGGAGGAGATGATACTATGGGGCAGGCAATCCCGCTGAACATTATGTCTTGGAATGTGAGGGGCCTAGGAGATAAAATAAAGAGAGGGTTAGTGATACAGGGCATAAAGAGACTGAATCCTGCTCTGGTTTTATTGCAGGAAACTCATTTAACGGGCACAGCGACACGGGCCCTGGATAGAAAGGGGTACAGCATGGTGGTGCACTCTGAATTTACCAAAGGGTCCCGTGGTACGGGGATCTTAATGCACCGTACGTCAAAATTCATAGTCCAATCCACTAAAATCGATACACAGGGTCGCTTTGCTGCGATACACGGGAGGTGGGAGGGGAGACCGCTTAATGTGGTGTCAGTCTATGTCCCACCGGCACTGCATACCGCGGCTCTCCCAGAGCTGGGGAACTTCCTACTGGAACTGCCGGGAGGGGACCTCATCATAGGGGGCGACTTTAATGCAGTGGCACATAACACGATGGACCGCTTCCCGGTGCGCACACAAACACCGGGGCCCTCCCGACTGCATGAATTCATGGAGGCACAGGGGTTGGTGGATGTATGGAGGCAGTCTCACCCGGGGGACCGTCAGTACACATATTACTCGGCGGTTCATGACAGCTTATCAAGAATTGATTATCTCCTCACAATGGGGGGGGGGCCTCCTCACTGTAGCCGAAGTTCGAATCCGTCCACGAGGGATCTCAGATCACTCCCCACTGACAATGGCACTTTCCAGTCATGAACATGCACGCAAACGCATCTACCCTATCTACCCATGCTACCTTCACGAGCCATCAGTAGCCAAAACACTAAAAGGGGGCACTAAGTCCTACTTTGCTGAGAATGCAGGGTCAGTGCGCTCACACACCACCTTGTGGGAAGCCTACAAGACAGTCCTGCGAGGGCAGGCCGTCTCCGCTATAACACACCATAAACGCACGAAGCGTCGGACTCTGCTAGACTTGGAGGACCGACTGGAAAAGGCCACACAAAATCATGAGAGAGACCCGACCGACCACACGCGGCACGTGCTCCGGCTGTGTCAACAGAGTCACGCAGACCATGAGCGCCGCAGGGCAGCGGACGCAATGGCAGCAACAACGAACAGGGTGTACGACGTGGGCGATAAGGCCGGAAAACTGTTGGCCTGGCTAGAGAAGAAAAGGGGGGGGCAAAAGGCCATTCTGCAGCTGAGGGACCCTGACGGAGTGATGCAGACCAGCCCATCAAGGATAGTGGAGGTACTGGCGGAGTATTTCCGATCGGTATACTCCCCTGAATTCGTAGTTACCCAAGAAATAGCAGTGGGGTCACTAGAGGGCGTACATACTAATACTTTACCGCAGGATAAAAGGGACGAGCTAGACTCGGACCTGACAACAGAGGAGATACAGGCGGCGATAGCGGCATTACACTCAGGGAAGGCGCTCGGCCCCAATGGGGTGCCGATTGAGTGGTACAAAACCATGGCGGAGACGTTATCTACGCCCCTACTCCGAATGTACAAAGAGTGTCTGGGGGAGGGGCGGCTACCACCCGATCAGCGTACGGCCACCATAATAGCGATACCAAAACCTGGTAAACCACCGGAAGACTGCGGATCATATCGCCCGATATCTCTCCTTAACGCGGAGAGTAAAATCCTGGCGAAACTGTTAGCCAATAGGTTGCTGCCGCAGCTGGCGCACCTGATACACCCGGACCAATCGGGGTTTATGCCGCACAGGAGTACGGCAATGAACCTTCGCCGGCTTCACGGTGTAATGGCACGCGCTCCACTGCTGGAGGAACAAGCGGCGGTGCTCTCCTTGGATGCCAGGATGGCGTTTGACATGGTGGAGTGGAACTATCTCCTGGCGGTCCTGGCACACATGGGTTTCGGCACGACATTCATATCGTGGGTCAGGCTACTGTATACTGAACCCGTGGCACGAGTGACGGCCAATGGCCACATATCGAGAGAGTTCCCGCTAGCGAGAGGCACGAGGCAGGGATGCCCACTCTCGCCGTTGTTATTCGCCCTAGTTTTGGAACCCTTGGCGACAGTCATCAGGACCACACAGCTGCTGAAGGGCATTCAGTGGGGAGGCGACTGGGAAGACAGGGTCTCCCTGTACGCCGACGACATGTTGGTCTACCTCACAGACCTCGAGCAAGGGGTGCCGGTCCTACTGGCCTTATGCGAGAGACATGGCACGGCATCGGGATATAAAATTAACTGGTCGAAATCAGTACTCTACATGCTGAATGGCACCCCACCGCCCCTGACGGCAGACTGCCCGTTGCTGATAGAACCCCTCTCCTTCAAGTACCTGGGGATCTACATCACCCGGGAACATGCGACCTTCCTTGACATGAACCTAAAGCCATTGCTAGATAGGTTTAAGGCAGATGTGCGACACTGGAAGTCCCTCCCATTGACATTGCTAGGCAGGGCGGCGCTTTTCAAAATGATGGCACTGCCACGCTTTCTGTATGCCCTGGAAAACACGCCGGCAATTGTTCCACCAACATTTTTCAAACAGGTAGCGGCGCAAGTATCAGGCCTACTGTGGGGAGATAAACCGGCCAGGGTCGCGCATGCGAAACTGGTAAGGGACTGGTACAGCGGGGGGATAGCGTTCCCGCACCTTGAATTGTACTACTGGGCAGAGCACCTTAAGGTGATTAATCAGTGGCTACATGCGCCACAGAACGATCCCGCGTACATGGCTGACAGGAGGCAACTAGGCCTCAACACTCTGCTAGCCCCGTTATATAATAAAAGTTTGTTAACGAAGTTGATAGGCCCGACCAAACACACGGTGACTCTGTGGCATAAAGCTCAGAGGCGACTGGGATGGGAGGGAGTGATTACCAAGCTAACGCCACTATGGGATGCCAAGCGTCTGGGTAACTTGCGACGTAGTAAGGGGTTTGACCAATGGGACGACATTGGGATCTCCACAGTGGGGGACATGTGGACAGGGGAGGGGGTGATCTCCTTCGCGGCCCTGAGGGAACAATACGAGATGGGGATAACTGAAACATACAGATATATACAGATCAGACATGCACTCCTGTCTGTGGTGGAGCCGGGCACCGCGATCCCAGAATCGGCTCCGTTAGAGGACCGGCTTCTGACGGACTACATGGAAGCAAGTGCTACCTCACTCACATACCGCAAGCTGATCAATAACTTGCCAGACCCACTGGTAAAACTGAAAGAACATTGGGAGGCAGAGGTTGGGGATCTGGATGAGGCGGACTGGAATGCAGCACTGGCATCGCCCAAGGAGGCGGGTATATCCACACGCTTTCGACTAGTACAATTTAAGGTCCTACATAGGGTCTACTACACCCGCACGACACTGCACAGGATCGGGAGGGCTGAGCACCCCTACTGTCTGAGAAATTGTGGGGAGGAGGGTACGCTGTTCCATACGTTGTGGGAATGCCCAACTATCCAGGGTTACTGGAGGAGAATTACACGCACAATGGGCCAGACCTTGAACACCTCAGTGATCCCTGATCCCAGAGTATGCCTGCTGAATGTATGGAATCCGACAGACCTCACACTACATGGGAAGGGATGGGTAAGCATTGGGATGATGTTGGCGAAACGTGACATAGCACTGAACTGGGGAGCACGCACTACCCCGACCCTGACTCAATGGAGTAGAAACATGGACATGCTAATGATTACTGAAAGGGCAGTTTACCAACAGAGGCTCAACCCACGAAAATGGAATAAAATATGGTCACCGTGGAATGTATATAGGGGGGAGATATGTGAGCCACTACCCGAAGATGAAGAGACTGATAGTGAAGGAGACGAGGGGGAGTTAACATGAAAGGGAGGAATAGGGGTGGGATAAGGGACATAGGGGGAGGCGGGATGTTTGAGCCTGATGAAAAGGTATGAGGATGATTTCAGTCGGGTACTGTACAATATTAAATGCCTAGGGGAACCTATACTCAAGCGAGAATGTTACATATTATTATGCAAACTGACAATTGTCGAGACCCTGTTTATGGTTAAGTTGTTAAAAGAAACTGCTTATTTGAAAAGTTGCATAAGTGGCTGTCATCGGCAGAATGTTGATGCCGCGTAGTGACAAAAGGACGGTGCATATTCTCCTGGTTTCTGCAACAATAAAAACAAATTTAAAAAAAAAAAAAAAAATATACGAGCCCCTCGGCTTCGATTGCTGCAGCAGCCGAATCAGACAAAACCAAGAACCCAAAACAAAGTCGTGGGAGCGACCCACTTATACTTAACCAAAATATCTGTCACGCCACCAGAAGACTGTTTATCGTCTCGCTTTACAAAGGATCAATCAAGGGTCCAAGTCAGGGCGACAGTCAGGGCAGCAGTCTTTCGTAGCCGTTGGAAAGCGGGAAGCCTCGCAGAAAAGACCTTCGGTCCACGTCGACATGCAGGGGTCAATGAAGTGGCGGCCTTCCTCCAGAATTTCCTCACGTGGCTCCTCACGATCCTCAGGCTTGGACCGGTACCGCTGAAGTCGCCCCACCGTTGGGCGCCAACTGAAGAACCGGGTTTTAGAACCCAGCGGCCCCAGGGACACGCCCAAAGTCTTCGGGTTCTCCTGTCTTGGCAAACAGAGACACGAATACTTCTAGGTGGCGTCAGAGATCAAATTTATTAGCTGCAGCTAGTAACAGTAAACCAAGCAATACAACATGGTGTACAACTCAGGAAACTGCTCAATTTTCATAGAGCAAGACATCGCTTTTTATACACCATATTCTCATTATAAATGTACACCCACTGCGCAAAATTCTGACCAATAGGACACATTTTCTAACTGTGTATCACATTAACAAGAACCCAATTTAAAGTAACCCAACCCAAAAGTTAATTATTAGGACTGTCCCAAATTCAATTTCCACAAGCCGGACAAACCCATAATTGAAAGCACTACCCATGTAATGAAAAGTCGTAAGGAAAGAAACAATTCAGATGCTGATTAGGATAAGATATGTGCAAGGAAACTAAAAGGTAACGATATCCTGAACATTGATTGGCAATTTTAGACAAGAATCAAACTTAAGGGAAATTGGTTTTGCGAGGTCAGTTTCAGGTGAAGAGGTCAGTTTCTCTGCAATTTACTCACAAGTCAGAAAAGGGCCTGTTAATGCATACATGAACAATGAGGCCCATGCAACTTTGTTTGTTTGGTTACCTCCATGGCCTACGTGAGGGCAACACAAAAATGGCGTCACGAACAACTCAAACAAAATGGAGTCTGGTTCGAAATCACGGAACCTCACCCCCCACCTTAATGCTTATAGATGGTGCAGTATACAGATGCTGTATCATGCACACAATTTAGGGCCAAACCCCACGCCCCTTAGCACTGCCATTGAAAATCCCAACTCCAGCGTGTCAAAGGCTTATTCAAGGTCCAAGGAGACCAGAGCACTCTCTTCCCTCAAGTCCCTGGTATAATGGAACACATGGGCCATCCTTTGGAGATTGAGTGGTACTATATGCCTGCATGAAGACACATTGGTCCTCTTGGACCAAATCCCACACCACTCCACCCAAGCGCATCGCCAATGGTTTACATAGGACTTTAAGATCAGTATTAAGCTTAGCCAGGGGCCTACACGCAGATGGATCCACCGGATCCCCTCCAGGCTTCAGCATGAGACATACCGCTCCTTCTCGCATTGTGGGTGGCAGTAAACCCTTCTTCCTGGCCTACAGGTAACCCTTCAACAGTTTTTCTTGAGAGATGGAGGCGTAAGCATGATATAATTCCATGGGGAACCCATCTCCTGCAAGGGCATTGGATCTTTTCAATACCTTAATGCCCACACCCACCTCATCCACATTGAGTTCCTCTTCTGACTCTAACATAGCCTCCCTCCAGAATCTGGAGAGTCAACACCAGCCAGGAATACATCTATTCTACCCTCAGCTTCTGGTGGGCCAGCCCAGTATACCAATTTAAAATGGTTCAATAAGGTTGTCAGAATGTCCCGTCACTGACTCTCTAAATGTCCTTGTGCATCCTACATAGTCACAATAGGGGCGATCTCTGATTCCCAATGAAGAATCCATGCCAGGAGTTTACCTGATTTATCGCCCTCCCTGTGAAACACTACCGGTAGGCTTTAAGACCTGTTTTATCTCGCTTATGCCAAAAGGAGCAAACATCCCTGTGAGCCTCCAGGGTTTTTATACTTGCCCCTGCTGTGTATAGCTCTCGTTTCTGTAACTCTGCTAGGCGGTCCTCCTTGGTTTGCAAATCCATAATTAACCTTCTATGCACCCCACAGATGGTACTAATGCATCCCCCCCACCACCTCTTTTAATGCCTTCCATTCAACTGCCCTGGTATCGATAGTCCCCCAATTGTGAGTAGTATAGGTATCTATAACCGTCCGTAAGACCCCTCGTGTGTGACGTCAGTGAGTAAATCAGAGTGAATACACCATGTGCAACTCCCAACCATTTGTCCACCCAAGTCCTGCATCAACAAGATTGGGGAGTGATCAGACAAAAACCTAGCCATATGTTTGACCATGGTTATTCAGAAGTGCTCCAGCCCACCCACCAAAAAACGGTCCAACCGACTGTAGGTATTATAGGTCCGAGAATGATGTGTATTCTTGATCATCAGCTGTAACATGCGCCACCCATCCAAAAGGCCCAGATTCCGCATTGACCTCTCTAGGATCCCTGTCATCAATGGTTTGGTATGATCCCTAGGCGGAAAGCGGTCCCTCCCACCATCTGAAACACAGATAGTCACCCATCCACATGATAAGGGTCCCTACACTATCTGACAACACTGCCTGCAACCTCCCAAAGAAGTGCCAATTGTCCACATTGGAAGCATACAAGTTTAACAGTGTAATCTCCTTGCCATTGAGGGTACCCTGATTCAATACATTTCTCCCTTCCACATTCACCTCACCATAGGTCAGCCAAAAAGGGACCCCAGTAGACACCAACGTAACCACACCCTAAGCATAGGCAGAATAAGACGCAGAAAATATTTGACCGCTCCACTTCTGCAACTTGTGGACTTCCAGAACCCCAAGTTTTCTGTAAGCAGGCAATTTGACTCTCATGTCGTCAGAGAAACGAGTGGATCCTATAGCACATAGTGTAATTTCTGATCCCTCGGACATTCCATGTAACAATACAAACTCGGTCAACCATATTCAATGGAGGATCATGCCTTAAACACCCTCCCACCCTGTATCTCCCAGGATAATTGACTCCAAGGCCAGCAAGTTAGCAGCCATTTGAACTGCCATAAGATGCACAACTGAACTTCAAGAAACTGTTGACCCCCCTCCCCCCATACAGGGGGATTCATAGAACTACCCCCTACCAAGGACATACAGTGTGGCAACATTACCCCCACACTGTAAGTCCAAAAGAATCTCAATGTCCGGACCTACTGCCTGAACCCTCCCCTAAAACTATGACCTACCACAAACGTGGGGAAGGCATCTGACAAAAAAAAGAACACACAATCCTACTGTAAAGAGAGTAACAATAACAGCCCACATAATTCACAGCAAGCCCTCCACACACAGCAGTTGCAGAAACAATGCAAAAAATTCTTATGAACTCCTCTCCCCATTCCATCCATCACAACATCAATTGGAACTCGATTAGTAAATGAACAACACTCACACAGACACTTCAACTCCCCCTCCAGGAACCCCAATCGTTTGCTCACCAAAGTATGTCCTAAAAAATAACGTCTCTTGGTCCTCCTTCAATACGTACAGTGAAGAAACCATATTAAAGGTGCTCATGGCTTTGAACCCCTCCAATCACTTCACAAACCCTCTTCCCGCAAATGACCTAAAATACTTTATACGGATGTTACTTCCACTATGGACCAAGATTATAAATACCTGTCTACTTCAAGGAATCATCCCTGAAATCCTTAAATCTGGGCAGGTAGCCCCCATCCCAAAGAAACCAACGGCGGACCTCTCTAACTTAAATAATTCCCGCCCAATATCCAAAATCTCAACTGTGGCCAAACTCTTGGAAAAATATGTTCACACACAACTTAGCAACAACAAACACCATTTCAACCTGCTCAACCAATACCAATCCGGCTTCCATGCGGGACACAGTACTGAATCAGCCATGACCCATATAGCAGAGGACACACTAAAAATCCTGTACAGAAACAAAGCCTGTTTGCTAATCCTACTAGACCTATCTTCGGCCTTAGACATCATCAACAATGACAACTTTCTAGATCTCCTGAAACACAGAAGGGGAATATCTGGATCAGTACTCAACTGGGTCACCTCTTTCCTTCAAAATAGATCACAAAGATTCAAGGCTAATCAATCACTGTCCAAGTCCTTCCCAGTTACTTTAGGAGTCCCTCAGGGATCATCCCTCTCCTCTACACTTTTCAATCTAATCATGGAGCCACTCACCGAAATTCTCAGCTCCTCAAATGTCCAGTATCACATGTAGACAGATGATACTCAATTATGTTTAAAGATACACTCTCTAGAGGACATCAAATCTCTGAACTTAACACTACAAAAAAACTCAAACTTGGCTGGCGAAAATCCATCTGAAACTATACACCCTCAAAACTGAATTCCTTTTAATCGCACCTCCCAACCAATTTATCATCATTCAAGAATGGCTGAAACATCTAACAGCACTCAACTGCCAGCCTCTTAATGTCAACTGCAAAATCAGTGGAAGTAACGCTTGACCGAAATCTAAACATGCAGAAACACATTAGCGCCGCAACAAAACGAGCAAACTTTTAGATGAACACCTTGAGAAAATTAAAACCCTTCCTTCCAGCAAATGACTTGAAAATGGCAGTTCAAGCAATAGTATTCCCAAGAATGGAATATGGAAGGGTCTCTCTCTGCAGTCTTCCCAGTTCGACGACAGCTCCTCTAAGATCATCAATCAACGCAGCAGCCAGACTCATCACAGGCTCTAAAAGAAACTGTCACATCTCCCTGTCCTTAGAGCTCTCAACTGGCTACCTTTCGAAGCCAGAATTTCTACTAAAAATCGCATGCATGACGCCCAAGGCCATACATCACAACACTTCAAGCTACCTTGCGCAGAAACTGGTGCTTCCCTATGCTAACAGATCCTCCAGGAGCTCCAGTAACCTTCTACTGAAACCACAACGATTTGGCAGGAAGAAAACATACAACCGGGCATTCTCGGGATTGCTCCCAGGATTTGGAATGCACTGCCACCAGTAACAAGACTGAATCCATCTACTGCATCTCTCAAAAAAGAAGTGAAATCTCTTCTCATGTCCAAATTCACATGAACTATGTATACAACTCGTAACACCACTGTTGTTCTATAAAGTACATAGCTACGTTGTTTGTTTCAACTATCTCCCCTTGTAAAGCGCTCTGATACCTGCAAGGGTCTTGTTCGCACTACATAAAACATTCAAAATAAATAAATAAACAGACAGCAAATCAAGTATTCCATACGTAAGGGTCCCTGGTCTTAGAACTCACGACATTGCGCCACCATTTTCAGAGGTCATAGGCAGAGTCCCCCTTACTGCTACAAAGGAGTTTCCTCTGTCCCAAGCTGCTGCCCTGAGGGAGCCTAGGCCATGGTGCCATCCGCTTGTATCTCCACAGTTGGAGGAGCAGTCTTTTAGGGGAGCGGCTGACATCACATCCCGACCCTCCGCTCCCTGTTTTGCAGCGATCTACTTCTCTGCGTGTCATGTCTCCAAGAGCTATTGCGATCTCTAGGCACTCTGTCCCACAGCTCCAACCAGCTCCAAACATCTCAGGTGTATAAAACAAATGTGAACTAACTAACGTAGGACCATCAAGCGGCACTTGGCTTTCACCTCTAAAAATTTATTTCGGGCACTTTGGAGCTTGTTCGTGTAGTCCGAATAAATGGATATCTTATGATTTTCATACTTGTCCGTGTCTCTAGCTGCCCTACGAATACTGTTCCGATCTTTATGGTTCAGAATGCGAGCAATGAGAGCTGTAGGGGGAGCACTGGCCTGAGACAGAGGCACCAGGACACAGTGTGCCCTCTCAATGATGAACATAGGGGACAGCCCATCAGGTCTCAGAGTGTCTCTAAACCAGGTTTATATAAAGCACTCGGGGCTAACGCCCTCCACCCGCACCGGGAATCCCACCAGTCACATGGGGGGGGGGGGTAGTCGAAAGCACTCAAACAACAATGCACTTGCAGTCCGCGGAGCTACCCGAGCAAGGCCTAGTGTTCCCCAGTAGCTGTCCCTCACCAGCGCCTACAACAGCTACGCTGCAGGCGACCGATGAGAAGAATGGGGCACAACGTCGGGGTGAGAGTTGTCATCCTGAAAAATGGCCTCACCACGGTTCACCTAGGCAGGATTTTTCAGGATGAATCTACTGGGAGCCTCCCAAGGGAATGCCCTGTTGGCCATCTTGATTAACCATGCCCCCACAGCTGTAATTAAGTTGATCACCTGCACTTATTTTAATAAACATCAGATAAAAATAATGCATCATGCAAGACCCATAAATCTGGTTTTAATACGAACAATAGAAACTCTAGTTCTTTTTGCTCAGTTTAATGGAATACTTGTGAATCTCTGCTGCTCATCTTTTAAGGAATAGTTGCCATTTTCTGTAAGGCATTTTGTAACTACAGTACTAAGCTTTTGGTTTGACACAGACAATGATCCTTCCAGTATAACCATTTACAATTACTGTGCATGAGTCTGCATGGTTATGGGCCTAAAACATTAATGTTGTAAAACTATTTTTACTGTTTTTTGTGCATGTTTAGGTTTTTTATAGGCAAAACACCCTTTTCCCTAGTAACGTGCTTACAAAACTACACTTCTCTGCTAAAAAATAAAATCACATCTTTATTAGTTTTCCATACATACCAAGCTGGCAAAGCAATGTATATAGCCATTTGCAAAAGTTCTACCTTTTTGCGGACTAGTTGCATCATTAAAGGTATTCTATAGATGCTGTAATGGCAGAAGTTATTGTGTACACAATAAAATGTTTCTAACAAATTCATACACCAATAACTAAAATGAAAAGAGAGTACAACGCAAAGTAAGAACCAAGCAGTCACGGAAAAGCTGTACAGGTTATTCAAATTTGAGGCACAGTGAGTGTAGCATGTTGAAGTGAAACAACTGCACATATTTGTTTACGGCGGCACACATTCACAAGTTTTTAATTAACTTTAAGAGCCAAATTTAGGATGTGTGTTTCAATATGTCAGTATCTATGTCGTACTCAGTCATATGCGGTATTCGGGGTGATAGGCACTGCGTGGGAGCTTATGTCTGCATGTAAAAGAGAATTTTGCAGATGTAATGGAACAACTGTGGGAATCGCTCTTCACGGTGTTTTGGAGTTGTCTCTAGTAGTGTCCTTTATTGTAAGTAGTATGTCATTCTAATCGTTAGCCATTGGGTCTTACGTCAGGCCTATAATTTCTACACAGCACTTTACTCTTGGCTTCAGCCCATTGTAAATTGATGTGTAGCCATGTGCACAATGTAGGCAGTTTACTGGGCATCCAGTACTTTGCGATTTCACTTTTTTCGCAGTAGAAGGACCAGAGCAAGGAATTGGTTCACCGCTGTGTGTTTGTTATTGTTTAAAAAACTCGAGGGCACATTTGTCCCACCTGCGCAGTTGCTCCTTAACGGCAACCCTGCTTAATGTGTTGATTATCTCAGCATAACATTTCTGTATATATGAGCGATCCCACACCACGTGTTAAAGTCAACCAGTCATGTTAATACATAAAGAGCATTAACCGGTCACTGTAGGGAACATTTTGTTGATTTTGCCAGGGTTAAATATGCTCCGTGTAGTATTTCAAATTGGAAGTATTTGAAGTTGGCGTTTTTTAGCAAATGGTACATGAGTAGGCTAAGGCCCTTTCCATTCCTTGCCATGTAATGTGCATCCTACTTCCAACTCCCCTTTTTATCTTGTCTCCAATATGGGTACCTCTGTATAAGGCCGGAGATCCTTGTTTAACCAACTCACCTGTCTCCTGCTATTGCCTGTAGTGATTAGGGTTTGCATCAAATTATGTGTTTGTGGTTCGCCAGATGCGGTGTTACAGTTTACCTATAGCATTAGATATATGCTTGTGTTGAAGAAATTGACCTTTATATAGCAAATTATTCAACTAGTGTTTCAAATGTGAGCAATTGGCCATCTTGGAATGGGATCCCAATATCAGTAGACCAGCTGAGTCCATTTGTCAAAATTCTCTATCATAAGAAGACCTTGGCGTTTAGGTAAACCAAGTAGGGGGTGGGCGAGGAGAGTCGTGTATCTAGTGATCACTAGGCTTCTTCTGTGTTAACAGCTCAAAGTCACTCACAACTGAGAAAGGCCGCCTCTGGGCTCAGTAGTCGGTGCAAAAAAAAATAGTTCAGCAGAGAAGGAGTTGTGAAAGTGTCTTTTAGTGAAAGACCCAAAAACCAGCAGAGGCCCACTGAAGTTGTGCAACAATGTAATAGTGTTTGGGGTAACTAGGCCACCGAGCTCAATTGGACGATTCTAATGCCCAGGTATAGGAAGGGTACACTTCCCCATTTATTTGAACCAGTTGAACGTCACCCCATATATATTAATAAATAAAGTTGAGGGTATGGCCTCTAATTACCCGTACTCTGGCATTAGAGTTGTTGAACCAACTGCACCACATGCTTTCCAAAGCCAAATTATGCTAGTATTTTAAATTGGCATGTCTAGGTCAATGTTTCAAAAGCAAAACGGGGCAGCTTTGTTTTTTCGTCAGTGAAATTGGCGTCCGGCTAGCGGCAGGTCGCGGGAGAGCTCCGAGTGTGCCACAGAAGGGAAATAAGCCTTTGGGTCAAAAATGTCGTTAGTAGGTCGGGTTTGTATTAACAAACTTTGTGGTTAATTCTGCGTAATAAATTGGACACCTTACCGCCGGGCTGCTGGGATTTCGTATAGCTTTTCTCCTGTTGCCGGGACGGGCAGCCTATGGTACAATTACGGCAGACGCGCCAGGAGGAGCGGAGCTGCTTGGGCGAGGGCTGCGTAGGAGGTTCTCAGAGGTGAACGTGCAGCCTCCAGAATCTCCTTCCAGGGCGGAAGAGGTTGCGGCAGCGGGGTTCGCGGGGCTGGAGGCAGGAGAGGTGCCTGGTATTTGAGTGTGAGCACAGGTGAGCAGGTATCAAGAGTTTTAGCTCCTGCTTTCGATCAGCCCCTCCAGTCAGCAGTTCGCGGAAAGGCAGATCGGGGAGACATACTGCTCAGGAAAGCTGCAGGCGAAGGAAATCAGGTTTAAGGGTGCACTGGAGGTGGGACAAGGGCTGACTCCATATACCATGAGGAGTGCGGGGAGAGAAAGAGAGTTTCTGGGAGAGAGTGCCAGAGACGTTGAAGGTTCAGGGGACACTGGGGGTGTCAGACTTGTGGTGATAAAAGAGGAAGGCAAGGAGGGGGGACAGAAAGACACTAGCCCATCTGTTTGTAAAATGCCTTCAACGTCTAAACAAATAAGTTAAAATACAAAGTTTTGAAGACTAAACAGAAAACAGACAAACTGAAGAATTTAGACCAGAAAGTTAGGATTACTCAGTCCCTTAGAACCTATTTCAAGGTGCTGCCTAAAATACTAATATTAAGTGAGTGCAATAAAGCTGATATGCAAAGTTAGTAAATAAGGATTTGGTTAGTAAGCTTACGAACAAGGAGAAGTCTGACTACCTGGTAGATTTGGACATTGCAATTTTCTCAAACATGTTAAATCCAAACCCCTTCCAGCCTTTGATGGGAGAGGTTTCAGCTGCTCCAGCCACAGAGGAAGGAGGAGAAAATGCTCAGGAGACCGCATCCAGTGGCAAAAGGACCCCTAGCTCTAGCCCTGACCCTAGGCTACTCAGGTGGGAAAAAGTCCCGAAGGAGAAAGGAGATAATATGTTAAAAAGCGAGGAGCCTTTGGTGGGTTCTCTCGTGGTGGTGCGTTCCTCTGAGATTAAATGAAGGTTTGAAGTGTCAGAGTTAAACCAAAAGGATATCAGGTTAGCCTGTGAAAACCTGGAGGAAAAATTAGATAATATAACAAGTAGGACTGTGGTTTTGGAAAAAACTGTAAGCGATCTCAAAGGTACTGTGAAGGTTAACAAGGCAGTGATCGAGAGCTTAACATTGAAAGAGCAACAGCAGCAAGATAAACTGCAGTGAGTGGAAAATTTCCAAAGCTGAAACACCTTGAGGATTTTGAAAGTGCCGGAAGCGAAGGAAGGAGGAAACATTAAGTTATTTGTAATCAAACTGATCACAAACTAATTGCAATTGGAATATATACAAATATACACAAGTTTTTCATTGGACAGATGCTGATTTTCAGCCAAGGATTCCAAGTTTTCATATTGGGATCCTGGTGGTTCTGGAACTATGACAAGCGTCGATGCCGCACCTCCGTCACCGCCGACTAATTGAATTTGCTACTCCAGATACGCTTGGCCACCGCGCCGCACTGATTCAGGCTGAGACTCGCCAGTCTGAAGCACAAACTGTCACCATTACTCACCCGCATCCCTGTCTTGAGAAAGACCCGCCTCAACCACCGACTGGGGCGCATAAGGGTCGAAACGTCGACGCTTGTCATAGGTCCAGAACCACCAGGATCCCAATTGGAAAACTAGGAATCCTTGGCTGCAAATCAGCATCTGGCCAATGTAACACTTGTATATATTTGTATATAGAAAATCTCTTCTCACTGTACATTTTTTCACTTATTGAGCACTACTCACTAAATGTCACATAACTGCACTTTTTCTGACGGTCTTATCATGCATTATATGTTATCATTGAATGAAGCAATTCAGACATAAAATGGATGAATTCTGATATAAATTGCATAAATATAATCTCTTGATCTCATGACCTGTTATTTTGAGCATTTATTCCTCAATCGGTATGTGTACCAGAGAGCACGTATTCTTGTTTGCATTAACAAGCAGTTTCAAAGTAATGTGTCTTACCCAACAGAACCATTCTTTTGCTAAATGCAAAATTAGGTCATATTTGTCAAACTTCACCTCCAACCGACAATGGGAAATAGGAAAGAGGATCGATCAATTAAAGGTTTTGGGAGCTAAAGTTCAGCCAAAATTCCCAGCGGCCTTGAGAGTGATGTTGAACAATAAAATGTTTAACTTCCAATCAGTTAGGGAAGTAGATGAATTCATTGAGAGTAGGCAGTCTGGGGTCTGAGCAATCAGAATAAACCCGGCTTCATATTTTTATATATTTTTAAAACCTATATATTTGGTTTCTTTACCTTCCCTTTTTCTTGAAACTTAATTAGGGCACACTCCGGGGGGGGGGGGGGGGGGGCTCCCATTAGGTGTAAGCCATGGTTAGTCTGGTATGGGTTCTCCAAGGGGTGAATAGGGGTAAGGGTCACAGGGTGGGCAGCATGTGGGAGAAACCCCCAAAAAAGAGTCCCCGGGAGTCTCAGTAACTACAGTCACTTAGTCTGGATAGGAAATGGGTGAGAAGCAAACAGTTGGTATAAAAATCTTATCTTGGAATGTTAATGGTTTATGGGTAAGGGGAGGACGGGAAAGGCTACTGTAGTACATAAAAGATTGCCCGGCGCTGGTGATAATCTTACAGGAGACACATTTAACAGAAAAAGAGTGTCTAGAGGTTTTCAAGGCAAAAAGGTGGGTGAGTGCATCAGGTACTTTGTACAAAACAATCTTTTGTCACAAAGGGGGTGGCCATCTTGGTAAAACATGATGAGAAAATTACTATTAGCGAAAGTGCCTCAGATAATGCAGGAAGATGGGTTATTGCCAAATTTGGGGTTTTGGGGCAAGCTTTTACATTGGTTGGCTACTATGGTCCAAATCAAGATGATATTGTGCCCCTTGAGGAAGTTTTATTAGAGTTATTAAACTTCCCGGATCCAATTATTATGGCAGGAGATTTTAATGTAGTCCTTGATAATGTTCTCGACAGATCCACAAACAGAAGAGCTGCGGTAAATCCCAAAATAGCGGGACATATAAGGCGAATCATAGGGTAAATGGGCTTATTTGATATTTGGCATCAGAGGGCAAGATTACAGAGATGTTACACCTATAATAATAGGAAATACCGCCACCAATCAAGAATATATTACTTTTTAATTGAAATAAACTTAAAGGATATGGTGCAGGGCATTCAACATACAGGTGCACATCTTTCAGACCACTCAGCAGTGATGTAAGAGCTAAAAATACTGCGAAGAACACTTAAACTAGGTGGACATTGGACCACACTCTGTTAATGGAGGGGGAGGTAGTGGAGCTATTAAACAAGGAAACAAAACATTTTCTTAAATCAATCTAGGTTCTGCCTCGATAGGGGTGGTTTGGGACGCATATAAAGCTTATCTTAGAAGCCGAATTGGCAGCTTATCGGCGGCTAGAAGGAGGACCTATTGAGAAAAGTTACAAAGTTGGAAGAGCAAATCCGTGAATTAGAAAAGAAACTGGTTACTCCAAATTTAGAAAAGAAAATCCTCCAGGAATTACAGATGGAAATCACAGTGGCCAAAACTAATTTAGGAAATGTGATAAAAGGCAGAATTAAAAACAAAAATGGGAGGCCAGCAGGTTAGCTCATTTTGAATATGGAGAGAGTTGCAGCAAATTGTTGGCATGGAAATCAAAAGGGATCAGGTGAGGAACACTACTAAACAAATCAAATGCAAACAAACGGGCCGTTTTGAGTGGCAAAATGGAGATCGAGAAAACCTTCACAGGTATTTTGCAAATGTTTATAAGGAAGAGGTAGAGACAACTGAAGAAGAGGCGGGAGACTGGCTAAAACAGGAGCATTTTCAGATTCTCACAGAAGAAAAGAGCAGGGCTCTAAACATGAAGATAAACATAAGGGAAGTTGATCAAGTCCTTCAAGATGGGAGAAGGGGGAAAGCCCTCGGCCCGGATGGGTTCCCAAACGAAATATATAGAGCACTGGCAGGTACACTGGCTACAATATTAACGGAGATGTTTAATGAACTATTCCTGAGAGACGCCAGGTTGCCAGAGTCTTGGAAGGAGGCCACTATGAACTTCTTAAGCCTGGAGAAAATGCAAAAAACTGTGACGCCTATAGATCAATCTCGTTATGAAATTTCGATTATAAAATCTTTACGAAAATATTTGCGTGAAGGTTGAATGGGGTCATGTCAGATCTTATTCACGAGGATCAGAAAGGCTTTATACAAGGGAAATAGTTAAAAGAATTGACATAGGTTTTGGTGGGCTCTATAGATTTACAGTATTAAAAGATCTCTCAAATTGCAATATTTTGAAAATTTAGCTCCAATTTGGGACTCTCCGCGCTCTCTGGATTGGACTAGAGATAAGTTGCTTGAACTGTTGCGGGAAGCAGGCATGCTGGGATGGGAACATCTGATCCAGGATGGCCATTTGATATCATCGGAAATGTGTAGAGACAGGACGGCCAATAGAATGTCAAGATTCAAATTTCTACAAATACAGAGCTGGTATCAAGCGTCCAGCATGTTTATTGAGGTGCCAAATGAACTCGAAATGAGGCTGGTATCAGGAGTGCCCGTGAAAAAAAGAAATATACACCTGTTACTGGATTATGATGGACCAGAAAGATGGGGAGTTCACGCTGCCTTCAGTATTATGGGGAAGTTGTTTACCGGAGTCCACGCTGGGGAACTTATGGCAAATATCTATGTCTATGCTTTATAACACAGCTATGTCTGCCTATTTAAGGAGAAATCATTTGTTTACACTTCATATGGCGTATTGGACCCCACTAAGGCTTTCAAAATTCAGTAAAGGAGGGGACGTGGCCTGCCCGAAGTGTGGGCTACTGAAGTTGGACGATCGCCATATGTTTCTATCATGCCCTAAGATTCAGCAGTTCTGGGAGGATGTGAGTAGAACTTTGTCTGATATCCTGAATGCCCGAGTTCACGTAAGCACCTGCTTAGTTTTCTTTGGAAACCTAGAGGTTCAGTTAAAAGGCGGTTGGGGGTACCCAAGTCTGTTATTCTACACCATGTTACTCGCACGTAGGGAAATCTGTAAGAAATGGGTAGTCTCAGCCCCCCGGCCCCCGATATGAGGATTGGATATTGGCTATAAATAACAAGGTTAGCTTGGACACATCTGATAATGAAAGAAAAGTCTTGACTGTTGGCAACCTTACTTAAGTTGGTTGGATGCAAGATGAAACGGGTTAGAAGTGGGGTCCAATGATTAAGCCTTTATCCGCCTCGGCTGGCGCATATCCTACCAGGCAGATAATGCTTGTGGGAACAGAGGTCAGGAGAAGGAGTTTTCACGTTCCAAGAGCTGCCACGGTTTCGAATACCCCTCTTCTCTCATTTCCAGCATAAGGGCAGGAAAACCTGAACGGGCGATGGAATGGTGTTTCTGAGGCAAAATGAGGACACAAAAATTTTAAAAAATAAAAAGCAAAACGGGGCAATTAGGAAGGTGAGACTTCCATTTTACTGCAGTCTCTTGGCATTTAAAGAACTGGTTCTATCATGACAGTATGCATAAATATCTTGTGGGGTATATATTGCAGCCAGTGCACTGTTTGTGACTCAACCCTGCTGCTCCTAAGTGTGAACATAGCATCCTGGTATTTGAAGTGTAACAGCTTAGCAAAAATTGACCTGGGTGTGACACCAGGCACAGGACACCTTGCTGGGACACAGTGTGCTCACTCTATGGAGAAGAAGGGCGAGTGTTTCTGTGGGGCTACAAAAGCTTCTGAACCAGTTCTCTAGGGATTCAACCATGTATTAAACCTTTGCACCTTTTGGCATCCCTATTGTTTTTGTGTTACTTTACATAGTGCACCCTTAAGCTTCCAACGCCCTGCCATCTAGGAAGTGTGCCTGGTCTGTTAACTCTTGGAGGTGTTGCAGTTCAAATGGCTGGGGTTAGAGTTCTTGCAGTACCTTTTCAAAGTTGGATCCCCTTTCAGCTAATCTTGTTTAATCCTGCCTGAGAAGCCTCACGGCAATGGCCACAGCATTGATTTTGGTCTCAATGAATGTTCTTAATCACTCAATCCTTCCAGTATGGTGCATAGGATACCCTGTGCTAACTATCTTGGCTTCTAAATTGGTGCTGCAGCACTTCTGCTGTATGTTGATCCATCCCTTTCATGCCATGTTGTGTTACTCTCAGTATGGGAATATTCTGACAGATATGAATCTTCCCGTTTTCAGGCCTTAGGCTTGTGATGTAATTTTGGGAAGAGGTATCTTTTTCCTGGCCCAAGGATCAAATGACAGCTAACAAGAGGATGCACTATGGTACAGGATTGGCTGATAATGACACTGTGGCTGGCTTACCATTTCCAGGTAGACCCCCTAATTGAGCAGCCACTAGTGTTAAGTACTGGATGCAGAAAACGTCTTTGTATCTTTGAGGACTTGGCCCTGAGGTATGGGCGATTCCTTTCTGTAGGGACTGTACTGACTGATGGTGGCGTAAGCGGCAGCGGGTACGTGGCCAAGGAAAGAACCCACTGCTGAGGAAGGAAAAAGTCGAAGTCCAAACCCTACGATGACAACAGCAGGGAAGCAAACTAAAGAGCCACACCAAGTGACCTGGGAAAAAACAGTAAGTATGAGCATCAAAAACACTACTTGGTATAGCAGTAGCCTTGTGGTGCACATACAAATTTCCAGACTCAATTTAAATAGTCCAATCTAACCTGGTAGTGGAGAACCCCACACAGGAACAGCTTTCCTCCTTGTGGAAATGGTCTATTCCTACCCCAGAGTGTGGGACACCATCTTAGATTAAATATGAAACCCAATCCAAGATGAGGCCTGTGCTCGTGTTTGGATGCCGACACAGCACGTCCCTAAACTTCCCCACTCTGCTGAGAAGAGGCGTCCTACCAGTACCCAACTTCGACTACTCTCCACCCCCCCCCCTTCCAGGACCACCAAGATAAGTGGCAACTCCACCCAAGGCCCCTACAACGAAATGCATGTGTGAGTTACCTGCTCAAAGCATTGACGCCCAACAACTAGTATGAGGTGGTCAGCGCAGTTAAAGCATTGCTGCTAGAATGGTTTATGGACTGCACAGATGGTGTCTTCCTTCATCCCTCCCCCCTCACCTTCATATTATTGATCTGATGGAGACTTCTACCCATAGGCTCCTTACATTAGAATGTTCCTGAGTCTTGAGGTTCCGTGAACTCTGAACCCGTTTTATAAAGGTCGTCGTATCATGACGATTTTGGTACCAACGGACCGAAAATGGCGAGTGTAAGATGTACGAGTGTTTTCGTCATGTTCGAGCGACGAGATCACCATGAAATCAGGGATTCCGTTCTGAACCCTTGGGTTCCATTTTTTGCACGGCAGCCATTTTGTGGTTGCCCTCACATAGGCCGATGACTAAGGCCGAACGAGTCCTTGGGACACGTACACCTTCAGCTGACTTCTGTGTGACCTGGGCAAGCTGACTCCGTTGCCCGAGGCCAGACTTGTTAGGCCAGTTCCTTTCCCAGTAGCTGACCAAGATTACGGATCAAGGCACAGGACACCATAAACCCTTTATTGAACACAACTATGTCTTATCCTACTTACACCTGTCTCTGCTTATTTCTTTATGGCCTGTTTTACGATAAGGAGGTGCCCGTTTTTGTTAGGGGTCCGTTCGATTTATCTGATGAAGAGTGTTGGGCCTTCCCGAGAAATTGATGGTGGGCTGGACAATGAAATGTGGGTTTGTCACACAATGCTGTTGTTGTGTACACATGGGATTGGTCAACTGTAAATAAGGAATGTTTGCCTGAAGCACAATATTTGGTATAAAAGGGATGGCTTGCTTTGTAAAATTTGAGCAGTCTCCTACGAATATACGTCATTGTACTTCGTGGACCTCTGTTACTGGTTGCAGCCAATAAATTTGATCTTTGACGTCACAAAGAAATGTCCGCGTTTCTGTAGTTCTGAGACAGGTGAATCCGGAGACTTCGGGTGTGTCCCCTGGCACCGCTGGGTTCTAAATAACCCGGTTCTTCATTTGGCGCCCCACGTGGGGCGACTTCAGCGATACCGGTCCAAGCCTGACGATCGTAAGGAGCTTCGTGTGAAAATTCTGGAGGAAGGCCAGCCACTTCATCGACCCCTGTATGTCGTCGTGGTCCGAAAGTCTTTGCTGCGAGGTTCCCCGCTTTCCGACGGCTACGAAAGACTGCTGCCCTGACTGTCGGCTTGTCTTGGAGCCTTAGACGATTTGTAGAGCGAGACGATAGACGGGTCTTCTGGTGACGTCATCGATACCTCAATTAAGTATGAGTGGAGCGTCTCCCAGTCCTTAGTTTTGGGTATCCCTTGGGATCTTTGATTTAATTGATTTGGGTTCTTTGATTTGGAACTTGCAAGTACCAAAGCCGAGGGACTTGTGTATTCACGAGACTATCGTATTCGATACTCCCTTGAAGTTTGAAGCTAGACTAGAGAGCGAAGATGCCTGGTCTTAGCAGACTTGGAAGAATATTTTGTTGTGGTCGTAATAGGGATTCCCGATTGGAGGGCTCGTGTCCGGTTCCTCCGATTGGAACTCCAACCTATGAGCTCTATGTGAAGCATGGCGTGGGCCCCATCACATATAATGCAGTATGGATTAGGTACACGAGGAAGGACGGTGTCCTCAAATGGCCCCAATACGGTAGTTTTGACACAGACGTTTTAGATAATCTGGAGGTTAGACTTTTTAAGAAGAAAGCCCGGCCGGCGATGATTTACTCTTTCCGCCTGTGGTGAAAGGAAGCCAAACAGAAAGAAATTAAATTAGCGAAGAAGAATAAAAGAGAAAAGGGTATCTCGATAATGCAAGCTACTATGCAGTTTAAAGATAACGAAGAAGAACAAGCGAGTGAGCAGTTACACAGGCAATGTAAAATGGCGATCGATAAATGCTATTCAGCTTTGCCGCTTCTTCAGCGAGATGCAGTGAAGGAACTTGAAAAAGATCCCTTGATGTTGCATTTGTTGAATTCGCCACCCCCTTATGCTCAGAATGCTACAGCACCCCGCAACCTTTAGTTGCACAACCACCAGCTGCCTTGCCTCAAGCTATTGCACAGCCGCCAGCTCCTTTTCAATTGGCTCCTACTCCTCTGGTCCAGCCTTCTCAAGGGCCACCGACTTTGCTACTTGCTCCGTCTTTAAGCTCTACAACTTTTCCACCTGTTCTTGCTGCCTCCTCTGCTACTGCTCCTACATTAGCTCTTTCTCAATCCGCTTTATCTCCTGTCCTGTCGACTTCTCCTTCTGTCCGACAGAGAATGACTGACACTGTTACTAGTCTTTTGTCTCCTTTCTTTGGGTCATTTAGTACGACCCCCGTTTCGGAGCGTAAGCAGTTGCGTAGTCAACTACCTGATTCCCGAGAGAGGGACGTATTGGATCATTTAGCGCATAAATGGGTCACTCGTCCTTTAAGATATGATGTAGAGTCTGTTATGAATGTCTTCCGTCAATGGGAAGCACCGAAGCAGAGATATGCCTTTGATAAGATGTGCATTTTCCTTCGTGAGGAATGGGAAGATGGTGATCTGGAACATACTCCGCCTGAGTTGTCCAGTGTACAATCCGAGTTTGCAAAAGGCACGATTGTGGGTCTCGATGTTGAAAGAGCAGTTGCGACGTTGTTGTCATTTAGGAGTGAGTCTCCTTCGCAGCCGCTGTTTGAGCCTGACGCTTCTGTTAGGAGAAAGGTGCGACAATATCCAATGAGAGAAGTTCCCCCAGTTTGGAGAGAAGGGGACCCAAACGCTAATCCAGCTGTTCTGCCTCATTTTCAACGTGTTTGGGTACATGTTCCGTGGAAACGTGCTGAAGTTTTGGCTCTTAAGCAGACTTTACCTGACCCCCGTAAAAATCCTGCAGGGTATTATAAGGAATTATCACAGACCGCGGACTCATGTGTTATGAATCTAGCTGATATCGACATGTTGTTTGGAAATGTGGTCCCGCAGCCTTTATGGGGTTTGATTCGCCATACTGATCATGCGCTGGAGTTAGGTGATACGTGGGCTAATATTGGTGCTGCGGATGGTCGACAAATTGGTGGTGCAAAACCTGAGCCTGTAGTTGCAGAACTTCCTGGTAGGATTATTACCTATATGAAAACTTTAATGCCTGCTATGCGAGTAAATTGGGACAAATTGTCTGCGTGTAAGCAGAAGAAGGATGAAACTGTATCTGACTTCTTCACTAGGTTTGAAGAAACGTTTATTGACCACAGTGGTCAAGACATGGCTACCGAGGGTGGTCAACGGTTGTTTGTGGATAAGTTTGTGCATAATTTACTTCCTGAGTTATGTAACAAGTTAAAGGATTTAGAGAGTTCTTTGGCTGTTTCCTCATCAGCGCAGATATTGGCTACTGCACAATACTACGAAAATAGGGATAAGGATGAGAAGGGTAGAGCAGACAAGAAGACTAAAGATTTGAAAACGAAGGTTCTTTTACAGCAAGCGTACCCGCCTCGTAATAATCAACGTGATTATCAGCAACCTCAGCAGTTTCGGCGAAGCTCGCAAAGGTTTGAGCCTTCTCAACCGCGTTTCCCTGTAGGCCCTAATCAATGTGCATATTGCAAAGAAGAAGGTCATTTTAAAAATAGTTGCCCTGTCTTGTTACAGCGTATGAATGGTGTCTCTGGTGCAAGAGGTCGAGGTGTTCCGCCGGCTTCTAGAGGTAGGGGACGTGGAGGGTTCCCTCAAAACGCGCGTTCCTTTCCTCCGCAGAATTCAATGAATTGTTTTGACCAGCAGAATAATGCGTCTGGTAGAACGACTCAGTACTATGCTGATGACTACTATGTCGAAGGTGAGAATGTGGACGGTAATGGTTACTAGGACAGCCATGGACAAAGAGAGGGGGTTGTTTCAGTTCCAGTAGATCAGAGTGGACCTTATGTTGAAGTGATTACATCAGGTGTGTCAGAACCTTTTCTGTTGGATACTGGTGTTACGAAGAGTTATATTATGCACTCTAGACTCCCTGGCGCTCCTTTGTCTGGCTTAACGAATGTTTCAGTAGGTTTTTCTGGCGCCCCAGTTAGAAACCCGATTTCTAATCCTTTGTCCCTTTCTGTTGGACCACGTGAATTAGAAGCACCCCTCATTCTGACGACAGGTTGTGGCGAGAACTTGTTGGGATTGGATCTGTTAAAAAGATTGTATGCGACGTTGTACTGTTCTCCTTCGGGAGTACAACTTACACTGGGTAAGAAAGTGGTCTCTCCGATGTATTTATCAAACGATAAACTTCCGACAGAATTATCTTCTCTTCCGGATACTATTTGGGCTACTGGTCCTAATGATGTGGGTCTTTTAGAGATACCGCCATATGTTGTGACGCTGAAAGCGAACGTTAAAATGCCACGTATTCCCCAATATAGGATCTCTGGTGATGGTGAAAGAGCGTTGTTAGCGATTATCCATGATCTAATTGAGAAAGATGTGATTGAAGAAACAAGAGGTAATGTGTGCAACAGTCCTGTTTTGCCTGTCTTGAAACGCACTGACTCCTCTCAGCCACCTGTTTACAGGTTTGTGATCGATCTTAGAGAGGTGAATAAGATAGTAGTTCCACAATTTCCTGTTGTCCCTGATATCACTGCCCTATTGACGATGATTCCAGCTTCGGCCACTTGGTTTTCGGTGATTGATTTGAAGAATGCTTTCTTCAGCATCCCGATTGCCGAGGAGAGTAGGGATATTTTTGGCTTCTCTTTAGGAGGCCGAAGCTTCCGGTTTAAAAGAGCTCCTCAAGGCGACTGCGAGAGTCCTTCTATCTATAGTCAGGCTTTAAAAACACAGCTTGATACGATTGCTTTACCTGATGGTGCTGCTCTTCTCCAGTACGTTGACGATTTGTTAGTCGCTGCTGATACTGAGGAAATTTGTAAAGAAGCTACTTTGTCGTTGTTGCGTCATTTGTCTGATTTTCATCACAAGGTGTCTCGTTCGAAGTTACAGTATTGTCGACAAGAAGTTACCTACTTAGGTCATCTCTTATCGAAGGAGGGAAGAAGATTGACCCCAGAAAGAATTCAAGCGATTGCGAAAATGAGTGTGCCAATTACACAGAGAGAAGTGCGTGCTTTCTTGGGTATCACGTCATATTGCAGACAATGGATACCAAATTTTTCTCTGCTAGCCAAACCTCTGGTGGCATTGACCTGTAAAGATACACCGAATCCTCTCCCGTGGTCTGATGATTGTCAGAAGAGTTTTTCCGAGTTGCGCGATGCATTGTGTTCGGCTCCTGTGTTGGGTACCCCCGACTACAGTAAGCCTTTTACGCTCTATTGTCCACGAGAGAGAGGGATGTGCGTTGTCAGTGTTGACGCAATCTTTTGGGGACAAGCAACGTCCATGTGCGTATTTCTCGTCGACTTTGGATCCGGTAGCTAGAGCGTTGCCGAGTTGTTTGAGAGCCACAGCGGCAGCAGCTGTTTCCATTCGACAGTCTGCTGGTTTGGTCATGAATAATACGTTGATTGTAATGGTTCCACATGCAGTGGACACTTTGTTAAACAGGACTAAGACACAGCACTTAACTAGTGCTCGACTGTCAGGCTATGAGTTAACACTCCTAGCGAGCCATGTACACATAAAGAGATGCAATACGTTGAATCCAGCTACGTTGTTACCGATTTCAGTAGAGACAGATGTTTCTGAACAACACGATTGTTTTCTCAGGACAGAAGAGGAAACGAAAGGGAGAGTAGATCTTAGGGACACTCCTCTTGTGAAGTGTGATGGTACCTTATGGGTGGATGGTTCATGCTTCAAGCTTCCGAATGGTGATACGACTGCGGCATATGCTGTTACGACTTTGCATACGATTGTTGAAGCTGCACGTATCCCACATAATTCAGCTCAAGCAGCAGAGTTGATCGCACTTATGAGAGCGTGTGTGTTATCGAAAGAAAAGAAAGTGACCATATATACCGACAGCCAGTATGCGTTTGGTGTGGCTCATAGTTTTGGACGTTTTTGGAAGGAACGTGGGTTCCTCACGTCTCATGGAACAAAGATTCAGAATGGTCAGCTGGTGAACGAGCTTCTGGAGTCACTTACCTTGCCGTTGCAAGTTGCGATTGTGAAATGCAGTGCACACAAGAAGGTTACCGACGACATTGGTCACGGTAATGAGTTTGCCGATGAAGTTGTGAAAGATGTGGCGAGAGACGTGACAAGTCGAATGTATGTTGCTGGCCCTGCAAGATGGATTGGTGACGTTGGAATGTGTGAGGATACGATAGAAAGTGTGAAGTCTATCCAAGCTGAAGCTACAGAGAAAGAGTTGAGTGTGTGGAGCGAGAGTACGGGTAAATTGGATACGAATGGTTGTTGGGTTGAGTTGTCAGAGCATCAGCGATGGTTGTTACCCGATGCGTACATGCTTGCAGTGGTTACGATGGCTCATGGAATGGCCCATATCAGTGTGAAAGGGATTTGTAAGTTGTTGGCTCCAGTATGGCAGAATGCTGGAATTCCTAAGTGTGCAGAGAATGTGGTCAAGAATTGTATGGTTTGCCTGATGTACAATCCTGGTAAGGGAACCCCAACTCCAGCTGGTCATTTTGCGCCTCCGAAGTATCCGTTTGAGGTTTTGCAGCTAGATTTTATTCACATGGAGAGATGCAACAACCTGAAATACGTACTCGTGGTTGTTTGTGCCTTCTCGAGATGGGTAGAAGCATATCCCCTAAAAGATAACACCGCCTTCTCCACAGCCAAAGCCCTTATTAAGGAGTTCTTCCCTAGCTATGGGTTGCCGAGAATGGTCTGGAGTGATAATGGGAGTGAATTTTGGGGTCAAGTGATGAAGAGAGTGTGTGAGGGGTTAGGAATCCGCCAGAAATTCCACGCTACAAATCACCCACATTCAGCTGGACTAGTAGAGTGCTATAATGGCACTCTTAAGTTAAAACTCGCCAAGATTCAAGCGAGCTCTGGTCTTAAATGGCCTGATGCATTGCCATTAGCACTACTGTCAACCAGGATGACTGTACATTCTCGAGTGGGACTTAGTCCTTATGAAATCATTTTCGGTCGCCCGGCAAACATATGGGGAGTGCCGAGGCCGACAAAATTTAGCGAGATCGAACACCCTGTACTGCTTGATTATCTGTATGATTTGACGGCTAAATTGCGTGTCTTACACCAACAGGTTCACGATACATTGCCTCAGGTTTCTGACGATCCAGGACATGTCATCGATCCTGCCTCGTGGGTGCTAGTCAAGAACTTCCAGCGGACAAAGAACGATCAGCCTCGCTGGATTGGTCCCTACTTGGTGCTCCTATCAACGCGATCTGCAGTACGAATGCAAGGGAAAAAGAACTGGATCCACGGCGTACACTGTAAGAGGGTCCCTTTGCCTCTGCCGTACGACCGGTGGGTCCAGGAGGGCATTCCTGATGCAGAAACTGACACTGTGCCTCGTTTTCTGCCTTTTAGCGATGCACGTTTAATGGGGACAAGTTCTGTATGTGAAAGCGACGATCTTCTGCAAGAAGCTGTGCCACCGTCAGTTCGATTGGACACTACCGAGCCTGAACTCTTGTTCCGAGACCAGACATTGCCTGGGAAAGGCCGTTATAATTTGCGACCAAGAATTGTGGGACTAATAAATTAAATTCATTTTTCTTGCTATTTTTGAAAGTTCAGCTCTCCCACCTGAGAAATTGTTTTGACTGATTTTTGTTTTTCGAACCGCCATCCGGGTTCAGCTGTAGGGTCGCGGTGTCAAGTCTTTGGAGTGCAAGCCGAAGACACAAGGTCGACGGTTCTGGTTGGTCCTAGGGCGTTCCCTGGACTGACAGACGCATTCCTTAGCACGGAACACCCTACCTCCACGAGCAACACGGTTAGAGGATGGAATTTTATGAGATGGAGAGACCTGCTAAAGAAATGAAGTTTAGAGGAAAAATGTGCAAAATAATGAGCAGAAAATGGTTTTTAATATTGTGTGTGTTTCATGTTTCATCCTCTGCCTGAACATGAATCCATTAGAAGATTGGAATTCGTAAATAACTCCTTTGTTCAGCTTCTACACCAACACCAACTGGTAGTGAAGACGACTAACTGTTGGGTGTGTGGCCTTATGCCTCATACTACTGATAAGGGTATTCCTTACCTGGTCCTCCCGTTCAGCTACAATGGTTCTGTGTGGGCATACAGAACGATGTTCATCTATGCTCGTGAAGTCTACCCTCTACGTTCTGTGAAAGACAATCCAAAGAATAGTGCTCTAGTTAAGGGAATAGTCGATATGATTAGAGGGTTTAGCTCCTATGAGACGATCCAGAGAGAAGAGACACTAGAGTATATTGGCTGGAACGTGACTGGATATGGAGCTAGTCTGAGTGAGAACCAGCAAACGAAAAGATCCTCTCCGATCTGGATCGTACCCCATCAGGGTCATCTTTGTCTGCAAGGTAATGGCAAGAATCCGAGAGCTCAGTTAGAAGAGTATCTGCACGGAGACATACGTTTTTGCGTCCCAGACTTCCCCATCTTTTCTAACAGCTAAGGGTACCTATTTTGTCTGTCACGATAGGGCATACACATGGTTGCCCCCTGATTTCTCAGGTACATGTTTTGTCTCGTTCCTGTTGCCTCCCACCTACACAGCTGCGGCAGATTACCACAAGACGAGAATTGTTAGAGGTGTCTTCAGTAAGGAAGATACTACAGGACAAGAATTAGGAGATTTCTTGAAGGGTTTTCTGCCGTTTTGGGGACCGATGGTTAACAGCAGGAACATACGGCAATTGACGAGAGTGGTTGAGTCCACCGTAGTTGAAACTGCCGGTGCCCTTAGTAACTTGACTGCTGAGCTCCAGTCGGACCGTCTTATGACTCTCCAGAACAGAGTTGCGTTAGACGTCATACTTGCAGATAGAGGAGGGGTATGTAAATTGATCCAATCAAGTTGCTGTGTTTTTATTCCAGACAATGCTCCAACAGTATACCAGGCCATTTCCAAACTACATAAGATCTCCGAATCTATACACGTGGATAAAGGAGATTGGTCGTTGATGGGATGGTTTTGGGAACTGTTATCCGCCTGCGGGTGGAAGATTCTGATGGTCATTGGGCTTTTCTAAGCCATCCTTTTCCTGTTCTGTCTTTGTGTATAGTGTGCTCCTGCTATGTGTGGCCTCTGTGCTAAATCGTGTGTAAGGAAACCTGTATCAAGAGACGTGCTAAGCAATAGGATGATGCTACAGCAACATCTTGATGATCTGATGAGTACAGACCTAGATTCAGACTAACATGGGTTTTAGTTATTGCCTATGTAAGGGCAAAAGGAGGGACTGAGGTTCCGTGAACTCTGAACCCGTTTTTATAAAGGTCGTCGTATCATGACGATTTTGGTACCAACTGACCGAAAATGGCGAGTGTAAGATGTACGAGTGTTTTCGTCATGTTCGAGCGACGAGATCACCATGAAATCAGGGATTCCGTTCTGAACCCTTGGGTTCCATTTTTTGCACGGCAGCCATTTTGTGGTTGCCCTCACATAGGCCGATGACTAAGGCCGAACGAGTCCTTGGGACACGTACACCTTCAGCTGACTTCTGTGTGACCTGGGCAAGCTGACTCCGTTGCCCGAGGCCGGACTTGTTAGGCCAGTTCCTTTCCCAGTAGCTGATCAAGATTACGGATCAAGGCACAGGACACCATAAACCCTTTATTGCACACAACTATGTCTTATCCTACTTACACCTGTCTCTGCTTCTTTCTTTATGGCCTGTTTTACGATAAGGAGGTGCCCGTTTTTATTAGGGGTCCGTTCGATTTATCTGATGAAGAGTGTTGGGCCTTCCCGAGAAATTGATGGTGGGCTGGACAATGAAATGTGGGTTTGTCACACAATGCTGTTGTCGTGTACACATGGGATTGGTCAACTGTAAATAAGGAATGTTTGCCTGAAGCACAATATTTGGTATAAAAGGGATGGCTTGCTTTGTAAAATTTGAGCAGTCTCCTACGAATATACGTCATTGTACTTCGTGGACCTCTGTTACTGGTTGCAGCCAATAAATTTGATCTTTGACGTCACAAAGAAGTTTCCGCGTTTCTGTAGTTCTGAGACAGGTGAATCCGGAGACTTCGGGTGTGTCCCCTGGCACCACTGGGTTCTAAATAACCCGGTTCTTCATTCTACAGACTTGACCTGGAAATTTTCAAGCAGTACTTCTGTGCACCAGGTGGCGGCGTAGCTTGCCTCCGTGTTGGCCGCTCCAGAAATGATGTGCACAGTGCCTATATGTGGGCCATCGCAGCGCACTGACATCAGTTATTTTCTTTCTGCCCCATCAGCGCAGATTCGGAGTGAGCTACCACTGTCCACTTTTTGGGTATCTTTTTGGGCAAAATTCTTTTGAGCTTGGTCTCCCAGTGTCCTAGGGATGTCATCAAAAAACCCTTTGTGGGGGGGCGTGGCTAACCACCAGCCAAGATGGCTGCAATCTGAGAGAGCTCTGTGACTGACGAGCCCTCCTCTCGAAATCCGATAATTAATCCGTCCCTTTAGCAGCTGCTAACCTGCAGGATCGGAAGCATCTCACCTTCCGGTGCACTTTGCTTTTACCCGCGTCTCTGTCCGAGGTTCCACGGAGACACTACGTCGTGCTGAAAACTGCGGCCTATTCTGGCGCCAGGAGCTGGGGACTCGCGTACGGGACGGATCCGAAGGGCCTCGCACACAGCGGCACCCGCCATCTCCAGCTTGTCGTTAGCCTTCTGAGACGGACAGACGGGAACACTCACACCCTATCTGCAGGCATTACCAAAGTCCCAGACGGAGCCTATCTTCCACGCAGGCTCCGAGGATAAGAAGACAGGCAATTGTAAGTACCGGTGTACCCGGGGGGGCGGAGAAGACTACAGAGAAGGGAAGACGTAGCCCGCTCCTGATGCAGATCGCGAAGGACTGATCTGATCTTGTGCAGCAAGCCCACGCCAGCAGCTCCTTCTCCGACTCCCCTCTAGACGCGCAGCGGCTCAAGCCCAATCCTGCGGCCTCCGGTCCCGCCCTTGCTCACCCGGGCGCCATCACAGCTCCATTTCACAGGACTATTACTGATGCACCAGGGGGGTGGAAAATAATACAAAGAAGGGGGGCCATAGCACGCTCCCGACGCGGATAGCAGGGGACTGCCCTGACACTGTGCAGCCAGCCCACGCCAGCAGCTCACTCTCCGGCTCCCCACTAGCCGCGACGCGGCTCGGCCCCGACCCTGTGGCCTCCGATCCCACCCTTGCTCACCCGGGTGCATCCGCAGCCATCACCTCACAGGCCTAGTCGGGAGGCAGAGGCCACAGCCTGGCACGGATCACAACAGCATCGCGCAACATTTCCAACCACAGTGAAGCTCGACTCTCGACAGGCCTATTCAAGGGGACACTGCACTAGACAATCCGAACACTCTCTTACGCCCTACTAACGACAACTGCTGTGATGAGTGGCAGGGGACAAGGGGCCAGCAGGCCTCGAAACTGGAGAAGTACGCTTATAACAGGGACCCACCAGACAATGCGAAGGGGGACCCAACTCGGACACCACCCCAATCCATGGGAGACACGAGTAGCACAGAAAAGATCACTCTCCACGACGTCATGGCGACCCTAAAGACAATGCAATCCTCGATGGGCACGATCTCAACAGAATTCTCCCTGATTAGAGCTGATTTCGCAAAAATGTCTGACCGCCTTGTGGAGGTCGAGAAGACAACTACCGACCTTGTGGGGGACACATTGGATCTGCAGCGTAGAGTCCAAAGGTTGGAAGACGACAATCTCATGCTGAGGGCAAAGCTGGACGACCAGGAAAGCCGCTCGAGGCGTAACAATGTGCGCCTGATTGGCGTACCAGAATTTGAACGCGGCCTGGCCCTTGACCGATACGTTGAGGACCTCATAAATAAGCAGCTCCAACCCAAAGGACTGTCGAACTATTTCTCGGTGGAACGTGCCCATCGAGTACCTGGAGGAAAGCCAAAGCCCGAGGCACCGCCTCGGCCCATCTTGGCTCGAATGTTTAACTTCAGGGACCGGGACACCATTTTACAATCAGCGCGCACTCGACCACCGATCAAAATTGATAACTCAGAAATCCACTTCTATCCTGATTACACAGCGGCAGTGGCTCAACAACGCCGGGGCTTCACGGAGGTCAAGAAGGAACTGCATGCTCGGGAGCTAAAATACTCTATGATTTTTCCAGAGAAATTACGTGTGGAATCCAAAGGAAAAACATGGTTCTTTGACACACCGCAAGCGACCCAGGAATGGCTGGAGGGATGGCGACCGGCGAGAGGTCCGAGGAACCGCGATATGCAACGGAACCACGGAGATAGAAGCCCTCGGCTAACCGACGACTCAGACTGAACATGGATCATCGCACTACAAACTCCGACACTGTTACCCGTCCCATTGAACCTTTTATTTTTGAATACAACATCCGCCCACTCTTCTTCAATAGGATGAAAATTGCCGGACGTGCAGGGAGAGGGTGAGGCGGCGGGCCGACATTTGCAGCTGGCCAACTATGGTGAGACTCTGGTCGTGCACGACGAGACCCATGCAGGTAGGACTCATAGTTAAGACTGGCACTGCACGAGTACTCTCAGAGGGGAGGGTACGGCAGCGGACACAGAAGTCTCACCCCCACGAACAATCTTCATGTGTTGGGACTGTAAGCACTCAGCTCAGTTGGGGAGGTGGAAGGTTTATTGTCCGCCGGGCAGGGAGGCAGGGTGGGGGGTATTGGGTTTCTACGTTTTGACTTTGTTTTGTTTCTGTTTTAGTTGTATGTTTTTAACTTGGTTGGCTCTTTACATGCACACGTGGCATACGCACCGATTCCTCTTCACGCACTCAGACACGATGACCCGGCAGCAGCGGCCCTGCATGAGCTGTCGGGCACGGTCTACACGACATGAAACCCACCTTAAGGACAAACTAATAGAAGCACGGGGGCACAATCTGAGCTCTCGCACACCCCGGACCTCGGTCCGTGTCTTAAACCAGATGACACTGATGCACTTGCTCACCGAAGACCATGGCTAGCCACGATCTTTTGGCACTGGACCCACAATCACAATCATTGGTCTCCCCCTCGCTAACAATTATTTCGTGGAATGTAAATGGGCTAGGTCATAAAATTAAACGAGGGCTGGTCCTCCAATATCTAAAGAGGAAAGTGCCTACTTTAGCTCTGCTACAAGAAACACATCTGGTAGGGACGGCCTGCAATGCTCTTAATCGTTGGGGTTTCAAGATGATCACGCACGTACGCAGAGTTCTCAGCTGGTTCCCGTGGGGTGGGGATCCTCGCCCAAAAAAACGCTCCACTGCTAATCAAACGCACTTGGACTGATGACCAAGGGCGCTTTGCTGCGGTCCATTGTCAATGGGAGGGTTGACCATACAATATACTATCAGTATACATCCCCCCGACGCTACACCAAGGGGCTTTCCAAGCCTTGGGTAGACTACTGCTTGAACTCCCAGAGGGTGAACTAATCATTGGAGGCAATTTCAAAGCAGTACTGAATGCAGCGGTGGATCGGCAGCCTCCTCGTGAGACTGCCAGGTCTAACCAAATGTTTAACGACTTCCTGGAGGCATTGGGACTGGTGGATATGTGGAGACTTAAACATCCCCATGACCGTCACTACACATTTCACCCGGGGGCCCACAATAGTCTCTCCAGAATAGATTACATGCTGACATTGGCGATCCCCCCAGAAAAGATCACGGCCCTGGAGCTCCTCCCAAGGGGGATATCAGATCATTCCCCGGTGCACCTCACCTACACAGCACAACCCACCAGACGGCAAAGGATATTTCCGATTTATCCAGGATATCTTAAAAATAGAGCAATTATGAAAGCACTGACGACCTCCATCACACACTACTTTGACGAAAATCCAGACTCTGTAGATTCGCCCTCGGTTTTATGGGAGGCATACAAGGTAGTACTTAGAGGACAAGCTATCTCCACTTGTCATGAGTACTTGATGCCTGCCTTATTTAGTTCCTCCCATCTGTGATGACATTGAATAGTTTCTGAGGTTTTAAAACAAGTATTTGTGCTTAAATATAATGATGTTTAACTTGCATGTACCAAGGCTTGTTGATTTTGTTAACTCATGGCAAGGACTGCGGCTCAAGGTGAATATTAATCAGGACAGCACGTGAAACATGTGCGCTAGCGTGCGCTAACTGTAAGGCTGCCGACACGTGCATACTAGTGTGAAAAGACTATAAAAGCCTCACCGGCTTTCAGAAAGACGCTTCACTTCGTCTTTACCTAGCGTCTTCACAGGATTCCACGAAGCATCCCTCAAGACTCCTGCAGCCTTCCGCTCCAGTTCCTTACCCCTTCTGGCCTCCCTTCTCCAGTCCCCAGCCCATCCCTTCCTCGCAGTTCAACGCTACTCACCAGAATCATCGTGGCTGCAGAACGGCAGTGCATTCCTACTCGGGTGAGTTTCTCTTCAACGCCGAGATCGGGACTTCCGGTTTTCCGCATCGGAACCTTAGAGAGAGCGGACTCGTCCCCCCAGCAAAGCGGCCCCTCGTTGTTTCTTCTTCCTGCGCACAAGAGGAAAGTAAGGTTTATTTAGCTTAATGAACAAACAATCTTTGGCTAAGACAATCGGATTAAAGCCTTAAATGCTGGAATCTTTGTTTAGAATCATTAAGAAAGGAAATCTAAAAGACTCTTGAAAAGACTGTCAGCAAATATATTTTCTGGACAATTTGAATTTGTGTAACAGTGATTTAAAAACTGTCTTCTCCTGAATCGAGGAGTTATGTAACAGTGACTGAAAACTGTTCTCTCTTGAATTGTGAAAGACTCATAGTCTTGTTATTCCTAGTGCTTAGAGAGTTAATAGATGCTTGTAGGCTGCTTTTTCTCTCGTTTTAATATAATTACAGAATTCCAGTTACAACGAGAATCTTCTAAACGCAAGGTAGGAGAATATAGTGTTTGCATGAACATTGCAAGTTGTACTAACTCATTAATCTGTTGAATGAATAATTGTTTCAAAGAAATTGTTTACCTTGGAGCTCATTATATTGTGTTCTGTTTAAAGGAGAAATAGTTTGCTGAAAATTCAAACTGCCTTGCTACGAAGTATTGGAATGGGCTTTTCTTACTATGGTATGTGTTTGGATTGGTCAGTTAATTAATACCAGGTGTTTTCTTAAATTGTTAATTACATGAGTGCACTCTGTTTGATGTAACGCAGCTGCTGTCTCCAAGAAAAAGGCAACATTGGAAGAAAGTCCAGAATACTTCCTGAGAAACAGAGACAGTCATCTCTAGAAGAGATCCTGTGTTGTTTGTTTGTTTCTCTTCCACTTCCCCTTCCCTTTGGGAGCTAATTGGTTGTGCCAAGAGTTGTCTTCCTTGCCACGCTAATTAGTTCTAGAAGGAATTGGGACTAATCATCTTCAAGACGGAATACCTGGAATCTTGTGGTTGCACGCATAACACCACTATTTCTAGACACAAAAAAAGAGCAGAGGGCACCTGTTGAAGCACTGGAAACAGCGGTCCTGACTGCAGAATTAGCCCACGTCTCAGATCACATGGAAGACACGGCCCACACACTAACACTGGCGTCACAGGAATACAAGGCGTATGTAGAGGACATGACCAAAACAAGACTGACTGACACATTGCATAGAGTCTACATATTAGGTGACAAGACTGGGAGAATGCTCGCGTGGCTTGAACGGAAGGAGAGGGCCAATAGATGGATTGCCACGTTAGCGCTCCCAGATGGTACACACACAACTTCTCCCCCACGAATAGTGGAAGAATTGGCCACATAATATGAAACCGTATACACTGCACGGGGTGGGAGGGCAGAAGACGACAGCATACAATTCCTGCAAGACATACCCCTGCCCACGCTATCCCAGGAGGACACACAAACGCTTGAGGGCGACTTCACAGGAGAGGAGTTGGGGAAGGCCCTAGCAGCACTACATACTGGAAAAGCAATGGGACCTAACGGCCTACCCGTAGAACTTTATAAAACACTGGCGCGACAGATAATCCCCTACATGCTTCCAATGTATAACCATTGCCTGACAAGAGGCGAGCTCACGGCTGACCAAAGACTAGCCACCATTGTCGTAGTACACAAACCTGGCAAACCACCTGACCTAACGTCTTCATATAGGCCAATCTCCCTAATGAATGTGGATGCTAAAGTCCTAGCAAAACTCCTGGCACTACGACTACAGCCCCACCTCACAGACCTAATACACCCGGACCAATCGGGTTTTATGCCCGGTAGAAACACATCACTTAACCTACGGCGCATTAATGGAGTCCTACACCGCATTCCCTTGCTACGGGAAGACGCGGCCATCCTTTCCCTTGATGCAACGATGGCCTTTGACCTTGTAGAATGGTCATTCCTGTTCGCAGTACACAGACAGATGGATTTTGGCCCTAAATTTTGTAGTTGGGTTAAGCTCCTCTACACTGCGCCAATGGCACAAGTGGTTGCCAATGGCCATACATCCCATACATTCACACTGGGGCGCGGAACGAGGCAGGGATGCCCCTTGTCCCCGCTTCTCTTTGCGCTTATACTGGAACCCCTAGCGGTGCAGATACGCGTGGACCCTATAATCCAGGGATCACATGGGGGACGGGATGGGAGGATCGCATCTCCCTCTACGCGGACGATGTGTTGGTTTATCTAATGTCACCTACCCCGTCCCTGACAGCTTTGATGGACATACTTAAGACCTATGGTGAGGTGTCGGGATACACCATTAACTGGGCCAAATCGCTTCTCTATGTCCTACGAGGCCAAACAACCACGTTGCCCCCGGACTGAACCCTACAAACAGTCACCAGGGGCTTCAAATACCTGGGGATATACGTCACACCACAGGAATCACTATTCGTAGAAGAAAACTTGATGAAACCCCTACAGAGGCTAAAATCAGATGTAACACATTGGCGCTCTTTACCGCTTACGCTGCTGGGGAGGGCCGCACTATTTAAGATGCTATCACTTCCAAGATTCCTTTATGCATTGCAAAACACACCCTTTCCGGTCCCTCTCACATACTTTAAATCAATAGACGCAGAAATCTCTGCACGCTTATGGGACGGAAAACCGGCCCGTATAGCGCACTCCAAATTAATCCGATCCTGGTATGCCGGTGGAATCGCCCTACCCAGTGTTAAATTGTATTACTGGGCAGCACAACTAATAGCAGTAAACCAATGCCTACACGCTCCACAACTAGACCCAGCCTTCCGCCTTGACAGGACCGTCCTACCACCTGACCAACTCATGAGGGCACTATACACGAACAAACGACGCCACACCTTCACAGGCCCAACAGCTCACACGATTAAGATTTGGCACGCGGCACAGAGAGCCCTGGGATGGGAAGGAGTGCTCACACTCGCAACGCCACTTTGGGACACACGGCGTCTGGGTACCCTAGCGAATACAAAGGGTTTCAGGTAGTGGGACCTAATTGGTATTTCCAAAATCGGTGACCTGTGGATAAGAGGTGAAGTTATCAAATTCCCAGCCCTGAAAGAAAAATAGGGGATGGCAGACACCGAGCACTATCACTATGCACAAATCAAACATGCTTTACAGGGGGCCATTCCAACGGGCACACAGCTAGCTGAATCCTCCCCCTTGGAGGATAGACTCCTCACCGAATTCCTAGATAAAAAAGCGATCTCACTCACATACCGCAAACTTCTCAACAATCTTTCAGACCCCACGGCTGTTCTCCGAAGCATGTGGGAAGTAGAGCTAGGAGACATAGTGGATGAAGATTGGTTATATGCACTAGCATCTGCTAGGGAGGCCTCCATACCATCGCGACTTAAGCTAGTGCAATGAAAAATATTACACAGAATATAGTATTCCCGCACGCTCCTACACAGGCTAGGCCGCATCCCAGAGTCTGCCTGCCTGCGAGGGTGTGGACTCCCGGGCACATTCTTTCACACAATATGGGACTGTCCCAGGACACAATCGTACTGGGACCAAGTTCTCTCCGAAATCTCAGAGGCAAGTGGGGTTGAACTGCAAAGAGAACCTAGATGTTGTTTGCTAAATATCTGGTCGCCTACAGACATGAATCGAGGACTACAGACATGGACAACGCTGGGTCTGGCCCTTGCAAAACGGAACATTGCCAGGAAATGGGGCTCCGGTCTGGCGCCCTCATGCACACAATGGGGAAAAGACATGGACGCAGCTATGCTGGCAGAAAAGGCGGTGTATGTACATAGGGGCTGCCCAAAAAAAATGGACCAGGATATGGGGAAAATGGAACGAATACAGGGAACAACTGTGCGACCCTCCACAAGAACTATCTGACCTTAAAAATAGTCCATGAAGGGGGGAACATGAAATGCTAATGCTACTATGACCATATGACTTGTTGGCTGGGGGGGTGATGAAAGGTCTTTGTAACTCTTGCTATCGAGACTATGGGGGAGACCGAATGCCGAACTGTACGAGGGTGCCAATATACTCAGAGGGATAGAACTTTAGGAGCGCCCACGGCTCACTATTTAGGGGACAACCTGGTTTTGCAAAAGATATGACGAACATTGCCTGATGTGTGAACTGAGAAAATGTATATCACAGCGAACTAAGTGTATGTATCCAAGAATTGAAACCTGAATGACAAGTATTGTGTGTAACATGCTGAAAAGCCAATAAACAAAAATTTAGAAACAAAAATAAAAAAACCTTTGTGTTTTAAACCCTGTGGTTTCTGTGAGATAACTCCATCTCTTTTGCCTCTGGTACTTGGAGCTAGGCAAGAACTCCAAGGCCTGTGAAGACCGTTGCACCATGAATCCCAAGGTGCTGCAGAAGCAATCACTGAAGCTCCTGGTCATCCAATGCCAGTCGGTTCCATGACAATCTAGGTCCCAGTCACATGAAATTTCCCAGGCCTATTTGTGGAGCAGTTCTCTGTACTCGTCATCGAGGTCGGGGTAGTCGGGTAAGTCTCACAAAAAAGTGGAAGTGCTCTTCAACTTTGCCACGCCAGTCCAAGTCATCGGATAAGGTATGAGAATTATGTCACCATTCTAGGCCCTGCCCCCACACGTCAGACATTAGAGACGCTATGCATGATTCAGAATTCCATAGCTTATTCAACAGAGGAGGAAGCACCCGGTGTGTGTGCTTTATGCACTGTCCAATAACATTCAAGAAAAAGCTAGATACTCAGTTTTAAGTTGATTGGTCTTTTCTTTCTCTGCATTCAACATTGACACAAACATCATTGTGGCTTTTGCCTGAGGCAGCGGCTCACACATACCGTTGCCCTGAGCACCTATTTATCCACATACAGCTGCAGACCAACATGAGAATCCGCATATGACATACAACTTGTGGCTTCCTGAAGAAGGTGTCATGCCGAAAGGTGCGTAGAGAGAAATACATTTTTAATTAGCCACTGTCTGAAAATTACATGAATACATATCATTTGCTGTAATCTTTCTAAAGAAAAGTTGTTGGAAATCTCTTTTTCCTTATTCTATATATTACATGTATTTATCATGGTTATTACGTTATGATACCCACGTAATTCTATGCCTTCACGTTGATGCATGTTGTGAATGGATGAGAGGGGATGAGAGATTGCGTGATTAAAATAATAAAGAATTGCAAAGGAATTATGTATTTATTATATGAGCTATTTATTCATTCTTACAGTAAATATTGAATATCATATTTTTGAATAATGTATCGAATTTAATATCTACTCATATGTCTCTCCGGTCATTATAATATGTGGCCTCAATTGTACCTTGCCGAATTTTATTTGTTATGAAGGAAGAGTTGCCTAAGAATTTCTTGCACTTGCAGAAGTTTGTGATGTCATTCTCGCAGCCAGGCATTTCTCAGCTAAAACAGTATACACCTGCTGTTGGGACAAAGTTGTAGCTTGGTGTGCTACCAAAAATATTGATCTCCTTTCTGTGCTATTGTCCAAGGTCTTGTTATTTGTTCTTTTGTGAGCCTGGCAAGGCTTTGTTTTGGGCTCAGTTAAAAGGTAAATTTCGGACAAATCAACTTTCTTGTGGTTGGCGAATTAGCCTGGTCAAGTCAACTATTGTGACTCATTTTCTCAAATGTCTCCAAATGCTTTTTCCCCTGAACCATTTATTATGCCCCATTGGGACCTGAGACTTTCTTGATGAGTTGACTATTCGAGCATATGCTTTCTGTCTCGTTTTTTCACTGCTTTTTCCTTGTTTTTTTAAGTGCTTCCTCTTGCTTCCTGCCTCATTTTTCACTGCTTTTTCCTTGTTTTTCCCATTTGCCTCTCCCACCTGCTGCTCATTTTCCTGCCTAGCACTGCCCACCACATCCCAGTGCCCATCCCTCCTCCCAGAACCTACTTAATGGAGGCTGCAGTGCAGCCACGGCAAAGGCAAACCCGTCTGCCCTGGATTGCGCCCAGAGCCACGACCCCTGGCCCTTCCACCCCACGATGATACACCGCCGCTGACCTCCAAGCCCTAGACCCAGGATGCACTAACTACTACTGCTGCTGCACATCCCCTTGTACCACCAGAGGACTGTTCTCCTACCGACATGGACGTACCCGCTACATAAACCAAGGCCACCACGTCACAACTCCATTGCATCCTACTAATCGTATGCTCACTCAGAAAACATGCCACGGAGGTCGGAGGCACAGTCTCCTCCCTTACCCCAGATGTCATCTTCCTCACAGAAACCTGGTCAAACCCCACCTCCGCACCAGACATTGCCACCACCATCCCTGAAGATTACAAGTTAACACACCAGGATTGAACCAACAGGCACAGTGGCGGTATAGCCATCATCTACAGGGACACCATCAACTGCACGACATCCCTTGATGACTCAACAACAGTAATGGAACTCTTCAACTTACAACTCAACACAGACGGAAAAAGCACCATCAGAAGTACCCTTGCCTACCGACCATCAGGACCATGCCCCAGCAACACCATCCCAGACCTCCTTGTCCTGCTCGCAATCGACTCAGAACCCTACAGTACCTCAACTTTCACCTCTACGACCCCAGCGACAACAACCCCACCGACCTCCTGGAAAGCATGAGCAACATCAGCCTCACGCAGCTTGTCACTGACCCTACCCATATTGCAGGACACAAGCTAGACCACATTCTTCACCTCCAGCGACAGTTCTGTACTTCCACACCACACAACTCACCTAGTCCACCCACAATAGCGTACACTTCACAATCTCAGGACCCACCCACCCCGGCACCGTGCCCTCCAGATCCACTCGAAGAGATTGTAAAAAGGTATCAGAAGACCAGTGGAATGACAGTGTCTGCTCCCAACTCCGAGACTTTACACATGACCCTGAACAAGCAGCTAAGAGCTTCTCCCAGTGGATAACAGACTGTGTTGACAGCATCGCCCCACCAAGACAGCCAGGAACAAATAGGAGCAAGGTAGTTCTGCAAGGAACTGCATTCCACCAAATGCAACTGCCGACAACTTGAAAGGAAGTGGTGCATACGCAAAAAGACAGAATTCTACACTGCCTGCAGGTCCGCTCTGAACCAGTACCACTGCCTCCTGAAGGAAACCTAGAAGAACGCCCTAGCAGACCGCATCAAAACCAGCGCAAACCACAGCACAGAACTCTTCCCCATTGTGAAGGAATTCACCAATCCCACAGCCACAGAGAATGACATCACTCCCTCCCAGGAATTATGCAGCAACCTTGCAGACTTCTTCCATGACAAGATCTCAAGCCATCTATGAAAACTTTGAACACCAACTCTTCACAACAGACAGCATCAACAAGCTCACACCCACAAACACAAAATCCAAACAAATTCTCACCCACTGGAAACCCTCACTGTGAAAGACACTATCTCTATTGTGAACTCTGTGCGCTCTGGAGAACCCATTGGCCCATGCCCCCACCACCTCTTCAATCTCGGAAGCAAACCTATTGTCGACGAGCTCAGGAAGGTCCTTAACACCTCCATCACTGCAGCCTCCTTCCCTGAGGACTGGACAAACGCTGAAGTGAGGCCCATCCTGAAAAACACATGTGCTGACCCAGCCAAAATGAAGAACTACCAGCCCATCTCTCTGCTCCTCTATCCAGCAAAAGTCCTGAGGAAAACCATCTACCAACAACTCACCCTAGAAAACCACAACCTCCTGGACCCCTCCCAATCTGGATTGCAAGCTAACCACAGGACCAAGACATCCCTGATCACAGACAACATCAGAGCCTTCCTGGACAGTGGGGATACAGCAGCCCTCATCCTCCTGATCCTGTCCCCTGTGTTTGACACTGTTTCCCGCCACATCCTGATCAACAGACTCCACCACATCGGGATTCAAGAAAATGCCCTCAATTGGATCACATCGTACCTCATCGGCAGAACCCAAAGGATCTGCCTCCCATCGTTCTCCTTGGAATCCAAGAAGATATTCTGTGCAGTCACCCAAGTATTGTCCCTCAACCCTCCCACTTCAATACCTACATGACCCCCTGGCCGCCACCGTCCGATCGTACGGACTCAACATAATCTCCTACGCCGACAACACACAGCGCATCCTCTCACTGTCCGAAGAGCCCTCTACCAGTAAAGCTAACTTTCAAAGATGCATGATGAGCATCACAGACTGGATGAAAGACAACTGTCTCAAACTCAACACCGAAAAAAACGGAAGTCCTCAACTTTGGGAACAACACCTCACCATGGATTGACGTATGGTGGCCTGCGGAGCTCAGCACACCCCTCTGCCCCAAGAGACCACACCCACAACCTCTGCTTAATCCTGGATAGCAAGCTGTCCATGAAAAAGCAAGTCAAAGCAGTCTCATCCTCCTGCTTCCACATCCTTCAGATGCTTCGCAAGATCTTCAAGTGGCTCCCAGCAGACACCAGAAGGACACAGTCACGCAGTCCCTTATCACCAGCACACTGAGTGCATAGGAATCACTGCACGTCTTCTGAAGAGACTCCAGACAATACAGAACTCTCTCGAGACTCCCACTCTACCTCCCCAGAAGGACCCATATTTCACTGAAGAAACTGCACTGGCTCCTGATTCAGAAGAGGTACCAGGTCAAGATGCTTACCCACGCCTACAAGGCCTTACATAACAAGGGATCAACATACATCAACAAACGCCTGACCCTCCACCAACCGACCAGATACCTATGATCAGTTTCCCTCTCCCTCGTAGCCACCTGATGGATTTGTCAAACCAACAGCGTTGGACACTCCTTCTTGCACCTGGCAGCCAAGGCTTGGAACAACCTCCCCCTGCACCTCAGGACCGCACCATCGCTCCAGCAATTCAGAAGAGAACTAAAGGGCTGGATGTTTGCATAATAATGATCTAACCTCCACACAACAGCAAACCGCTCTAGTGCCTGGAGACCCTCATGGGTGATTTGCTGTGCTCTATAAATATTTGATTAATTGATTGATTGATTTGCGTAGCTACCCTCTGATTCTCCTGACCATCAAAACAGCCTTTCTAGTGGTTATATTGGCGAGGAGTGTTAGTGAATTGCAGGCACTCTGTGCACCCTCCTTACACAATTTTTTCCCCAGATAAACTTTTTCTGAGAAGACATGCCTCTTTCCTACTGAACATGGTCACCATCACACTGCCAACGTTCTTTTCTCAGCATCACCACTCCATAGGGAGGAAAGTCTACTGCCTGGACAGAAAAAGAGCGTTATAGTTCTGCATCGATGGTACTAAAGAGTCCTGTTCGGGTGGACAATCAACTCTTCATTGGGCCCATTGGGGCAAAGAAAGGAAAGGTCATGTAGAAGAGGACCCTCTCAAGATGGACTGTACTCTGCGTTAAAATCTGTTGCGCATGGGCCAAGAAGCAAACCCCTGAGGGCTTGTGTGTTCATTCCACCAGAACAAAGGCTGTGACGACTGTGCTAGCTCACAGAGTCCCTCTCCTGGACATCTCTCAGCCTGCGGAGCCCCTCTCATGGACATCTCTCAAGCTGCAGCATGGGAGTCTTGACACATGTTTACCAAACACAGCTGCCTGGACAGTCATTCCGTAGTGAGGGATACTTCGCTAGTTCTTTGCTTGTGGACTTCCTGGTATAAATTCCTTCACAGACCCACCTCTGGAGAGATATTGCATGTGTATCCATTCTAAGGTAAGGAATCTGTGTCTAGATGTCACTCTGAGATTAACAAATTACTTACCTTCAGTAAGGCCTTATCTAGTAGACACTCTAGCCATGAATGGATTTCTCTACATCGGGTGACCTTTGTAGATCCTTAGTGTCTCCAATCTGGTCCATCAGCTCTCTATCTTGGCTCTGTGCTTCTGGTACAGAAATTTCACAAAAAGAGCCTGATGTCAGTGCACTGGAATGGTGCTTGTATAGGCACCGCACACGTCACACTGCACAAGTCACTTCCGGTGTGGCAGAGCCGAGTGACTTCACCTAGCAACGTGTAGAGATACTGCTTGCAAATTTCCGTATTCAGTCTGATGCCCGGAGAGCATTCTAAGATGAGGAATCTGCGGCTAGATAGAGCCTCTACCATATAAGGTATTATTGAAGGGAAGTAACTTATTCTGCAGGAGCTTTCTTACTAGGTAATGCCTCTGGGGAAGCTTGGTGCCCTAGTGGTTCCCAGTGCCAGCCGCGGTGCGTCCATTGGGGCGTAGGGGCGTAGCCCCACCAGCCACATGGACCCACATCGCGGCCGCAATCCTTTTCCTTACAATAAAATTACTCTGTGTCCTCTGTAGTCTGTACAAGTGTGTACATTAAAGTCAGCCGCCGGGACACACCCAGCGATTTCGGAATGTGCAGGGGGGGTGGCCTGCTGCAGCTTGAGTGACAGTACACTCAGGCTGCAGCAGACAGACCGTAGTGCGCAAGTGCAAATTGGGATCCAACTTTCCCAAGCATGCGCACTGTGAGTTCCCCAGCATGACCCAGGGGTACTTCGTAGCCTGGGTTTACAAGGGGCGACAGGGCGAGCAGCAAATGTGCCCCCTAGCCAATCTGCAGCGCCAGGATTGGCTGGTCCACCGCGCAGCATCCATCATTGGATGCCGCGCGTGGGGGTGGCACACACTGCCTCAGCCACAACTTAATGGCCAATCACTGAATCACTGCATGGCTTCACAGTGAAGCCATGCAGTAATTGGCCATTTCACTGGGATGCGTGCGTTAAGAGACGAGAAACTACGAGAGTTTTCGGGGAAGTGAGTGACCTTGTCGCACAGGCCAGACCAGCCTCGCGCAAGGATACCCCAGAGAGCACCCCAGGAAGCTCAACATGCCACCCATCGGCTTGGCCCAGCCCGGAACAGGCACCCAGCTAGCTCCCTGGGGCAGATAAGCGCTATATTTAATTTCTCTTTAAAATAAAATGTATTTTCGGGGTCAGACTTTGTCACACTTGGCAGAGCACATATTTTCCAGTCCTGATCTTTCGCTTGTCAACCTAATGTCTTCTGGGAGTTGTAGTCATTGTTTGCTTGCCTTAAAGCTGACACGGGCCTGATTAAAATGATCTCAACAACAACAGGAAATCTCCAACACTGAAAACCTGTTCCATGATGTGGCGTTATGCTGTAATTTGTCATCAGTTCCCAAACCACCTCGAGCAAAAAGTGTCCAGAAGGCAGATTTTCTACTTGGAGTATATACAATTTGAAGACTTTACCTACATCTGGAGAAATAAAACCGCACCGTAGACAGAACTCGACGTCTTAAGTTGCCAACGCAGGTCGTGTGTGAGTAGCATGTCTTCTTTGTTCTCAGGAACTTGTGGTTTTCATTTGTGCTGTGAGGAAAACAACTCCACGAGCGCCAGAATGCGAAGAAAAACACTTCCCTGTATGGGCGCGTGGCACTAACAAGTAACAGCTTGAGGTCTTCTTGTGCACCGCATGGGCATTATTTTTATCCGGATGATTGTTTATATCGATTGACACAGAGAAACTGAGTTCTAAAGTGATTTGCCCGGGATCCCACACATTTAATAATAGAGGGGGACTGTGGTTATAGATTAGGATTCGGGATTCCTGTTCCGCTGTCACTAATTAACGAGCCGACATTTCCTTCACCTTATTGCACGCTGACCTCACCAGTAAGTGATGCACCGTGTGAGCTGCAGCAGTGGGTGAAATCACATCAGCCGCGCTAGGTCGCCCTGCCTTGTTTGTGGCATGAAGGCGAGGCATCTCACAGACCCCAGAGGCCTCTCCGTGTCTGTTTCATGCCCGGTAGCCTCCCCCACCTCCCGGCCGTGGCTGATACCAGCCCCTCACCGAGTAACCCGCATGCAGGCTGCTGGGTGAGGCAGTGTTTTCACGCAGTACTGAATCACGAGTGACTCACTTGAAACTGGGCTGGGCGAGGGGAGTGCACATCTGCACATTGTCTGCTGAGGCATCGCTCGCGCATGTAGGTGGCGACCAGAGTGTGAGGCAGCTGCTGGGATCTGCGGCTCCGCTTCCCTTCGGCTGCCCAAGAGCGGTCTTCACCTCCCGCGCTATATAGATGTAATTACAAAAGTAATAGCGTTACGCTGGCTAACGGGAGGACACGATGCTGGATAATGCCCCGCCCCTTCCAGAATATATCGAGCACTTGAATTTTTCATTCGTCATGCATAATTGTGCGGCGTTACTGCGTCATGCCCAAATCATCTATGTTTAATGACATTGGTGACCGGACCTGATTGGCAGAAGTCACCGGCTGTTGTGTAAGTTGCAAGGGGAGAGGAGTTGGCCTAACGTCTAGGGTGGTGACCCTCGAATCTGCGGAACTCGGTTCGAGTCTCGACAATGAGTTGAACATCCTGTGATTTTGGACAAATAACTTAATCTCCCTGTGCCTAACAAATAAAATTAATGTGTAATGTAACTGGTGCTATGTAAAGCGCTCTGATACCCAATTTGGGTCAAGTTTGCGCTATATGAAGCTGTAAAAAAAAGCAAAAAAATACAGCTCCATGAGCACTGTCTGCCGTGGCCATTCCCTGCACCCTCCTTTTCAGGTGTGAGACTGAAGAAATGATGAACTGACCATTCCTATTATATTGTGTCAGTACAGACTGGAATGTGTCCTGTTGAAGACCATGCTGAGCAAATTCATTCATGCGTTCCATTTGAAGCGGGTCTGTGTATGTTGGCCAACACCAACATCCTAGTGCATGTAGTGTGAGTACATGACAAACGCCTGTAGGTAAACTATGTTCAAGAGGGCATACAAACTCAACAGCACCTTGTACATTCGGCTTTTAGTCTAGTCTTCATTATGACACCGATGAGGCTAATTAATATTTTGTTAAAAGTGCATTAAGGTCTAATTAGCAGGTGCAGGTGGCTTGTGGGCATTGGCAGGGCAGGCCTGCATATGAGGGCGGACGGAGCAGAGTCCGAGTGAAGGAGGGGGGAGGCCGCGGTTGGGCCCTGCCTTAATCTTTGACTTTGATTTTGAACATGATGTCTGGACTGGTACAGATCATATAAAGACAGAATCCCCACACTGCTGTTCCTGCGGTCCCTCTCAATTTTCCTCCCTGCCTTGTTTGTTTGTGGAAGGATGTGGGCCTGAGAGGAGTGGTCATGCCCTTAATGTCCTCTAAAGCTGCGCCCATATCCCCTTGTATGAAGCTCTGTGGTTATACTGAATAAGCAGCTACCTATGTTATGCCATCTATTAATGTAATGCGGTACAAAAGGGGGTGGTGATGGACGGAGCATCTGAATCAATCAAACACTCACACCCAGTCAAAAGATCTGGGTTTAATCCATCACCGTTCTTTAGCCCACTCTGCCACCCCAGTTCAGACATGGCTATATGCAAATCAGTCTGACCCTGTGCCTCATGGGAACAGTCCAGCCCGAACTGCCAAGCCATGTCTTCCCTGGACCGGAAACAAGCTTCGGAGGACCGGTTTCTGGCATTCCAGCCGTCTTCAGCCCAGCTTGCTTGAATCCAGTGGCAAAGTGACCAAGGGACTCACGTCTGAGCATACCCTGCCACACTTATGGCGGCCAAAAGTGGTATAAAAGGGGGTGGTGATGGACGGAGCATCTGAATCAATCAAACACTCACACCCAGTCAAAAGATCTCGGGGATAATCCATCACCGTTCTTTAGCCCACTCTGCCACCCCAGTTCAGACATGGATATATGCAAATCAGTGTGACCCTGTGCCTCATGTGAAGAGTCCAGCCCGAACTGCCAAGCCATGTCTTCCCTGGACCGGAAACAAGCTTCCGAGGACTGGTTTCTGGCAGTCCAGCCGTCTTCAGCCCGGCTTGCTTGAATCCAGTGGCAAAGTGAGCAAGGGACTCACGTCTGAGCATACCCTGCCACACTTATGGCGGCCAAAAGCGGTACAAACGGGGGTGGTGATGGATGGAGCAACTGAATCAATCAAACACTCACACCCAGTCAAAAGATCTGGGTTTAATCCATCACCGTTCTTTAGCCCACTTTGCCACCCCAGTTCAGACATGGCTATATGCAAATCAGTCTGACCCTGTGCCTCATGGGAACAGTCCAGCCCGAACTGCCAAGCCATGTCTTCCCTGTACCGGAAACAAGCTTCCGAGGACCGGTTTCTGGCATTCCAGCTGTCTTCAGCCCGGCTTGCTTGAATCCAATGTCAAAGTGAGCAAGGGACTCACGTCTGAGCATACCCTGCCACACTTATGGCGGCCAAAAGCGGTACAAATGGGGGTGGTGATGGACGGAGCATCTGAATCAATCAAACACTCACACCCAGTCAAAAGATCTGGGTTTAATCCATCACCGTTCTTTAGCCCACTCTGCCACCCCAGTTCCGACATGGCTATATGCAAATCAGTCTGACCCTGTGCCTCATGGGAACAGTCCAGCCCGAACTGCCAAGCCATGTCTTCCCTGTACCGGAAACAAGCTTCCGAGGACTGGTTTCTGGCATTCCAGCCGTCTTCAGCCCGGCTTGCTTTAATCCAGTGGCAAAGTGAGCAAGGGACTCACGTCTGAGCATACCCTACCACACTTATGGCGGCCAAATCAGTCTGACCCTGTGCCTCATGGGAACAGTCCAGCCTATTGATGTAATAACTGCACTTTCACAATTGCTTTATTAACCTTCCTGCTTTCTCAAATTTGCTTGAACCCTTTTAGGGTTCGGGCTCGCTCGGCTCGCTCGCTACGGTGCTGTATGCAAATCACTTTGCGCCCCACCACTTTCAAATGTCACCCACCGCCCCTGCCCAGTGCATGATTTCTCTGATCTTTCTTCAACAGTGGTTTAACTGAAGGTGTTGAGACATGCTTGCCTAATGATGGAGGCGGTAGCAGACTGCGGCTTTCTTCAATGTGTCTTCCTATGTGATGCGGAGGCGGAAGCTGAACTCTTTGATCCTATGCATGCACTCAGGCTAGAGACAAATCTTCATGGTTAAACTGGACCATTTAAGGAGATGTGGACCATATATTTGTGCTCCATAAAGTGCCTTATGGGTTCAGGGCGCACAAAATAGTTCCATGCACTATGACCTTCTGTTGCTTCTATCCCTGCCCCTTGGCCTGAATATGTAGGCCAGGAGCAAGCAGGATGCGGTGGCACAAGGGGTACAACCCGCCAGAAGAAAGTTTCAGTACGTGATAATCCCAGTTAAATTGTGAGCTTCTCTCTCTCAGCTGCCCCCTCCCACTTTCTTACTTTTCCTGGGGGCTGGTACCCAACACCAGGCCCCTCATGACTCAGTAGCATTAACATGCTCCTGGTGCCACCTCAGGGCACTGGTTGTCCTTTACATCATGCATGACATTTTAGTACAATTGTGCATGTTGCCTTACAGTGCAAAAATATGTGCTTTCGAGTGCCGCCATGAATACAGTACAGATGATTGCGGTGCGGTTGTGTTGTACTTTAAGCTATGAATAAAATTGGAATCAAAATGGTAGACCACTAACACAGCAAACATTTGTTTTCAGGCAAAAGATATATATATTTTTTAAGTTCTACACTTAATACTGGTTTGATGTTCACTTTGTGCACACTAAGGGCCAGATTTACTAAACTTGGTGACGCAACACACCAAGGGAAGTTGTTCCACTGCATTGCATCAAAGGGAGAGGGCAGAAATGCACCATATCTATGAAGATATGGCACAGTTCTGCTCTCTTATAGCGCTGGTGCACATCTGGCTACCTAGCACTAACTCAAGACACCGTTGCTCCACGACATAAGCGTAATTGCATTGTGCTCAGTAAGGGGCACCTTCTTACCATAAAAATTATTTTAGAAGCCTATTCCTCTTTGCATGTGTGCTGCTGAATTTAGCACACATTCCAAGATGAAGTAACAAGGTGAAGTAAAAAGATTTATCCTCGTCACGCCAGCCTCTGGTAGTTGCATCATTTTGTTAAAAATAAAAAACATGTTTACTGATTTTAGTAAACGTTTGTGTCAAAAACATTGGTGGATGCATGGGTGCACTCATTTGCCATCCATGTACCCGGATGCGAGGTAATGCAAGGCAGCACTATGCAATAAATCAGTGAATTTCATTATGCAGTAAATGTTACATAAGACAATGAGGCTTACAAGGTGTAAGAGTCCTAGATCACCCATACTGATACGCATGACATGTTAAGACCCCTTGTTCTGGAGAAACACAAAGTCAGAATTTGAAACAAGTGGTGTACTGAATGCAGTGGATGGGGTTATTTGTACTAATAAATCTAAATCTTTAACCCAAGGCATCCTTTTGTAGCAATACGGAACTACAAAAATAAGAGCAAACCAATAATGTTATTCCAGTTTGCATCCAGCTCATTGATGACAGCTCATAACTCACTGTGATACATATGCAAGGATTGTAACTTATGACCTGGAAGTAACACAAGGATCTCTGGGACAACAGATGTAACCCCCTGAGCTCTCTCCATAAAATATAAATCCCTGACCTGCATGTTACTTTATGCTTTACACCAGGCTTGTTAACGTACTATGGAATTTTATGACAAATCAAACGTACGACTAGGCTGCACTCACCATTTCAGCATGTGCATTAACCACTAGACTTTCTGACCAATATACCCTAGACACAAAGACACCTGCTGCAGGTGCCTCGCACCCCTACAATAATTTAAAATGCATCCTGCGTGTGACAAGTATGCCTGAAAAGATTTACTGTCCATTTTTCCACTTTCTTTGGGGTCGGGTTAAAAATAATAATAATAAGTTGACTGTCAATTCAATTCATTTTATGAAGATTTGGATCTCCAATGAGTTCCACTTAAAAGTATACATACCAATTAAAACATAAAATACAATAGAACCATGTAAAAATACAGAATGATAAGGCAGTCTGAATACAATATTTTTCAACATATAGCAGTATCAAAGGATAACATTTAGGAATTAGCAACCAACAATGAGGATACAATTTATAATTTATTAGCCAACAATGTAGAAGCAGAGCATATCTTGGGTTGTAGAAGTAACAATTAGGAAGCAGCTGGGACACCATAGAACACCTTCATGGATTAACGTTTGAAAATAGCAGCCAAAAATGAGAGAACAGGGCATATCCTGAGATGTGCAAATAGCAAGCAGCAAGCAACCGGATCATGTGCAAAATTACAAATTTAAGGTTAAAAATTAGATGAACAAAAAGCCTGTAGAGTAGAAGCCAGAAAAATGCGAAATACATTCGAAAATAGGAGAGGATAAAACTACTACAAAGACGGTCAAAGATTCAGAAATTATATATCACTTGGTAATTATACAGTTAAAATATATACATAAAGTCCTTACAAAAGATAAACAATTTTAGGTACAATGCTTCATTTTTGGGATTAAAAAGAAAGTTGCAAGCAGAAACTACATCCTTAACACCATTTTGTAAAAACATGGGCCTAAGCCAGCGATGGCAATGAAAGGCCAGTGCGGACAAACGAACAAAACATGATCCAAGTTCTGGATATTCAGTTCACAGAAATGACAATGTTTTCCGTGTTTCGAATTCTGAGACCAGTGTGCTGTTAAGTCATTTAACGGTAGGAGATTTATTCTAAATAAGGAGAACCAGCGTCTTGTTCCATGATCTAAGTTAAATATTTCTGAGGAAGTTTCGGGGAAGTAGTCTTTGTTATTATCTTTAGTCACTCTTTAGTATTACAAAACTCAATATCTCTATTAAAGCTGATCTCACCACTTAGGTTTTTTTTACAAAGGATTTGAATTCTAATAGCGGGAGGGAAATCTGACTGTCAAACTTGATGACTCTGCCAATTGTGACTCCACCCTCTTCTGTTCAATTTATGTATTTTCCCCCATTTCCAGCATTTTTCACTTCCCTCCAAAGGTATTTTCATACTTGACAAGGAATTAAAGCAAAAAGGAATTCAGTGATGGTGTCTCCATGTAGCAAAAAAAAAAACAAGTGCTCTTTCGCTTGTATGTTAATGCCTTGGCAACATGTTTTTACTTGTTTTGCCATGGCACTCAGTGTCATGGTTCCCGGGGGCCTGTCCCGCAGCGCGTTTCCATTTCCTTTGCGCATGCGTGATCAGGCTCCCTCACCTCAAGGGCGTGTTGTTTGGAGGTCCAGTTGTTGGGCCGGAAGCTTCCAGCTCGCCTCAGCGCTTCCGGGGGAAACCGCATAAACCACGGCGGTTCCCCCGGCTCGGCGCTTCTGATTAACGCCGTCCTTCGGATGCCTGTCCTGCTCCCGTGATCCGCCCGCATCTTGGTTTCAGCACGGGACCTCTGTTCCTGAGGCCGCGCTAGAAACACTCTCGCTGCCAGTACCACCGCGCTGAATCGCTGACAGGCTGTCTGCATTTCGCCGCGCTGGAGCGCTTGTATTTTCCTTTCACTTGAAGTTTCTTGGTGGGATATTACTACCCGTTCATTTTTCCTCGCGCAGGAGCGCTTGTCTGTTCATTTGGTTTCCTTTTCATTTGTGGAGTGCGCAGGAGCGCTTGTGGACATCATTTGTACCTTGCGCAGGAGCGCTTGTATTTTCATTAGGTACATAGCACAGAAGCGCTTTTGGTTTCCGCAGGAGCGCTGGTTTCTGTTGCTTGCCTAGTTTCCTGCGAGCCTCACCGTGCTGAGGCTACTGTCCCGGTGGAGTCATTCTTCTCCACAAAGGACCCTACCCTACCCGAGGTAAGAGCTGGTCTGCATGTGCGCAGGGGGGTAGAACCTAGAGAGGGTTACACCTGAGCCAGAGCTTACTGGGTCCATCTGTCTTCCCTGCAGCTAGAGCCGATGGTCCTTCATCATCCCAAGGGTGGTCCTCTTCTGGTCTTCCTAGCGCCATCCCCGTCACCTCTGGCTATCATCCCCGGTCTTACCTACACCCCGGTAGATGTGCATTCCATAGCAGGGGTAAGGTGGGTACGGTGGCGAGAGCTCCTGTCGTCTCCGCGAGAACACTCCGCAAGCAGCATGTAAGCCTTGTGGGGTACCTGACACTTAAGAGTGCACAGCAAGAGGAGAGCCTAGCGTCACTCATAAGTGCCATTGAAAGACTTTAAAAGGTCTAAGATGTGTGCAGCCCAAAGAAAGTCACTGTGGTCGTACTTCAATAACCGAATAGTGTTGCTTTCTGAGAGAGCTGATGGTTACAGTGTCAATTACTATATTTCTTCCTTGTTTGGGGATCCTGGGGTATTTTACTAAACTACTGCAAGTGAAACAAATGCCACTGGGACAGGACGGTTGTCACGGGCGTGTGTTAGAACTCTCCCGGCTCCAGTGCACATGATCTCGTTGTCGATAATCTTTGAAGTTTCTGTGCAACGGCAGTGAAGAATAGCAAAATATCCATGGTCAGATCTGTGTGCGCACCAAAAATAAGAAAAAAAAGGATACTTTTTTTAAACGTTTGCATTCATTCTGAACTGCACAAAAAATATTTGTATTTATCCACGAACTTCAAGCATATTGAGACGACCTTAACAGCCATAGAGGCTATTGCTCTAAGCTCTGTCTACAGAAGCAGAGCCAACAGTGACGGCGAGAACCTAGGTCAGAGCGCAAACTGGGCAAAACAGTTTCATGGTGGCCCTTTCAGTAGTCACCTCAGGTGTATACACTGAATAGGAAGGGACCTGACAGAGGTCATCTGAAAGGAATATAAATATAACACGCCTCTCACAAGGTTCACGCCAGAGAAAAGACTAGGCTAATATTGAAAAAAAAATACAATTACCAAATAAGAGCCGTGCTGCTGTCCTAGAGGATGCTTGTTACAATTCCAGGGAAGACCTGGCTTGGCAGTTTGGGCTAGACTGTTCCCATGAGGAACAGGGTCAAAATTGATTTGCATATAGCTGGGTCTGAACAAGGGTGGTGAAGAGAGCTAAAGAACGATGATGGATCCAACCCAGATCTGTGACTGGGGGTGAGTGTTTGAAAAGTTTCAGTGCTCCGTCCATCATCTTGTATTTGCTTTGTTTTCCCTAGGTTTTTTTTTATTTTAGAGTTTTATATAGCGCAAACTAGACCCGAGATATCGGGTATCAGAGCGCTTTACGTAAGCACCAGTTTCGTTACAGATGGACACATTCATTAAGTATTGCCTATGCAGCGGGCATGCGCTGCGTAGGAGGGCCTTTAGCCTTCTCTCTGCTCATTTTCAAGCACACACTCGTGCTTGTGGCGGCATACACCTTGCGGGAGCGAGCACGGGCACGCCACAAGCACGAGTGCAGTGCTTGAAAATGAGCAGACTGCTCGTGCACGCATGCACCACTCCCGGGCTCACCTCCTGCTCTCCCCTCTCTCTCACACGCATTCCTTGTTGGCAGGGTATGCCCCGACGTTGGCCCCCTGCTCATTTTGCCACTGGATTTAAGCTATCTTGGCTGATGAGGGGTGTTACCCATCCCAGGATGATTATTTCCGGTCTGGGGAAGACCTGGCTTGGCAATTCAGCCTGGACTGTTCCCATGAGGAACAGAGCCCAAACTGATTTGCATATGGCTCGGTCTGAACTGGGGTGCTGAAGTAAGCTAAAGAACGATGATGGAGTGTCTGAAAAGTTTCAGTGCTCTGTCCATCATCTCCATGTATTTGCATGGTTCGCAGGGTATGCCCAGATGTGGATCCCTTGGTCACTTGCCACTGGATTCAAGCTAGACTGGCCCATTAGGTGTGTTACACCAAAACCAGTCTCATGTTGCTTATTTCTGGTACAGGGAAGACCTGTTTTGACAGTTTGAGCTGGACTGTTGCCATGAGGAACAGGGTCAAGAATGATTTGCATATGGCTGGGTCTGAACTGGGGTGGCGAAGTGAGCTAAAGAACGATGATGGATTAAACTCTGATCTGTGAAGGGGAGTGAGTGTCTGAAAAGTTTCAGTGCTCCTTCCATTATCTCCTTGTTTTTGCGCTGCCCTGGACAAAACCACGCAAGCAGGGTAAGAATGCTTTCACCATGTTGTTGCTTTTTGTTACCCTGAAATATCATTCACTGCTAAATTCTTCGAGAGCAACAGCCAGGGCCTCAGGATCTAAGAAAAGTATTACTCTTGCATGGAAGACTGACGACAGAAGGGTAGCATGGTGCCGATCTGCTCTTGCACTATGAGGGCAACAACCAACCAAGGGCTTTGTCTCCCACCCTCACAGGTGCAGTTTCCAGGTTGGCTAAGGTCTGAGCTAGGACCCAACTAGGTTTTGTCTGCCTTTGGCAGCACAAGAAGAAGCTTGGAGTATGAACCCTTGCTCATAATTTTGGCTTCCTTTGGCTAGCGGCCTCTGTGTGTTTGTGCTCAGGTTGCCAACCTTGACTGCTCTTCCACTTTCTTCCTCATTACTGGTGTGAATATGTTAAGCAGTAGGCAATATCATTGCTTTAAAACAAAAAGCACATGGCCATAGCTCCTGTCCCTAATACCAGTTCTTGCCCTTTTGAAAGCCATTTACTCATTCGACACCATCTTTGCCTGACGCAAATTGCCATATTGATTAATGGGCTTTCTCTGATTACTTTCCTCTTTTGGTGTACACATGCTGAGCCTGCCACTGCCCTTATGGTCAGGCTGGTGCTGTTTAGCTGCTAATATTTGTAAATCTTTATTATAATTTGAATGTACTCATTGTTAGAACAGGGGGTCTCTAGTTGGCAATGGTGTACACCTTTGACCAAATACGGACCCTTGCTTCGAAGTCAGGGAAAGGGGATTACACTACTGGATAACCCCTGCTCACCCCCTTAGTAGCTTGGCATGAGCAGACAGGCTTATCTCAGAGGCAGTGTGTTAAGCATGTGTGAACACATACAGTAATACAGTGAAAACACTACAGATGGACACAACACAGGTTTTATAAAAATAAGTATTCTTTATATAGACTTAACACAAGGACACACATTACAAAAATCCACAATACTGTACTTAAAATAGACTTAAAGTTGGTAGAAGTTACTTAGTTCAAGTTGATGATAAATGCGACAAAGTTCTCACAATAGTATCTGGATACGTAACTCAAAACAAACAAAAGGCTTGCAGTGGGGGGAGATACGTCTTTTCCTTGCTTCGGGGGAGATGATGTGTCTCGCCTCAATGCTTGCGCAGAGTAGGGGATGCGTCTTGATCCTTACCGGAGAGGAGGTGATATGTAGATTCTCGTACTGCGGGCCGGTTATGATGCGGCAAGATGGAGGCAAGATGGCGCCTTGATGCAATGCGGCAATCAGTTGCCGTGCTATAAGATGGCGCCCTTGATGCGATGACGTGAAGACGATGTGTGCACACCTGGCGGCTGTGCGGTGAACTCTGTAGCTTTGGAGCCGCGACAGCCCCTGCGACATGCTTCTCCAGTGATGCGACGGTGACCTTGCAGCGGTGAGATGCTTCTCCGGTGATGCATCGGGTAGCAGCTTTGACGAAGGCAAGCTTCTCTGGTGATGTGGCGGCGACCTCTGCGGCGGTGACACGCTTCTGCTGTGATGCGACGACAACAGCTGCGACACGCTTCTTCTCGATGCGTCACGCTTCCAGCTCCCAGCGACACGCAGGCTTCTGCAGATAGAATTCCCAGAAAGGAAATTCAGAGGGGAGCTGGTTGGGAGTCAGAGGGAGTCTCTTGTCCCTTAGACTTCTGCAGGAGGCCAGCACAAGTTCAAGCCCTTGGAGTAATATTCTGCAAGATGATGAAAGTCCTTTAAAAGTTCCTTCTCCTTTCCTTGGCAATAAGGAAACCACTGCAGGCCAAGCCAGCAACACAGCACACTGACAGGGGGCAGTCCAAACTCCTGCAGGTTCTTTAGTTCTTCTTCTTGGCAAAGTTTTGTCTTGTTGTTCCAGATGTGATCTAAAGTCTGGGTCCCCATATTTATACTGCAAAATCCTATGTCCTCTGAAGGCAGAGGGGCCTCTACCTAGTCCAAACCAGTTCTGTGCAGTCCTGGAGCACTTTGTTGACAAGACTCCTTCTTTCCTTTCACAGTGTAGGCCAGGGGCACCAGACACACCACAGGAGCTGGAGCCAGCATTGTGGAGGGAAGGCACAGCCCTATTCAGGTCACAGCTGCAACTCCTCCTACCCATCTACATGCTGATCTCTCTATTCAGCCCTGTGCTGACTCACCCTGTCTCCTGAAATCCCCCAGCCCCTATCACTCAAACTCCAGACAAGGAATACACAACCTAGCAGAGGCAGGCTTGAATAGTTAGGCAATAAAATACCTACTTTCTAAAACTGGTATTTTCAAACACAGAATGTTAAAACCAACTTTACTAAAAGATGTATTTTATCATTCTGAGTTCAGGCACACTAAACTGGAACAGGTATCCTTGCAATAGTGAAAAACGAAAATGGCTGTAATTCACTATTAGCACATGCCACACACGTCAGGGCATGTCCCCTTTATACTTACAATGCACCCTGCCCTTGGGCCTACCTTAGGGGTGTCTGATATGAAGAAAAGGGAAGGTTTAGGGACTGGCAAGTGGGTCCACCGACCTAGTAGACATGGCAGTAGTAGGCTCTGAAATGGCAGGCCTGAGGCAGACTTTACACGCTGCTTCTGTGGGTGGCACAACCAGTGCTGTAAGCCCACCAGCAGCATTTGATTTACAAGCACTGGGCACACATGGTGCGTTGTACTAGGGTCTGACAAGTAAATCAAATAACCCAATCATGGAGTCACAAATCAATACATCAATTTGACATAGGGAGCACTTGCACTGTGGCACTGAAGAGCGGTGTCACAGTGTCCAAAGCATCTAACCAGCAAAAGAGATCAAAAACAGAGGAGGCAATCAGTAAAAAATGGAAGGGAGACTCACGCCAATGATAACAAGTCTAACACTCATCTATCTCTCACATGCCGCAAGGTGTGTCAGTTACCTGCGCTGCCTCTCGCTCTTAGGAGTGGCTGGTATCTACTTGACTTGCTGTGCTCCTTTTGTTTCTTTTTAGCGCACATGGTGCCGGGCGGAGCCTGGCTCCCATCCTTGCTTGCGGCCATTTTAGAGTCGGGCTCGCCAGTTTTGTTAAGTTTATGTTTTGCTTTTCACCTTGTTATTTTACTGTTCTTGTTTTGACTTGGTTTTTACTTTCCTTGTAGCATCACCTGGAGGTGGAGCCTCCGAGGTAGCAGTGGAGCTTTAGGGCTCAGTTTGTTTTTAGTTGCCCTCTTGTTTCTTATCGACGAGTAGCCACGCCCACCTGGGGATGCGGGCTACAAAAACATGGCAGCTGTGAAGAAATATAAACCTCCCAAGGGGTTCACTGATACACCTGGAACTTTTAAACAAACAAAGAAGAGATTGGCACAGAAGCTGTAATATCAAGAAAACATATTTAATGACCTCACATGAGGGAGACTGCATCACACAGTACCCTCAGACCACTGTATGAGACAGTCTAAGGAGTACAGAGAACGGGGGCCTTATATATGCATAGGTTACATTAGTCATCATAAAACTAAGGGGAGGTCCTGGCACATGTAAGCATGCTCACTGACTAATATGGCTGTACAAAATTTGCTTGCTCAACAAAGTGGGAGGAGAGGCATTTCTCCTTACATCAGCAAGAATAGCCTGACAGTTCGATACTAGGAGCAGGTGCATTCTGACAGCTAGGCCATTCTGAGCATGTGCAAGGCTCTGGAAGAGGGAGAAAGCACATGGCTGCCAAGTACAAAATGGCTTTCAGCTCAAGCTAACAGCAATCCCTGCAATCTTTAACAGATGATCCTTTTAGCATGAGATAAAGACATTCCTATGATCTAGTAGGATCATAGAAAATATTTTGCACATTTATTTTCATAAATTTATCAATATCCTAATTGATTTCTAGGTGGGCATTTTTCATTCTAAACATTTCATTAAGCGGGTATATATAAGGTATAAGCAGGAGTACACAGGGAACAAAGCATTGGGTCATAATTAACATACAGATAGCAGGAGAGAGTAATAACTATTATCACAAACAGAATTATCAATGTTTTCCAGCCCTAAGCAAAAAGCAAATCCTAGAACCATCTAGCCCAATTCTATGTAAAAAACATTTTCAATAGACTTTTCAGTGTTCCTTTTATGAGGGCTAGAGTATTAATAATAGAGTTAAGGAAAGGGCAAAGTCACATTGCTAACAAAAAAGAAGTCCTTAGGAAATTGAAGCCACTGTACAACCAGCCAGAGGGGAGTCTTCTCCCTGTGGCCGTTTGAGCCTCACAGGCAGTCTTTCAACGATCCTGTCCAGTGTCTCAGGCAGTGCACCAGTTTTCTTCACTTCAATCTAACAGGCACCAGAGACACAGAACCTGTACCCTAAACTCAAGTCCTTCCCTAACTCCTGTATTACTCTGCTGGCGCACTGCTCTTTTGTTGGGGCCACAAATTCTATCCAGTGTGCCCAGGTATCTTTTGATCAACAAACAAAGGTGCAAACTTTCATTCACTTTGGGACCAGGATTCAAGGGCCTGATACTGGTATCTCTGAAGCAACCCTTGTTTCAAAAGTGTCACCTCAAGCAAAAGCCTCCTTGCCGTTATGGTCGGTCTGTGACTCTCTCAGATGGGCATCAAAAACTTGATCCATGACTTCTCCTTTCCGATTTGTGACCCCGTATTTTGCCCAAGACAGTGGCAGGGGTACACATTTCACATCCTAGTGCTTCCGCCTTCACTGAGGTCCTAGTTGCCAGCAATGTCTATGCTGGTTACCTTGAACCTGGCTTCAAGCTGGACTGGTGCTGACTCCCCAGGCTGGATCTGATGTCCGGGTCCCTCTGGCAATGGTTGTAAGGTACCAAATATCTATTGATGGACAGAACACAAGGTCTTTAGACAAGGCATACAAATAATCTATCAACAGAGAGGATAGTCTCAGAATACTTCCTAGTCTTGGGATGCCCCATATATTAGCAAGGCACCCAAGAACCACTTCATCTATCTGAGAGTAAAAACCCTGGACCTATTACACTATTTGAAGCAGCTAAGGAAGTCTGTGTTCATTTACTAAATTCTGAGGAAAGGAGAAAAACAATACAGACATACTCCAAATCCTTACATTTGTGTATTCCTATATTATTTATCTGAAGACCCTCAAGAAAAAAGGAAATGTTCTACACTTTTACTCATAGACTTTATATTACTTGTACAGGACTGCAGACAATTCTAAAATTATTTCTCTTAATAAAAGCACCTACATTGTATGCTTTTGACCATGCTCTCATGTTATAGGTGCAGCAGGAAAATCTAAAACTGCTAATTTAACAGAGATTCTTATTACATAAAAAACTAAAAAAAGAACTTCAACATAGTGGATACATACATTTCTACAGGATAACATGTTGTGACAAACAAACTCCTATAAAACAATATTTTCTTTAAAAAAAATGTTTGCTGAGGATCACATGGGCGTCTTTCCTGCATTCTACTTTTCATGATCCAGACTATGCAACATCAGCTCTATTAAGGACTGTCAGCTTATTTACACAGACTAGCTAATAATAATGGTGTTACCACATGAGAATTTTAGAACAAAAACTACCCACATTTAGTTCCCCTTAAAGGTCAAATCTAGACTACTCATCCTTTCATAATTTCATCAGACAGTAACATAGCATATATATATCTTTTTCTTAATGCAAACAATTTTTAAACCTTATTATTGAATAGCCAATTAAATGTCTCATGGCTGTTTCACAGACCGCTTTGACAGGCTAAAAAAAAAGTGAGAAAAAGAGAGAGAAAACATAAATTTGCATACCCTTAATTTAGAGGAGCTAACCTCCTTCCCCCATTTCGACAGTAGGAAACCCTGAAACAGGTTTCACTTCTGTCGACACTATCTACTTCTATTTGTGGCAGCTGGGCACAAATACACTTGTAGGAGGTAAATAGCACATGTAGCTAGCTAGAAAACATTAATAACCAACCACCAATTCCTTTAGCAATGATACTCATTGTAACATGAGGGCACATGAATTCAAACTAAATCCCATTGCCTCCTTATCTCAGCCCTTTCACATGTAATCTTCAAACTAAAAGCATTAGTGCTATATACATGGCAGAGCTACTCTCATAATCAGAGCCCACATATACAATTATATTTCCTTCTGTTCATATGAGTGCACAAAAACTTGCTTTTGCCAAAAATAGTAAGCAAAACTTCTCTTTCTCTCCCGCCGCTGTCATCTTGTCTTTCAAAAAGTTTCAGAAGTCGAAGTGTTAAAGCAAACCTTGCTCTGAGCCCTGCTAGGCTGCTAAATGCAGAACTCAACCTTTAACCCTTACCAGCTGTCCTATTTTGTGCAAGGCTTTCCATGTGGCTTTTCCAATTCAAAGCAACTATGAAGAATCACAGCTGGAAGGCAGTCCTGTTCCATTCCTGTTTTCCAGTAAATTAGAGGTACGCTTAATAATTTCTGCTGGGTTTTTATATTTATTTACATTTGAAAGCAGTGTGTGGTGTGCTTTTCTAGCAGTATAGAGGTCAGCTGTTCATTCTATACTTACATGTGTGCCTTTACTGAAGCCTAAGATCAGTTTGAAAACTGCTTTGAGTGGCAGAACTGCTTTTAAACCGTGAATTTTGCCTAATTTCGACTTTGATGTTAGGAGCACTTAAAAATTAATAACCTACAATGTTTTGGCATTTTTGTCATCCCCAGAGTGTTCCCTACATATTCCAGGAATGGGGGATCAGAAATGTATAAGGTTCACCCTCATAAAAATGAGTTTTGTATGCCTGGATAAAGTGACATTTCACATTTTAGTTCTCCCCCATTGTGATAAAGCGTCGCTTAAATTCAACTTTGATGCTAAGAGTCATATATTATTCACAGTAGGAGTATTAGATATTATAAGGATCAAAAACGATTGTAATGCAATTTATTTTTAACAAAAAATTATTTCCATATAGTCAAAATTCCCCTTTTGTATTATTATTTTTTAATAACACCAACACTTTTGATGGTTCCACGTATGAAAAGCTAGCCTCATTCCTTCCCTATCATATTTAAACACATTAATTTATAACCCTATGTACAGAAGCCTTACTTTAAATATGAAAAGTTTGCCTCCGTTTTTAAAGGACAGTTATAATTTAACATCAAAACCAATGATGTGCTTATGTAAAAAGGCATTAAGAAAGGAAATCCCTACTAATCTTTTCTCTATTATCCTAAATAATGAAACTGTTTTTTGTAACTTTTAAAATCATGCAGGCCTTTGTACCAGGTTTACACTGACTTAAAATCTAGTTGACTCAGCATTTTCCCTCTGTGGCCTGCGGTCGGGAACAGCCATGTACTATTTATGCAGCTTTTGCTCTGACCAGCAGGCGTCAAATCTTCATGCCTTTCAAGCCAGCACAAATCTATCGTTCTGTAATGTCCTATTTAGTTCAGCAACAACCAATTCACTCAGATGATGTGAATGCCTTTTAATATCTCATACAATGTATCTAAGGAAAATGCTGTAACATTTTGTATTTTAGTCATAATTATTACAAAGTACACAATTTCGTTTTTGAGGCCTACTTATTCCTATTGAATGTGAATTTTAATTTTATCTGTAGCATTGTGGCAATTTGCACGGATGTATAGTTTCTTACTTTGTCAATTTTAATGATAGCGTGCAGCTATTTAACATATGCTACATAATTCATTTCTGGATTTTTTATTTAATATGTAATTCATTAAATTACATTTTGCATAACAGAATGATGACAAAAAAAACACATTGAGCTCATTCCAGACATTTTCAGAAGGGGGTCATACACTCAGAACACACAATACAACGCTTAAGGCTAGCCCTTCTTACACAAAGAGCGTAATCGCTACTTACTCACACAAGTACCACCGATGTCAAATCACAAACCACATAGACATTTAAACACATAATTATTCCACAAATCAATACTTAGGCTAGAAACAAAAGACAGCCCACAGACTTAAACCAAACCGTTTGTAAATACTAATTGTAAGACATATTTACAAGAAAAGCTCACAAAAATAGCCCAAAAAGACTGCACAAAAACAGACCAAAGACTGTTCCATGTTCAAGAATCCAAAATACACCAAATTCGCCAGTTTTGGCTGGCAGAACACTCAAAAAGCGCTCTGCATATCATTGCTAAGTGCACAGATTTTAATTCCATGGGGTACTGAGTCACCAAGGAAGAAAAATGTTTTTTATACCTAAACCTATTTAGGTATCCCCTCTAGGGGAGGCGGCTGATTCCGTTCTAATTCCATTATGGTACCTCCAAGAAAGCAACAGATTCTACGATGTGCGCTTAAGAACAGGCATGCCAACAATATTTCAGCATATATATTATTCGCAAAGTAGCACTTAACTCAATGTGTGCCGTTCAAGTTATAAAAAAGTTAGAGAAAAATCTCCTCATTACCTGTCTATATTAATTGCAATTCATATATATCCAAGCAAGTTCCAAGATTTTTGGCCAAAACGAGTCAAGAAAATGTCGACGACCTTACCAAGCACAAATTTCCAGCCTCTCACTGCCAAGTTCTGAGTGACCTAACGGTCGTTTTAGAATAATCACGTAATCACGCCAAAAAGGTTCTCAGTCAGGAGCGGTAAACATTTGGAGGATCAAATCAGGAAGACCAGAAATATACTGGGCTGCACATACAGAGAATCTCAGTGTGCAGGGTAGCTCCTTAGTAGAGTTCTGTCCTGTACTCATCCGTAGATTCCTGTCTCCTGTCAAGACCACTCCATTGGATAGCTGCTTCTCTGATGAGGTCCACGTCGGGCGCCATTTGAAGTAATATAAACCTCCTACGGGTTTCACTGATACACCTGGTCCTTTTAAACCAACACAGAAGAGATTGGCACAGAATCTGTAATATCAAGAAAACATATTTAATGACCTCACATGAAGGAGACTGCAGCACACAGTACCCTCAGGCCACTGTATGAGACAGTCTAAGGAGTACAGAGAACACTGGCCTTATTTATGCATTGGTTACAATAGTCAGCATAAAACCAAAGAGAGGTCCTGGCACATGTAAGCATGCTCACTGACTAATATAGCTATACAAAATGTGCATGCTTAGCAAAGTGGGAGGAAAGAAATTTCTCCTTACATCGGCAAGAATAGCCTGACAGTTCTATACTAGGAACAGGTGCATTCTGACAGCTAGGCCTTTCTGAGCATGTACAAGGCTCTGGAAGAGGGAGAAAGCACATGGCAAGCACATGGCTAACTAAGATGGCTGCCAAGTACAAAATGGCTTTCAGCTCATGCTAACAGCGATCCCTGCAATCTTTAACAGCTGTTTGTGCAGTGGACGCAAAGGGCAGCGCAAAAGACGCAGCTAAGGCAAGCCTGTCTGCGCCTGGATGGTACCAGGTGCCAGGCCCCCTACCCGTGTGATTTCAGATCAGATATGATGTACAGTGAAGGAGCTGCTTCAACTTGCTCCGACTATTCAAGAATACTGCAGGCACTCCATGGATGTGTCTTTGGGGGCCAAAAGATTTGGTAAGTGTGAGCTTTCCCTTGCGGTACCATTCAGGAAGAACTTCATAGGGAGGAGACACCACTTGACTCAAAAACAAGCAAACTGCTTCTTAATTAATTGTCGCTCTCTATCAAAAACTTACATTTCAGATCTCGGAGTTTCTGACTGACAATCAGCCTAGTGGAAACATTGCTCTCAGATCAATCGGCTCCAGATAATTCAGATGCTGCCCCACAAGATCACGCCATTTTGAGGCGAGATAAACCTAATCAAAGGGGTAGAGGGATTGTAATTATTTTTAAATGCCAACTTCGGGGCAGCACCTCTTAAGTGACAATAGCTCATTGTGAAGCTACCAGCTTTTTCTTGTCATTTTCTAGCAGGTTTTTTAATTTATCTGCCTCCTGGTCCTGCCAAGCAGTTGGTGTCTGCCTCAATGACTAGTATACCTGCCTATGCCCTACAGTATTCCATTTTTTTTTATTCTGGGCGACCTTAATTTGCACTTTGATGATGTTACCTGCTGCACTGCATTTTCTCTTCTGGAGGATCTTGGGCTGTTGCACTTCAACCAGCTGGTTCAAACTCCCACCCAGTCATAAGGCCATATCCTGGATCCTATTTTTACAAACTCCCCCATGTAAGCATGACATTGTCCATACCTGACCATTACTCTTTGCCTTTTCAAGTATCTCTGAGTTCCATGACCCCATCAGCACCTAGTGATCTAAGTAGCAGAAAAAACTTGCAAATGGTCTTCGGTTACACCTACCGCCTTCACTGCAGCCCCAAGATGAATGTCCTCCTTCACTAAATCATCATCCTCAGACAGCTAACCTCCAGGTTGAAGCCTCGATCAATGATGCTTTAGATAATATAGCTTCCCAAAAAAGTTGTAATACCACCCGTTCCAATCCATCAGCTGAGTAGTTCACTGATGTCCTCATTCTGATGAAAAAGGAGTGTAACTATCTGGAATGTCTGTGTCGCTAAAACTATGACTCAATAGACAAAACGTATTACTTGAGAGTTTTGAGGAAGTATCAAAAATCTATAAGACACACATGTACTCAATTCTTCCCTCAGAGGATTGAGAAGGCTGAAAGTTCTTCTCGGAAAAATCTTTCGGATAGTCAAGTCCCTCATCTCCCTTGAATGATATTTCAGCTTCCATCACTGCCTGTGTAGAAAAGTGTAATCAAATTGCTAAATTTTTCTCAGAAAAAAAGTGCTACAATATATTCCTCCTTTTCAGAAGAAGCTAGACACTATTCGTTCCCAACTTAATGGCCATCATTAACCCGTTTGGGGAGTCTCCTGAACATGTCGTCCTTATCTGTGGCAGAGCCTCTAAAGTAAGATCTGGTTCCCCTCTAGATACGGCTTCCTATGCCATGATGGAACAGAATGCTCAATCTGTCCTTCAGTGCAGGCCAGGCTCCCTCCCAATGGAAACAAGCCATGTTGGTTCTCCTATTACAGAAGCCTTCCTTAGATCTGTCTAAACCAGAGAAGTTTAGACCAAGTTCTCTATTACTGTTTGCAAAAATGGCAGAAAAACATGTCATCATATGTTGATGAAATACACTGAGGAAAACCGGCTTCTTCATGACACTCAGTCCGGATTGAGACCAAGTCACAGCACGGAATCCCCACTTTTGTTGGTCTTGGAGTCTTTGAAACTTATTGCTGATGCTGGCAAGACAGCTGCCTTGGTTATGTTAGATCTTAATGCAGTCTTCAACATCATGTCCCACGGGCTCCTATTGGAATGGCTGAGGCAATAGGGTATCGAGTTTGAGCTATTGAATGGCTTGCAGACTTTCTTCAGAATCGCACATTTCAGGTGCTACAACAGACATGTACTTCGGAGACTCATCCGTTGCAGCAGGGAGTACTACAAGGCTCTACTTTAAGTCTGACTCTATTTAATCTATATATGCACCCTTTAGCTGATGTGATCAAGTGTCATGGTGTTAAGCTCGTGTCATACGCTGATGACACTCTGCTAATTATCACTCTGGCCCAGGACAAAAACACTGCAGCAGAGTGTTTCAGAGCATGTATTGTGGATCTAGCCTGATGGATGGACATCAGTTGTCTGAGACTAAATGCCGAAAAGACTGAAGTCATGGTTGTAGGAAAACAACCCTTGATATGGTCTTCTGCCTGGTGGCCAGCCAACTTCAGCTTGACACCTATTCGTGTTGTGTTAATGTTAATGTTAATGCGTGTTTTATATAGCGCTCAGCTACTCCGAGGAGTGTCCCGGCGCTTCTAACTTGGTGCGGAAAACAGGGCGAGCAAGACATGATCAAATCTATTGGATGAAAAGCCAGGGCTTCAGTTCTTTCCTAAAAGCAAGCAAGGTGTCAGTCTTTCTGAGAGTAACAGGTAAGGAATTCCACAATTGAGGTGCCTGGTGTTTGAAAGACCGGCCTCCGATGCGTGCTTGCTGGATCACAGGAACGGCAGCTAAGGCCAGCGAAGCTGACCTCAGTGTTCTTGATGGATGATAGAAACACAGCCGCTTGCTTATGTAATGTGTGCCCGTACCATGAAGGGCTGTAAAAGACAGTGTCAACATTTTAAACACGATACGCTTCCGGATCGGGAGCCAGTGGAGTTTTTTCAAAAGTTCTTTAGCACTTAATCTCCGATGAAGGCCAAAAATAGAGCGTGCAGCAGAATTTTGGACAATTTGGAGGCGCGATAAAAGATACTCCGGGAGTCCAAGATATAACGCGTTAGCATAGTCCAAGCGTGAACCAATTAACGCCTGCACCGTGATTTTTCTATGACCTGGGGACAGCAGTGGCAAAAAATTTCTAAGTATCTTGAGAATTCCGAAACATTTACCAACTAGACCCTGAATCTGAAGCTTCAAGGTTAGACTGCTATCAATTAAAACTCCCAGATTCTTGGCCGCGGTGGAAACATCGGAAGGTGGAAACATGGCCGCAGGCCACCAAGCCTTCCAACTAGGATCTGAGAGACAGCCGAAGAAGAGCACCTCGGACTTGTCCGAGTTGCACTTAAGGCTGTTAAGCTGGAACCATTTGAATACAGCCTCAAGGCAACCTTTAATACTCCCTCCATCGAAGTCGGCACCCTTCTTACAGGAGAAGAGGAGCTGGGTGTCGTCCGCGTACGAAACGATCTGGGCACCAAACTACTCCGCCAGTGCCGCCAAGGGGGTCATAAAGATTTTAAAAAGAGTGGGGCTCAGGATAGAGCCCTGAGGCACTCCCACCTCCAACGGCGGCATAATGGCGGAGTGCGGAGGGGCCCAGACCGTTTGACGACGGTCCGCCAGGAAGGACTCAAACCAGCTGAGCACCATCCCCCGCAGCCCATTCTCCCTGAGTCTTAAAAGGAGACCGCTGTGGGGGACGGTGTCAAAAGCCGCCGAGAGATCCAGCATTACCAACCTCGCCTTTCCCCCTGAATCCAAAACCTCCTTGATGGCCTCAGTGACTTCCAGCAGAGCCGTCTCCGTGCTCATGTTGGAACGGAAGCCAGACTGGGTGTTATGTAAAATATTATTCGTCTCAAGGAAGTTGGAGAGGGAATGATGGACATGCTTCTCCACGATTTTGGCAAAAGCTGGCAGGAAAGTAAAAAATCTAGGCTTTGTGTTTGTCTGCACCCTGTCTTTTGACAGTCAGTTAAATCTCCTGGCTGGTATGTGCTTCGACATCCTAAAAATGCTCCAGAAGATTATAGGATCCCTTCCTGAGTTGGCAAGAAAAATAGTATTTCATGCCCTCCTGATGTCTAAAGTAGAGTACTGTAATGTGCTTTATCTTGGGTTTACCCATTGCAAATGGAAAATGCTCCAAAGGGTTCAAAAAGCTGCCGCACAGATGCTTTAAAATATTCCTAGGTATTCTCCCACTGGCGCAGTGCTTTTTAAGCTTCATTGGTTTCCTATTAAGGAAAGAATTTCTTTCAAGGCACTATGTATTTGACATAAAATTTTGAATTTGAATGGCCCGCGAGTCCTCTTTCCCCTGATTAAATGTTACCACCCCACCAGATGCCTTAGGACCTCAGTAACAACTCTGACGGTGATCCCTGAGATAAAAAGTGCATGTCTGGGTGGTCGCACTTTTAGCTATCTAACCACTAAGCTGTGGAACTCCCTCCTTCTTGAACTGAGACTGGAGTGTTTAGAATCCATGTTCCAAAAAAACTCAAATCTTGCTTCTTTAGACAACTTTAAGTGCGTACTGTAGATGGTGAGCCGCATCGTTGTTTGACTGCTGTTTGCCTGGACGCTGGGGCGTGAGGAGAGCCCGCACCTGAGCCTGATTCCAGCGCCTACAAAGCGCCTCGCCGCTCCCGCTTCGCGGGAGCCACATCGTTGTTTGACTGCTGTTTGCCTGGACGTCGGGACTACAACTCCTGGGGGCGTGAGGAGAGCCCACACCTGAGCCTGATTCCAGCGCCTACAAAGCGCCTCGCCGCTCCCGCTTCGCGGGAGCCGCATCGTTGTTTGACTGCTGTTTGCCTGGACGCCGGGACTACAACTCCCAGGGGGCATGAGGAGAGCCCGCACCTGAGCCTGATTCCAGTGCCTACAAAGTGCCTCGCCGCTAGCGCTTCGCGGAAGCCGCATCGTTGTTTGACTGCTGTTTGCCTGGACGCCAGGACTACAACTCCCAGGGGGCGTGAGGAGAGCCCGCACCTGAGCCTGTTTCCAGCGCCTCGCCGCACCCGCTTCGCGGGAGGCGCGCGGGCGCTCGCCGGGCGGAGCCCGGGCCAAGGGCGGGCCCGTCTGAGCCTGTCCGAGACAGGAAGAGACTGGGCTGGGCCACCACCCGAAACATTGTAACTATTTTAAATCATTAATTCCTCTGCAACTACGCTGTTCTATTGACTGTTTGCTTGCTTTGTTTGGGGATAATTTTGTGATAAGGAAGAGCAATGGCATTAAGAGCTGGGAGAGGAAAAAAGGTATTAAAGGGAGTGACAGGAGGGGGCGTTACTGGGACTCTCGATCAGTTTATAATCAGAGCAACTTCGGTCTAAGAACACGAAATTGCTCTGACTGAACGCCGCCTGTCCCTGGAACCTATGTACCTGAGACGATAATCGCTTGGAGGAATAGCACTGGCGCCCTCTCCAAATCAAGCGATTGTTCCTACTTTGCACCCCGCCATTGATCTGCTAGATGGAAATAGTCAACATTTGCAGGAGCAATCAGATCAGCCAGAAATCCAGGAAACTAGTGCTCTTGTTGTATCAGGCGATTCCTCCATAGATAATACATTGAATATTTCAGGATCGTGTATTTCCACCAGGTCTACATCTTTGCTTAAGGCTAATCCCCAAATCTCAAAACCGATAGTGAAGAGGAAACGTGGAGGGGGCATACAAAAGGGAGGTTGCACTAAAAAGACTAAAGTAACAAAAACAATAGGTGCACCGATAAAATCCATAGTGGATGTCAGTAATGTGTCATCATCTTCAAACATTACTCATTCACAAGAGGTTCCCGCTGTTAAAACGGTTGACCCTTTGATGCTTGTGGATCACAGCACGGAGGGATTGTTGGGGAAAATTGAACAACTGGTTAAGTGACTAATGCTACCATTGATGGAGAGAACTAAACGAATTAGTGAGAAGCTGGGGTTGCTTGAACAAGTTACTCAAGGCAACTCTGTGCTTTTGAAAAAACTTCTGGAGTCTAGCTCAACCCAATGTGTAACAGAAGTTACAGCTATGGACAAACCCGTAAGCAGCCAAAGTGGAAGTTTGACTATTGCCCCAAATAACCTAGCACAGCCATCTAAGGTTATGGCACAAGGTAACTTAGTGGGTGGTTTAACGGCCTACGGGAGAGGGGGGCGACTAGATGAAAATGGTAAGGGGGTTGGAAATGGAACAGGGGAAGCGGAAAAAACGGATGAAAATTCAACGCGAGTTAAGGACACAGCTCAAATTGGATCAGACATAAGTAGTTCCTTGAGAATAGATGTGCGATAAACAATTCCTAGGCAATCAAGAATAAGTACATTAATGTATGTGAACGGAGGGTATGACAAAAGCCAAAGAACAATAAGATGTCTACCAAGATTAGTATTGTGTTTTTAATTCATAAAAAATACATAACTAGTTAAAAACAATAATATACATTCATGTCATAATAAATAAATTCACAATCACATACCTATAAAATAATAAAAATTATATTTAAAAAGATACAAAACAACATGACATAACAATTCTTTAATCAGTGTAATATATTGATTATCTTAGCCTAAAATAATCCACAATGTAATATTATACCATTATACACTTTAAAACTACAATATTTGATTAAGAAAAATTGTTCACAATTATTAATATGCAGACATCAGTTTTTGCAATATTTTATAGACATACCACTCTCTTGATCATATACAAAATTCGAATTACATGAATCGATTTAGGCCATATCTGGTTAAAGAGCACTCAATCCCTTACAAAAGCAGAATGCAACATATTATGTAATCATGGATATAGACTAAATAGTCTAGATAATAAAATGCTGAAAACTACAATCTGTGGATGCAATCTAAAGGATATCTAGACTGAACCAAATGAGAAAAAAAAGGGATAGAAAAAGGGGTAGAAAAGAGGTGAGGGGGAGAAGGGGGGAAAACGAAGAGGAAAAGAAGGAAAGAAAAGAAATTAATAAAAGAAACACAAGAGAAAATAAAAAGGAGAGAATAATAAGAGAAGAAAAAGGGGAGCCAGAACAGGGGAGGGATAGTTACTAGCCTATGCCAGGATGAAAAAACAGATCTACTTACTAATGGTGATGTAGAACAAGGATATGCTTTTAGTGTGTAGTCGCTTAATTTCTTGACTACATTCACTGCTCTGGTAATTGTTTCTGAAATATAGAATTATATAGACATTTTAACCATAATGGTCCACTTAAACATCAAATGTCCAATTTACTACCTGAGGATAGAATGTACGGTACTTACTAAAAATCCTAATTGAATTGATATTGGGATTGTGGAGACTGAAGTGTGGTTTAAAAGATATCATTCATTTTTTCTTCTAGCGTTTTCCTATTAATCAGAAACAGGAGCATGGATACACCTGTCTATTTGATATAATTTAAGTTAGTGGTCTGTATAGTCAGTAAGATATAAATCTAAGGTCTTTTATTCAATTTACGCAAAAGAAGCATGTTTATATTAATAATATCAAAGCGGCTTACGGTCGTTGTACTACCATCAATAGCATATACCTAGCTACGATACGCCCCTGTCGTAGTATTTTGTTTACATCTAACATCAAAATATAGCATCATATATGGCCATAGTTAAATCTGCGTTACTTATTGTCTCATAGGCTATAAATGCTGAGACTCATTGTTGTATTTATGATGCTTACATAATATGTGTCTCAGAACGTTCCTTGAGAATAGATCTTCCTCCGGACTCATATCCCTATGTAGTTGTTCTTTCTGGGGTCCCGGTGTTAGGTAACCATAAAACAGAAACCTACCATAAACTAACAAATAAGGTAACCTTCTGGTTAAACAAAAATAGACCAATCCGACCGGATCTACATGGAGAAATCCTAAACGTGCGTAGTGTGAGCTGGTTGGGTCACAGAAGGAAGGACATGGACGGGGACTGTATTATAGTTAATTTTAGAGACATTAGGGTAGTTTAGTATATAGGTGATTTCCATAACCACAGAGGAACAGGTGGCATTTATACTTTTGATTTAAGTTACTTTTATCCTTCTAATTTTCATGTCCCACCGGGTACTATATCCCATGATAGATGGCAAGGAGGGTCTAGGACTCTGCTAGATAATCAGTTTAACATTCCAACAGCTAATCGTTCTGAAGTATTTTCTGGGCTTCAAGGGGTTGACTCACTGCGTAAAGAGAAGGGCAATGTTAACCGCATGGAGAACTCAAATAATGAGATCCCAATGGCCAATGTTAATATAGTAAGAGCAACCGCTTTCTCAGTGGCTCCCGGGGAAAATGTTGTGCCACTGAACACTGGAATACTAGGTGATCTATCAAATAAAGTTATTGGTATATATCATTTAGATATATGCACTCAGTCAGCAGCAGTCAAAGGTGCAGAGATCGTACCAAATGAGGAATATAGGTTGAAAAAGAGCAATTGGTCCATTGTGTCCTGGAATATCGCATACTTAAGATCTAAGTTAAACAATCATATATGGGTAGAGTTAATTAATGAATATGACGTAGTCTGTCTGCAGGAGACCTGGGCAGCAGAAGCATTTCATTTGAGCGGCTTCAAAACCTTTTTTTCACCAGCTATAGGCTCTGTACATGGCAGAGCTAAAGGAGGGCTCTGTAATTATGTTTCTAAACGTTTTAAATGTGAGAAAATAGAGATCCCACGGAATAATAGATTTTATCATATGGTTAGGATACATATCAACAAAAAGCTGTGCTTGATTATCATGAATGTTTATAATAATGTTCCTTTGGATAACATCGAATTAATTCTGAAAAATTTTAAAACAGATATTAATTTTTTGCGAGGTGGGAAAGCTAAAGAGACTGTAGTTGTCTGGGCTGGCGATTTCAACTGTCAATTATGCATAGGAGGAGAACAGGGGACTTGTGGTCTATCACTGGATAGGGAAACTGATCTATTGCATTTCGACCACACTGTTAGTGGGGACCTGTTCAATTATATAATTTTCTCATGTGATTTGGGCTTTGCTAACAAAATGTGTCAACCCGAGATTTCATTCTCCCCCACTTTCAATGGTAGAGGAGTGTTTTCAATAATTGATTTTATATTGATATCCTCGGGCTACAGAGAGAATGTACTAAATTTTCAAACGTTGGATAATTCCTTAAGTGACCATTTTCCTATAAGTGTTGAAGTAATTGATCCTCATTTTGATCAGGAGCGTGACCGTATACATGGGCTGTATATGGGTAATATCGCCTTAAAAAGTCAAAATGGGTATTCACTAAAATGGTTAAAGATAGTACCGGAAGAATTTCTATATCATTTAATTAGGAAATGTAAAAACAGTTTTAATGTTTGCTTGAATGAGACAGCTGCAAATTCAGAAATAATAAAAAATGTAAAGCTAATGACCTCACAAATTAAAGCCAGTCTGTGGGTAGAAGTTAAAAACCCAAAAGAAAAATCAACAAGTTGGTTTGACACAGCCTGTACTAGGGCTTATTCCAACCTCAAGTATGCCTTAAGAGAACCCAATAAAGATAGGACCCTAATTAGAGACCTACGTAAGGTATACAAAATAGCTCTAAAAAAGAGAAAGGATGTTTTTAAAAAGGAAGCTTGGGACTCACTCTGTGAGGCCTCTCAAAGCCGAGATTCGGCGGCCTTCTGGAAGGCAGTAAATGCCCCGTTTTTTAATGTTAACTCTAAGGCGAGGATAGAGATAGCCATCACTGCGACCGAATGGGTTAGGTTCTTTGAAACGTTGTATAGCGTACCATACCTGGTAGGACAAATGTCTAGCGAGCATGTTGAGTTGGAAGTGGACATGGCCATCAACAGTAAAATAAACATGAATATTACTGTTGAGGAAGTGATATTGGGCATTAAAGCTAGCTTGGGGGGTAAGGCGCCGGGCCCTGATGGGGTACCGGTTGACCTCTTCAAGAATAATATGGACTTATGGGCCCCACTCCTCACACAACTGTTCAACGCTACTTGCTCAGATGTTTGGTATCGACCTGGTTTGAGTCTATTATTATTCCTATTTTTAAAAAGGGTGATAGAACTAGTTGCGCGTGCTATCGCCCTATATCTTTACTAGACTCAACCATTAAAATCCTGGGTAGAGTTATTTTAAACAGGCTACAAACATGGGCTGACGAGCATGCATTAATTAGTGACCTCCAATACGACTTCAGGAAAGGCCTTGGCACAGTTGATCAGGGCCCTAACCTGCATATTCTCTTAGAGAAGTATACTAAAGCAAAGGGTAGTCGGATGTTTTTAACTTTTGTGGATTTGTCATACGCCTTCGATTGTGTCACCCATAGCAAGTTATGGCTGATTATGGAACGCTTGGGGGTCGAGGAAAATATAATTATATTCCTTAGGAATCTTTACAAGGGAGCAAAGGCTTCCATAAGATTTGGTAAGAATGGCGAGCGCACTAAGACATTTAAGATAGCTAGAGGAGTCCAGCAAGGATGTGTCCTTGCCCCTTATTTATTTACCATCTATATCAATGATTTAGAAATAACACTACTGCATGAATGTCGGGATATGCCGTTGGCATCAAATCGTTCAATACCCGCATTATTATATGCAGACGATGCGGTATTGATGGCTAGGACTCCGCAGGCAATGCAAAAAATGGTAACGTCTTTCACAAATTTTATGACCAAATTGGACTTAAAAATTAACTGCACTAAAACTTTCTGTATGAAATGTGGTTTAGGGGCAGATAGATTAAAGAAAACTATGTTTATTGACTCTAAACCTTTGGATTTTATTCAAACTTTTCCGTATTTGGGCATTCTGTTCGATCAATCTGGTCTTTGGAATTGATCAATCTGATCAATTCTGTTCGATCAATCTGGTCTGCCGTAATAACGAGGAAATTGTTGTTCTCTAAGTCTATTATGGCCTTGACAACTTTTAGTAGGAAAATGGGGAGAAAGCGTTTCAAAGAACTGTTATGCATCTAAAATGCAACTTGTGTAGCAATTGCTATATATGGTGCGGGTATCTGGGGACATGCTAATGTGAAACCGCTGCAGGTGACAGAAAACAGTTTCATGAAACATCTTTTATCTGTGCCAGATAGTGTGTCCACCCATACATGCCATGCTGAACTTGGATTGCCATATGTAGAGGATGTCATCAAGGTACAACCGATTCTCCTGTGGCATAGGGTGTGGACCACAGAGGAGTGTTCTTTAAACCGTCTCATCTTAAGGGATGCAAAAAGCCTTGATAATGTTTGTAAGATGAAATGGTTATACTATATAAAATCTTTCCTTATACAAATAGGTCATTTAGATTATTATGAAGAACCTTCGCTATTGCACCAAATCCCTAGGAAAGAATTGAAAAAATTATGTATGACTCATCTAGAGGATGTTAGAGACAAGGTGGAATTTACTAAAATATCGGTGGTTTCTCATCAATTAATCCTGATTAGGAATGATATCCCACCATATATTACTTTACAGATACGAGACTTTGAGAGGTTTTTATTAGTACTTTTTAGATTCAATATCCTATTTAGGCTTCTACGTTTTCCTACAATGAATGACTGGTCAAGGCAATTGATTAAATGCCCATGCGATGATTTGTCCAACCAATCTGATATTCATATCTTGTTCTTTTGTAAACTGTACACATTTCCAAGAAAAAGATGGATTGTACCTATTTTAAAGTATATGGATTTTAGACAATGTAGACCTGCTTTTTTAGCTATCCAGAAGTTAGATAATATTTTTACTGTTGCATCCGTCTCGGCTTTTTCAAAAAAGGTTTTTATGTCACGGAAATCAATACTTGTATAAAATTGTAATGAGCTTATGCTATTGTATTGGAAATGATTGATCTTATACCTCCTTTTGTATTCAGCTGTGATTTTATTGTACTTTTATGGTTACCTATGAATTATAACCGAATAAAGTTATTGAACTGAACTGAGTACTGTAGTGTTTTGTGACCTTTTTGACCTGTGGAAGCCTAGCGTGGGCACACTCCGAATGGAGTAACCATGTGCTTAACAAAATTCTTTAACATAAAATTCTTAACATCTACTCACACATTACATCGTTGAACACTGCATCCCATAACATAAATACCCGCACCTTGGTGATCATCATGCACAACATGGCAACACTTCCCACAAAGACCCTAAACAAAAGCGCCCTTCAAACAGAGTATCTCTAATGTGGTTATGTGTGAGCTTCACATATGTTGGTGTGTGCTTCCGACATTGTTGTAATAAGCACTATACTAATGCTACAATGCTATACGCAAAATGCACACATCAATTAGGGTGGACTCTTTCGCCTGTGGACTGGATCCAAAAGGGCTAATTGAAGTCACCCTCGGTGCCTGAACCCAGATGGCAGTTCAAATGTGCTGACCCATCTGTGAATGACACTGGCTGTAAGGCAATGGCTGAAGGGGCTGAACCACTTTCTCATTATAAGAATGCTATAGTGTGGGTCGATCCGACATGGGAATTACAATCCATCTGAACAATTCCTGAAGTGGGTGGTTGCCTAAAGCCCTTTTCAAGGAGTACTATGACAAAGAATATGATATATATATATATATATATATATATATATATATATATATATATATATATATATATATATATATATATATATATTACGCTCCATGGGGTTGTCCAAGTAGCGGGTAGCACCCGAGCCTGCGTGCGCCTTCCCCAAAGCGTTAGTTGGTATGGGCAGTTGCGTGTTTGAAGTAGGCCCGACGCGTTTCGGAAATTTCTTTTCCTCATCAGGGGCCAGCAGTAAAGTGCACGACGTCTACCATCTCCCTATATGAAAACACACATTGTGCTTGTGGGAGATGTAGTCCATATATCCTGGATGGATGCACTCTCAAATTACTGCTCGTTCCAAAGGCTCTACCATGAGCCCCAAACATCACTCCTGTCCTCATCCATCGCGCAGCTCCACATACGAGACTCCTTGGATAGTGAGTCTCGTGGCCCCCGTTTCTTCGGGGTGGTGCAACCCAGCGGCGGACCGCCGCTAATGTATTACGCTCCATGGGGTTGTCCAAGTAGCGGGTAGCACCCGAGCCTGCGTGCGCCTTCCCCAAAGCGTTAGTTGGTATGGGCAGTTGCGTGTTTGAAGTAGGCCCGACGCGTTTCGGAAATTTCTTTTCCTCATCAGGGGCCAGCAGTAAAGTGCACGACGTCTACCATCTCCCTATATGAAAACACACATTGTGCTTGTGGGAGATGTAGTCCATATATCCTGGATGGATGCACTCTCAAATTACTGCTCGTTCCAAAGGCTCTACCATGAGCCCCAAACATCACTCCTGTCCTCATCCATCGCGCAGCTCCACATACGAGACTCCTTGGATAGTGAGTCTCGTGGCCCCCGTTTCTTCGGGGTGGTGCAACCCAGCGGCGGACCGCCGCTAATGTATTACGCTCCATGGGGTTGTCCAAGTAGCGGGTAGCACCCGAGCCTGCGTGCGCCTTCCCCAAAGCGTTAGTTGGTATGGGCAGTTGCGTGTTTGAAGTAGGCCCGACGCGTTTCGGAAATTTCTTTTCCTCATCAGGGGCCAGCAGTAAAGTGCACGACGTCTACCATCTCCCTATATGAAAACACACATTGTGCTTGTGGGAGATGTAGTCCATATATCCTGGATGGATGCACTCTCAAATTACTGCTCGTTCCAAAGGCTCTACCATGAGCCCCAAACATCACTCCTGTCCTCATCCATCGCGCAGCTCCACATACGAGACTCCTTGGATAGTGAGTCTCGTGGCCCCCGTTTCTTCGGGGTGGTGCAACCCAGCGGCGGACCGCCGCTAATGTATTACGCTCCATGGGGTTGTCCAAGTAGCGGGTAGCACCCGAGCCTGCGTGCGCCTTCCCCAAAGCGTTAGTTGGTATGGGCAGTTGCGTGTTTGAAGTAGGCCCGACGCGTTTCGGAAATTTCTTTTCCTCATCAGGGGCCAGCAGTAAAGTGCACGACGTCTACCATCTCCCTATATGAAAACACACATTGTGCTTGTGGGAGATGTAGTCCATATATCCTGGATGGATGCACTCTCAAATTACTGCTCGTTCCAAAGGCTCTACCATGAGCCCCAAACATCACTCCTGTCCTCATCCATCGCGCAGCTCCACATACGAGACTCCTTGGATAGTGAGTCTCGTGGCCCCCGTTTCTTCGGGGTGGTGCAACCCAGCGGCGGACCGCCGCTAATGTATTACGCTCCATGGGGTTGTCCAAGTAGCGGGTAGCACCCGAGCCTGCGTGCGCCTTCCCCAAAGCGTTAGTTGGTATGGGCAGTTGCGTGTTTGAAGTAGGCCCGACGCGTTTCGGAAATTTCTTTTCCTCATCAGGGGCCAGCAGTAAAGTGCACGACGTCTACCATCTCCCTATATGAAAACACACATTGTGCTTGTGGGAGATGTAGTCCATATATCCTGGATGGATGCACTCTCAAATTACTGCTCGTTCCAAAGGCTCTACCATGAGCCCCAAACATCACTCCTGTCCTCATCCATCGCGCAGCTCCACATACGAGACTCCTTGGATAGTGAGTCTCGTGGCCCCCGTTTCTTCGGGGTGGTGCAACCCAGCGGCGGACCGCCGCTAATGTATTACGCTCCGGAGCGGCGTCTACGAGCGGATCCCCGTCCTCACCTACACATAAATAAAGCTGCTGCTCGCGTGCTACTCACAAGGTGGACAACCTGGAGCGTGAATATATATATATATATATATATATATATATATATATATATATCTTAAACCCAGATCCAAATAGACATTGGCAAAACCAATAGGTATGGTTTTATCTGCCAGCCGTTTTGCTTTATCACTTTGCTTTGTTGTTTTGTCATGGGTTTTGCAAAACTTTATAGTCGGGGAAACTGCTGGACATCATTTAATAATAAAAAAATTAAAAACCAGCTGAAAAAAAAACATTTGTTTGGTCTCAAAATACACATTGCCATAGTTGTCCCTGCCACTGAAAAAAACAATTTTGTGGGTGGATGTGGCCCTCGTGAAAGGGGAGAAATCTGTCATTCACAGTGAAATTAGCTAGTGAATAAAGTGGGCTGACCCACTGTCCAGTGCTGAATGCTGTATGTAGTGGATGGATGAAAAAGGTCAATAGCAAGGGGTGCTTGAAAGGTCGTATAAGTATGTATATTATACATGTAATTATAGTAAAATCAATAGGTATTTGCTAAAACCAGACATAAAAAAGCTCTGCATTGCATTTAAACGATGGGGTATGATTTGTGTGTACCGCTGTTTAAAATATAAGCAAATGAAAGTTCTGGAAGGCACCTGCTTTTGGTTTTTGCTGCTCTCTGGAAGTGATGAAGCTGCCAAATCCTGAAATGCACTTGGCAATCTCTCCTCGCACTGATAGTAATGTCATGGGGATTTTCGGCAGCTTGAAAAGGGGAAGGGTTGATGGCCAGTTGGCCTCCTTGCTATAATATATTATAAAAACAGTGATACGCCGCGTATACAGTGCTTGCCAGCACAGCCATGCAGCTTTGTAAAGCTGTTATAACAGGAAATATTCTTGACCAACCTAAGGTTGCTCCGTTTTTCACATTCGGAAGGTGGAAAGTCTCTGCTTCACCTGTCCCCGAAATCAAACCTGATACGTTCCAGCTGCGTGCCGATATTGACACTGGCGACTGGCATTAACAATGAACTAGCACGGGTAAAAGGACATGGCGGAGGGCCAGAGACCTGGCTCTGGAAGGCACTTGATAACATGATTAGAATCCAGAAGTAGCCCTGGAGCTGCTATGTGAAGTGCCAGCCTTCATTTGAAGCAGGTTCCCACCTCCAATGTCATCCACTACAGCCGCTAGTGCGCCTGCGCGCGCGCAGGTGCTTTGTTTTGTATTCAAGTGAAAAACGTATCCATCCAGACCATCTGACCGATTTTTCAGTTTTTAAGCAACTTCCTACTTATTGGTAGTTTAATCATTGACCCTTACACACGATGTGAATCTCTCGACAAATGTAATAGCCCCATTCTGTTAAGTTATGAACACAAGGTGTTTTCTGCTGCAGATGCGCATATTTCGATAAAGCACGAAAGCATTGAGAAAGCAGCCTGGCTTTAATGGGCTAAAGAAAGCAAACAGGCGTGGACAATTTCTGTGTGCATATTTTAGCACATTGAAGCCAGACTTCTTGGCTTTACCAGAGTTTATTTATAACAGCCCAGGAAAAGGACGAATCTGAACCTTTATTAAATAGTAATTAAACGCAAAGCTACATTTATTAAATAAAGAAAGCGTGTCAGCTGCAAAACATTTTGTATTGAAAAGAAACACATTAAGGCGGATTAAGTAACCATCTTCCAACGGAGAAATAGCTGAATCCACTTTGCTGCAAGTTAGCATTTAATGCATGTTTCTTTAAACCCCTGACCTACTTCAAAGCTACTTCAAAAACAACAACAAAGATTAGAACAACATGTATTTCACACAAAAATCTTATTGATGTAGCTTGACCCAGCGAGCAGCTTTGACGCTGTCTTCCAGAGCGTGGGCCTGTCCCCTTCCTTCCTCCTGCTGGGACACTGCCGCGCGTCCTAGTTTTGAAAGGAAGTGTAAACAACCTCCTACAAACAGGAGACGTTTGCCAAGAAGAATCCTAATAAATAACAACGAGGCAGCCATCATACTTTGCTCTCCTTCCTAATGGAAAAATTGCTGCTGCCAGAACCACCATTCGATCGAGTGCCAAAGGTCCTTTTTATTTTTTTATGTGGTGCTTTCTTTAAATAGAATCGTCGAAATATTCTCTGTTTACCAAGTTTCACAAAAAGACGATTAAGCGTCGGAATGTCCCCATGCTAGCAAGGAGAAGAGCCACTTAATGCAAGCAACAATTACAAATGTTAATGTGCAGAGGTTTACTTAAAACAAAGCAGTCATTTACAGTGACTCCGTCTGTGGTGCTCCCTGTAATCTGCGCAGCTTTGAAAGCTCATGGCCACCTAGAAGCTTTATTCCGGGATGGTTTTTGGGGTTTCGTTCCACAAGTCTGGCCTCTAGTCTCTTTCTTTACAAGATAAAGCTCCAACCAGATGCGGATTATGTTGAGTTTGATTAATGTATCATAACTCTCACCACTAACTCCAGGACAAAACATTACTTGTAGCTCCCTTGCATCATGCTTTGAAAATGGTTTTGTAACCTCCTGGCTTATATAGATTAAAGAAAATAGTTTCAATGCAAGAAGCAGGTAACAAGTTTGTGTAGGACAATCTTATATATAAATAACGGTTCTGTCGCACTCCATGCTTGGTGTATGATGGAGGCTAATATTGAGGCGAAGGACATTACAGGGTTTTGGAATCTTGTCCTGATTGCGGAGACCAATCAACACAAGGGGAATCCTGGTATGGATATTTAAGAAAGTAAATGAATAGACTGGATGCTATTGGAACAGATTTTTCTGCTGCCAAAGATGAACACATTCCTGGCCGTGATTTATTTAAACATCTTAATTTGGGTAAATTTGCAACTATTATTAATTCAGCTATCTGTTGTTAGTACACCAGGGACTGAATGGCTGCATATAAGGCTGGACGCCACAATTTGGGTGCAAATATATCCTCCTTTGTTTAGATTCACTTTAGAAGCTGGTGTTATTCCACCTACATAGGTGGTATCAATATTTAACACAAGCTTTAAAAAGGAGATTGGGTTACACACAGGGTCATACCGACTTACTTCTCTTTACCTTGCTCTAAAAAACTACTTTGGTAATTCTTAAAAAAAGTTGGAAGAGATGACGTTAAAGCTCAAATGTATCCCTCTAGAACATGAGGGGTTTAGAGCTAGAATGACCATGCTGTACCAGAATATTTCATTGAGTTAAATAGCAGGTAGCTTCTATGTGGATGGTAATATGTATGCATGTTTCATGGAGTTCCCTGCTGCTTTTGATTCAGTTTATTGTTCCTGTTTGAGGAGGTCTGGATAAGAGCTTCAGTCAGAGACTTGGACTGAGATCCAGATAAGGGAAGGGGCTGTTCCATGTCGAGGACGACATATTAAGCCCCGTGAAACAAGGCTGTGACCTTGCCCATTGTTGTTTGTTTGGTTACATGGCACACTGCTAACACCCCACCCTTTGAAAGTAACTGGTCGACATATAAACATGCTTTTCATGTCGACGATTTAGTTATTTTAGACCACACCTAATTGGTCTGCAGCATCAGTTAAATAGAATGAGTTTATATTGTGACAAGAATAAGACTAACCTTACTATAAGCAACAAAAACACAAAACTAATCTAGATTGAGCATATCGTTTACTTGGTGGCTAGGTGGTGTTAACCTGGCCATGCTATTGGCTTATAAATATATACATATTTAGTGATAATGTTTAGTGGGAACTTGAACTGAAAAGCCCTACTTAGAAAATGATCACCTTGCAGCCGAAACACGTCATGAGTTGTGTAGCTTAACTTGAAGAGAGGAAAAATAATTAATGCCGATTGGCACCCTGACAGCCCTTTTATCATGCCATGTTTTTTATGCTGCGAGTGTGGCAAATGTTGAAAATAAATATATTTAGCAGGGAAAGTAAATGATGTGACCCAATAGTTAATTTTATTTAGAGTAAGTAGAGTGGGAAAGGTTGTGGGCTAAGGGCGGTCAAGCTCAAATCTGAGGAACTGGGTTCGAGTCTCGGCAATGACGCTCAACATCCTGTGATTCTGAACAAATCACTTAACCTCCCCTGCCTATCAAAACAAGCATTGGCATAGCCAATAGGTCTCGCCTTTGGGACCTTATAAGTGTTTAGCCATGCAACAGTTGATGTTGTTGCAACAAGGATATTTTGCTGCATAACTAAATACTTATAAGGTCCCAAAAGTGAGACCTATTGGCTATGCCAATGCTTGTTATTTAAAGGGTATGTAGTAAACTGTACTGGCAAAGTTAATAGGTCTTGTCAGGGGGTAAGGGAGGGAAACTAGAAATTTGACGATTTCCACATAATTATAGAGTTGCCATGCAATCCATAATTTTCTTCTTAATTTGCAGATGCTAACAATAGACTATTGGTTTCTAACTCAAACGGATGAAAAGTTACTAAAACAAAACGCTATCACCATGTTGCTGCGCAGTGGCAAGCACTTCCCTTTTCTTCCTGCATAGTTTAGTCAAGGCTGTTGCATAATTTGGCCCTCCCCTGATGCATATTACAGGGGCCATGTGTATAGTGCATTTACAGCTGTGGATGCAAAGCATATAGCCCAAATAGAAGAAAGTGAGAGAAGAGAGGGGTGTTTTAGACTGAATAAAGACAGAGGGAAGGGAAGAGACAGAACAGAGGGCAGGCAAAAGAGGAGAGAACATTGCCGAGAGGAGCGACAACAGGGCGATAAGAGGGGAAGTGTGGGAGGAGAAGGTTATAGATATAAGAGAAACAGAAAGCGAGACCAGATACCGGGACAACAATAAAAAACAGATGGATGGATGGGTGGGTGGATGGATGGATGGGTGGGTTGGTGGGTGTATGGATGGATGGATGTGCTAACAAGTGAAACGTGTGAAGTACAAGAGCGAAATGGGGAGACAAGAAAACAGACTACTGAGAAGGGGTGGGGAAAGGGGAGTGAGAGAACAGAAAAGCTAGACAAGAAAGAATGGAGTGTAAAGAGATCAATAGGTTGTTGATGTAAGTGGAAAGTCAGGGATAGGGGACAGATAGGGAATGGGGGTTGATAAAGAAAAAGATAAGGACAGCCAGAAAGCTAGAGCGTAGGGTTTGTGGGAGAGTCCACAATAGCCTGGATATTTGTGGAGTAGGTGTACTTCCTATTTCGGGAGATGTGTGATGTTGCAGTTGGTGGCACCAATTGCGTGTGTGCAATCAATAGGTCCCAAGACATGAGGGAACGCAGCAATATCATTAAAAAAAATGTAACCTTTAGTTGTTCTTGCTAGATTTGGGAAGTGCGGAGATTGAAGTGTTAGGCTGACAAAGGCATCTAGGACAGTTGCCAAAAATGTAGACAAAGCACCGGTGTGATTCCCGCTATCTGGCCATAAATGCTCTGAAAAGACCCAGATGGCAACAAATGAAGTGCCGCCATTAGTTTCCCATGTGGTGGGGCTGCATGTGAACGGCCAGATCTGGATTACAGAATTGATCTAATCTCTCCAGTAAAGCAAAGATATTCTCTTTATTCAGCCTGCATAATTTGATGACCTCCCTGATCCTCTGGAAAGAATCTTTCCCTTCCTCCTTCTCTGTAGGTGGTCTTGTCTCAGACGTTCACTCACAGAACAACAACCTCTGGCTGGAATTAATTACGAGAAGAATGTTATAGCCAATCCCTTTATATAGTGATGAAATTGTGTGCCTTTTTGCAGCTGCTAGGACCATGCATAGGATAGTGGCACAATTCAAGCATTGTGCTACACTGCGTGACGCAGCACCTGTTTTGAAAATACCACTGCTTAAGACCTGCCATAGGTTTTCATCGGAACACCCATCTTGCATACATTAAAATATCTTTAACAAGAGCTTTTAAGTCAGAGCTGCCTACCTGGATGCTGGGGGACCAGGTTTGAGTCTGGCACCAACTCACAATCCTGTGATTCTGGGCAAATCACTTGATCTCCCCCATGCCAACCAAAATATGAATGTGTCCTTATGTAACACAACTGGTGCTCATGTAAAGCGTTCCTTCCGGTCGAGTTTGCATTATAGAAACCGCAAAAAAAAGAGCAGAGCTTGCATCATGCAGGACGAAAAAAATGATACAAATACACTGCTTTTGTGAAAATGACTTAAGAATTTGGGTTGCCTTGCATTGCCTTGTGCAACGCACAGACAACGCAACACCTTTTATAAATCCGGGACTAAGTATTAAATTTTACACAGAAATCAGCTCAGCAAACACATTCTGCATGGTCTGCATTCCATCCAACATAGCTCCACACAGACTGCAGCCCCACCGCATACAAATTAAATGGTCCACTGGATTGTGGAATATCTGATTGACTCTGGACAAGTCACCGAGGGCAAAGGAACAACTCAGCCATGCTGTCATGTGACCAGCACAACACAGAGGATGCAAAATCAACAGAGCAATACTTCCGCGATGAGAAAGCTGTTCAATTCCCTCCCGATTTTAGGAAGGTGCCCGATTTCATACGATATTCCTTTTACCTGATGCGGCGGATATGTAAGAGTGCTATGTGCGTTATATTGAAAAAAATAATAATAATAGCGTGTTCTTCACTGAGGGGTCTGGAGCCTCACTGCGCTCGACTCCAGAAGCCCCATACAGATCCGCCGAGGGTACACTCATTTTATATATTTCAATCAGACAGTCGAAAAAGCTCTCTGAAACTCACGAAGGGGATAATACAACCCCAATAAAAAAAAAATAGTATTTTTCAGTAGAAATCGCACAGCAGCAGCCAGACGCATTGAGGGGCATATTACCAAGGGCCATTATCGCTGCTTTAGCGGGACTTTTTCCCGCTAAAGCGGCGATCATTTTATCGCCCTATTACCAAGCTGTCGCTAACACCAGGTAGCGACAGCTTGTAGGCGATAGCGGGCATTTTGGGGCCTGCTTTGCATGTCAGCGATAATTATCGCTAATGACATGCAAAGTGGGCGTGCCAAAATGTCAGCGACTGAAAACAGTCGCTGCAATCGCTATCGCCTATGATCAACACAGGCGTAGTTTTGGAAATATTCGCACTAAGCGCGAATATCTCCAAAAGCTAACGCCTGCCCTGACCAGTTCTTAGCCATGTTATCCAATGAGAGGTGGATAACATGGCTAAGAGCATTGTCACGGTAATGCCTGAATATCGCTGTATTGACAGCGATATTCACACATTTCGCCTGTTTTTTTATCGCTCCTGAGATAAACCTTGCTAATAGCAAGGTATGTATATACAACCAGAGAGGAAGGGTATAACAGGCTACTCTCCTACCCCATGATCAACATTTATTACAACAAAAGAGCGCCTACTGCTATGAATTTCTAAACGACATAATGTCTTAGTGAGGAAACACACAGTGACTAAACTAAATTGAATGTGCGGTCAAAAAACTGGAAAAAAGGAAAAGAGAAAAAACTATTTTCTAAAAGAACCCTCACTCACCCTAGTGGTGACATGCTTCATCATGGGGTTCGCCACAGGAGGGACCGAATATCCCCCCTGTGTGCTTCGACGCCTGCGATTGCAGCGGAGCAGGTGTTACAAAAGCGTGATATGTGTGAACAGTGAAAAATGAATGAATAGTGTGGTAAAAGATCACAGCTGGACCCCAACAACTTTATTAAAGGGCCAGTTGTTCAAATTAAAAACAGTGAGATCACTTGGAGGTTTATTTTAGAACTCCAGTGACCCGGTGTGAGTGGTCAACATGTTTCTGCTGTTTATTGCTTTTTAAGCTCAGCTTTCTTCAGGACCACTATAACAATAGAAAAAAACGTCCTCCGGGGGTCCACGCACGCTAAGGCGTGCCCACTCCGTTAGGACAGAAGAGAAAAGACCAAAAATCAATACTCTCCTCAGTTAACTCACGGTTTTACCCGTAATCTGTGCTCCTGCTATTTGCCTGGATGCAGTTCTGTTTGAAAAGTTAGCGTGCCACATGGACTCTCAGTGTAGCCCTTTCTTCACGTCCCGTTCTATTTCGTACAGGACGACTCGCCACCTGGAACCTAAAAATTTGTTGCACTGATGTCCGGATCTTACGAGCAAGGTATCTCAGCAATAAAAACAGCTGAAGGGCGGCGATAGAAATATTCCCGCTAAGCCAACTTAGCGATAAATATCACTAGTTGTTGGTAATATGCCCCTGAGTTCTCTCCAAGAATCGGAGTCAGGGCGTGCTTCGCGGGGCCTGGCAGTGCCTCTTTTTAGGTCTCGCCTGAGCAATGCACCGGCGAGATTATAGTAAGCGGTCCGAAAAGTCTACCAAAGCTGCGGATTAGACACAGTTCATGTGAGACAGGCATGTGCACAACGCCAGCCACGTCACACACCACCATTTGTCTGTGCCTGGGCATCAGACTTCAAAAGCTGCCGCTCCCCCCCACCCCCGCCACAGCAATGCCGAGAGCTTGTTTCTGGACAAAAGTGAAAGCCTACCATGCTTGTTTAGAGTAGCCTTCCTCCTCAAATGCTGTTGCTTTGTTGCCATCTCTCTAGGGACACTCAGCTTGAAAACACTCGCCTTGCTAGCTGCAATGCTACATCCGCTATGCTTTGGCTCTAGATCCGTTGATCCCTTGCAGACTGTGCTGACTCTGCCCCTCTTGATTCTGAAACTGACCAACACAGTCACCACGCAGTCTCTTCTCTCTGTCTTATGATGTCTGCCCTGCCACCATTTACTTCGGACCCTCACCCTCACACCTCCTCACCCTCACACCTCCACACCCTCACCCTCACACACCCTAACCCTCACCCTCACAACCCTCACCCTCACACACCCTCACCCTCACCCCGCCAGCCTCACCCTCCCTCACCTAACACTCCCTCACCCTCACACACCTTCACACACCCTCAAGCACCCTCACAACCTCACGCCCTCACAATCCTCTCACCGTCACTCACCTTCACCCCCTCACACCCCCCTCACCCTCACACACCACATCACTCAGGGACACCACCACATCACTCAGGGGCACCGCTCAGGGGCACCACCACATCGCTCAGGGGCACCACCACATCACTCAGGGGCCCCACCACATCACTCAGGGACACCACCACATCACTCAGGGAAACCACCACATCACTCAGTGACACCACCACATCACTCAGGAACACCACCACATCACTCAGGGACACCACCACATCACTCAGGGGCACCACCACATCACTCAGGGACACCACCACATCACTCAGGAACACCACCACATCACTCAGGAACACCACCACATCACTCAGGGACACCACCCACATCACTCGGGGACACCACCACATCACTCAGGGACACCACCACATCACTCGGGGACACCACCACATCACTCGGGGACACCACCACATCACTCAGGGACACCACCATCACATCACTCAGGGACACCACCACATCACTCAGGGGCACCACCACATCACTCAGGGGCACCACCACATCACTCAGGGACACCACTCAGGGGCACCACCACATCACTCAGGGACACCACCACAGCACTCAGGGACACCACCACATCACTCAGGGACACCACCACATCACTCAGGAACACCACCACATCACTCAGGGACACCACCACATCACTCGGGGACACCACCACATCACTCGGGGACACCACCACATCACTCTGAGCCACCACCACATCTCTCTAATACACCACCACATCTCTCTAATACACCACCACATCACTCTAATACACCACCACATCACTCAGCCCAACCACATCATCACTCAGCACCACAACAGCACTGTCCTTGCTTGCTACCAACAAGCATTGCCATAGCCAATAGGACTCGCATTAGGAAAGTGTAAGCTATTGGCTTTGTGAATAACAATGCTATTAATTTATATATTTTTAAAGCCAACACATATTAAAACAATTTGTCATTTAGAATACCAATAGCTCACACTTTCCTAATGCGGGACCTATTGCATTGCAAATGCTTGTTCAGTCTGCATGCATAGCTCGCTTGAAAGCCTGCGCATAGTTAAATTTTTTTTTCCTGGTGAAACCATTGTCTTCGGATGAGCGCCCTCAGATAAACACAGAGAATAGCCAGGGAGAGCAAGAAGTCATCCGCTGGTCATCTTCACAAAGACACACTGTAAGCAGACTTGTGTAACCTTTGGGAAGATGTTTAATTGGTGCACCTCCTAATTGTGCCAGAGGCTCAATTACACAGAATGTTTGCTCTCAAGAAACAACTGCGTCACAGTCACATGCGATAAATCTGTTGTCAAAAGTAACATCTGTGCGTTTTCTGCGTGAAACCAGTCCAGACTGCAGCACACATACCGCCATTTCTTTCAGGCTGCATCTGTTTGCTGTGGTATTGCTTTCAAAACATGTGTGCATGCCGAGAATTACCCTCAATATGTTCTCGTGTGCCATCCCGATATATTTTCTTAATGCGCTGTCAGCTCGATGACTTGCGCCACTTGGTTGTTCGTAGAACAGAGCCCTGCTCTGCCAAGGCAGCAGAAATGAGTGAGACGTGCGTGTTTTCATCTATATTTAAAGTCGTTTTGCATGAGGAACAACCACACCAATGCAACAAATATTACTAGGGCACTAGGGCACATGGCATCCTAGCTGATGAGGGGTGAAACACCGAAACCAGTCCTAGGATGCTTGTCAGTTCAGGCTGGACTGTTCCCATGAGGCACAGGGTCAAGACTGATTTGCATATGGTCAGGTCCAAACTGGGGTGGCATGGTGAGCAAAAGAATGATGGATTTAACCCGGATCTCTTGACTGGGGGTGAATGTTTTGATTGGTTCTGCATTCCGTCCATCAATTGCGTGTCTTTTGCTTTCTCTCCTGGAAAGCATGAACAACATTGGTCTCAAGCAACTTGTCACCGACCCTACCCACATCACAGGGCGCACACTCAACCCCATTTTCACATCCAGCGACAGAGTCAAGTACGGCTACATCTCTCAGTTCACCTGGATCGACCAGTACAGCATCCACTTCACCATCCCAGGACCCACCACCAACACTGGCACCTTACTCCCCAGCTCCATGCGCAGAAACTGGAAAAAGATATCAGAAGACCAGTGGAACAAGGCTCTCAGCTCACACCTCCCCGAAACCGGTCCTAGGATGCTTGTTTCTGGTCCAGGGAGGACCTGGCTTGGCAGTTCGGACTGGACTGTTCTCCTGAGGCACAGGGTCAAACCTGATTTGCATATGGCCAGGTCTTAACTGGGGTGGTATGGTAAGCAAAAGAATGATGGATTTAACCCAGATCTCTTGACTGGGGTGAATGTTTTGATTTGTTCTGCATTCCGTCCATCAATTGAGTGTCTTTTGCTTTCTCACCCTAAGTGCGCCAGGTATGCCCAGACGTGGGTCTTGGGCTCACTGTGCCACTGGAATCAAGCTATCCTGGCTGATGTGGGGTGAAACCCCGAAACCGGTCCTAGGATGCTTGTTTCCAATCCAGGGAGGACCTGGCTTGGCAGTTCGGGCTGGACTGTTCGCATGAGGCACAGGGTCAAGACTGATTTGCATATGGCCAGGTCTAAGCTGGGGTGGCATGGTGAGCAAAAGAATGATGGATTTAACCCGGATCTCTTAACTGGGGGTGAACGTTTTGATTTGTTCTGCATTCCGTCCATCAATTGTGTGTCTTTTGCTTTCTCTCCTGGAAAGCATGAGCAACATTGGTCTCAAGCAACTTCTCACCCACCCTACCCACATCACAGGGCGCACACTCAACCCCATTTTCACATCCAGCGACAGAGTCAAGTACGACTACATCTCTCAGTTCATCTGGACCGACCAGTACAGCATCCACTTCACCATCTAAGGACCAACCACCAACACTGGCACCTTACTCCCCAGCTCCATGCACAGAAACTGGAAAAAGATATCAGAAGACCAGTGGAACAAAGCTCTCAACTCACACCTCCCAGACACCTCATCCAACCCAGAACAGACGGCAAAGAGCTTCTCCAAGTGGATTACTGAATGTGCCAACACAATCGCCCCCACAAAGCCAGGCAAATCCAAAGGATCTGCTAGAAGAGGCAGTTGGTTCACCCCGAGTTGAAATCCACCAAATGCAGCTGTCGGCAACTAGAAAAGAAGTGGCACACCAGCAAAAAGACATGAAACCATACCATCTTCAAGGCAGTGCTCAACCAGTACCACCGCCTCCTGAAAAAAACAAAAGAAAGCTTCATAGCACACCGCATATAAGCCAGCACAAATTGCAGCAAGGAGCTCTTCGCCATCATGAAGGAGTTTTCCAACTCAGCAGCCAAAAGGGAACAGCATCGCCCCCTCCCAAGACCTGTGTAACACCCTGGCAGACTTCTTCCACAACAAGATTTCGGTCATCAAGGAAAACCTTAAACCCCAATCCACCACTGCCGACACCATAAATTTGCTCAGACATACAACACATACCCCAAATACCTGATCACCCACTGGAACCATCTCACAATTCAAGCTGCAATCTTCATCATAAACTCTGTGCACCCACGGACCCCTGTCCCCACAATGTTGAGAACCTTCGGTGCAATACGATTGGCGACAAGCTCAAGAAAGTCCTGAACACATCCATCACCTCTGTCTCCATCCCTAAGGACTGGAAACACGCTGTAGTAAGGACCCTCCTCAAGAAACCATCTGCCAACCCAGCAGAACCAAAGAACTACTGGCCCATCTCCCTGCTCCCCTTTGCAGCAAAGGTTCTTGAGAAGGCAGTCAACCAGCAACTAACCGAACACCTGGAACGCATCAACCTCTTGGGCCCAGCTCAGTCCGGATTCTAAGTCAACCACAGCACTGAGACAGCCTTGATCGCAGCCTCCAATGACATCAGGGCCTGCCAGAAATGGCAGCCCTCATCCTCCTGGACCTATTAATTGCCTTCGACACTGTCTCCCATCACATCTTGATCAACAGAGTCCACTACATCGGAATCCAGGGAGACGCCCTCAAATGGATGTCCTCAATCCTCACCAGAAGAACCCAGCGAATCAGTCTCCCACCATTCACCTCTGAACCCATGAATATAATCTGCGGGTCCCCCAAAGATCAGCTCTCAGTCCAACATGTACATGACACCCCTGGTCAGCATCATCAGATCACACAATCTCAACATCCTCTCCTACGCTGATGACACCCAGCTCAGCATCTTGCTGTCAGAAGACCCCTCCACCACCAGAGCTAACATCCACAAATGTATGATAAACATTGCCAACTGGATGAAAGAAAATTGTCTCAACCTCAACGTGGACAAGACAGAAGTCCTCATCTTTGGAAACAACGCCTCTACATGGAACGATGTGGCATGCCGAACTTGGCCTATCCCCTGCCCCAACCGGCCACGCCCACAACTTGGGCATCATCTTGAACCGTAAGCTTTCCATGAAGAAACACGTAAACGCAGTATCATCTGCATGCTTCCACAGCCTATGTATGCTTCCTAAGATTTTCAGGGGGCGGCCAGTCAACACCAGAAGAAACGTCACGCATGCCTTCATCACCAAGAGGCTAGACTACGGGACTACACTTTACTTAGGAATCACCCCACACCTCCTGAAGAGACTACAGACAGTACAGAACTCAGCAGCAAAACTCATCCTTGACCTCCCCAGACATACCCACATCACACGCCATCTCAAGAAACTACACTAGCTCCCGATCCAGAACAGATCCCAGTTCAAGATGTTGTCCCACACATACAAAGTCTTGCATAGCTTGCATCAACAAATGCTTGACTTCACACCAATCAATCAGACACCTACGACCCTCCTCCCTCTTCCTTGCAGACACTCCCCGGACCAGCTGAAACAACAGCAGACAACGCTTCGTCTCACACCAGCGGCCGAAGCCTTGAACAACCTTCTTCTGCACCTCAGGACCACCCCGTCACACCAAAAATTGAGAGAAGAGCTGAAGTCCTAGCTGTTCGAATAAACAGATCAAAGAAAAACCAAAGTTGGTGATGGATGGAGCGTTGACAATACAAACACTCACCCCCAGTCAACTGATCTGGGTTTAATCCATCACCGTTCTTTAGCTCACTCCGCCACCCCAGTTCAGACATGGCCATATGCAAATCAGTCTGACTCTGTGCCTCATGGGAACAGTCCAGCCCGAACTGCCAAGCCATGTCTTCCCTGGACCGGAATCAAGCTTCCCAGGACCGGTTTCTGGCATTACAGCCGTCTTCAGCCGGGCTTGCTTGACTCCACTGGCAAAGTGAGCAAGGGACTCACGTCTGAGCATACCCTGCCAACTTAGGGCGAACAAAGAAAAACCAAAGTTGGTGATGGACGGAGCGTTGACAATACAAACACTCACCCCCAGTCAACTGATCTGGGTTTAATCCATCACCGTTCTTTAGCTCACTCCGCCACCCTAGTTCAGACATGGCCATATGCAAATCAGTCTGACCCTGTGCCTCATGGGAACAGTCCAGCCCGAACTGCCAAGCCATGTCTTCCCTGGACCGGAATCAAGCTTCCCAGAACCGGTTTCTGGCATTACAGCCGTCTTCAGCCGGGCTTGCTTGACTCCAGTGGCAAAGTGAGCAAGGGACTCACGTCTGAGCATACCCTGCCAACTTAGGGCGAACAAAGAAAAACCAAAGTTGGCGATGGACGGAGCGTTGACAATACAAACACTCACCCCCAGTCAACTGATCTGATTCCGGTCCAGGGAAGCCATGTCTTCCCTGGACCCGAATCAAGCTTCCCAGGACCGGTTTCTGGCATTACAGCCGTCTGTCAACGCTCCGTCCATCACCAACTTTGGTTTTTCTTTGTTCGCCCTAAGTTGGCAGGGTATGCTCAGACGTGAGTCCCTTGCTCACTTTGCCACTGGAGTCAAGCAAGCCCGGCTGAAGACGGCTGTAATGCCAGAAACCGGTCCTGGGAAGCTTGATTCCGGTGTGGAAAAGTAAATTTTGCCATGTTGTATGTGCCTACGTGTTCCCCATCTTATGTTATATGTGCATGATCAAGATGCATGTATTCCCCTCTGATCGATTAAAGACGCAATTACAGTTGTGTCCATCTCTAGTATGCCAGTTTCCAGTCCTCGTGAAAACAACGAATATTAGGCCTATGTAAACTTACGTTGCCACATCTCACAGTGTGCACGTTAATTCATTGAATTGTCCCCGTTTCTAGGCCTCAAAAGGGCCCGGACACCAGATTCAGCTCCTGTCTCCTGAACCCTCTCCGAGGAGCGATACAGCCCCCACCTGCATCCCTGACCCTTAGCTTACTTCATGCCTCGCAGTGCCCGGCCCGGCCTGGCTCTGCCTCCCAGCCTGCCAAGAGTATGTTATGTTTCTAGTTATCAGTCCAGCCCTCCTTCTCCGCATTCCTAAGCTACTGCATCGCATCAATAGTTTCCGTCATGGTCTAGCCTTTATGTCTCCATGTAAGAGAAATACTGTATTAATATTCATAGAATATTCCTCGCACATGCAATACATGTAGAATTATGCATGCACCAGCCTTAGTGTCTATTAGTCTTTGCCCTGATAACTTTTGGATTCTATCAACATGTACTCTAAACACCAGATACCAGATATACCTTGGGTACATGTCGCTCTGACACACCACTTTAGTCTCCTCTTCTAGCGCATAAGTCATAGCCCCCAGTTCTCCCTGGTAACACGTCATTGCCCGTTTGCGCGCACCACTAGGTTAGAGGTCCCAGCTGCTCAGGTAGCCCCCTCCATGTTTCCGCCCCGTTTATGACATATTCTGTTACGTTTACATCACATGTCTATGTATACGCCCTGTACACGCCTTCTTGTTACACCATTTTGCCCTTATCTTTCGCGACTGCTACGAGTCACGCCTACTGCTACGCCTACTGTATTGAATGTAATGTATTTGTTTAAGTATATATATTGTGCACCCATATTAAAAGTTGCCAATTAGCCAGCCTGATTCCCAGATCCTGCCCCCGGCAGCTGCCTTCATTCCTTTCCCGTACAGGCTGTCCTGTTCCTGTCCTTTATGCCTGATTAAAGCCTGTCGACTCAAGATACCTCGAATCCTGACTCTTATTTATTGAGCTACCTGTTTTATTGATTATATTAAAAAATAGTACCGGTAATTAATTATTTATTTACCACATAATGGCGCCCGAATAGGGACTTGCCCTTTCCCCACGCGCCGGAGAAGCCACGCAGGCCCCCTGATCCTCTGCAGCCGTGACGGAACCATACAGTGCACGTGCAGATATTTCTGCTTCAAGTATCCCTCAGGCCCACGGAGGAGACGGAGGTTGCGGTCCAGCATCCAGACGAGGTGGTGAGGAACGCGGCGAGTCCCGACCAGAGCCCAAGCCGAGAGTCCAAGGTCCGAGGTATCCGGAGGCCCACCTGTAACTGAAGTCCGAAGTTCGCAGTCCGTCGTCGTAGCAGTCCAGTCCAGTCCGAGGCCTTCCGTTCTTGCTGCCCGGTGAGTACCGTTGCTGGGGTAGTATCTAGACAGGGTCAAATTAATTTGTCTCTGGTCCGTGGGTTTGGGTACGCAGATCCAACACGAAGTGTTCACCTAGGTGGACGCGGTTCCTGACGTGTCTCTTTATGGGACCGGTAAGTTTCGTGCTGTTTTAGCAGTGCATCTAGTCATTCTAGTAAGTTCTGTTCTCGAGAAATTCATGTGTTCTGTCTGAACTGTTATTTTAAATGTTATTTCATGTGTTTTCAATGTCGTGGTATGAGTGATTTGTTTTTCCAGTTATTATTGTGTTTATCGTGTATTGTATTGTGTCCAGATTCCAGCCTAGACAATGCCTCTATTCTCGAAACTACGTCAGTTAAAAACCAGAAAAGGGTTATTAGAGGAAGCAGTTCCTGTCCCGCCTAGGGACAGTCCAGGTCATTTTATGTATCATAAGCATGGCTTAAGTGCCATATTATATCTAGACTTATGGGTGGAGTACACCAAGGAATTAGAAGAGAAATATAGATGGCCCGTATCAGGTACGTGGGATGCCGAGTGCATCATACGAGTAGAAGAAGCATTATGGAAAAAGAAATCCAGACAGTCCCAGAAAGATGCCATCGAGTTATGGCGCAAAGAATCCCATAGAAGAACCGAAAAAGAAATCAGAAAGACAGAATTAAGTAGGGAATCCTCAGAAAGAGCCCAAGAAAGGGAATTGATCGAAGTAGGTGAACGAGTTAAAGCCGAACAGTCAGACAGACAGAGAAATGCCCTTATTAAGGGTATGTATCCTCTTCTTGCCGAGGGCTTGCCGAAAGCAACCCCGGAAGCACCATGTAATTTTCCGCCGCCATTAGTTCCGATTAAGCTACGTCACAAACCGACTGCAGCTGATATTTTTCTCTCGTCCTATTTGGATGACACAGTCCCAGCCTATGCAAATCCTGTTCCGCCAGCTCCCGTAAATAATGTAATTCCTGTTCCTCCAGTTACCGGGGCACCCGTTACAGCACCTGTTACGGTACCCCCGGTCCAGCCTACAGTACATGTACCCGCTACATCAGTCACTCACCCAGCACGTACAGTACCCGTTGACGATTCTAGTCTAGGGACCACGGGGGGTAGTCCTCCTGGAACCCCGCCTCAACCCAGACGTATAACGTTACTCGAGCTACATGCACGAGCGTTACAGCGTTCGCCCAAACTTCAGTCAGTTGCAGATATCAAGCGAGCCCTTACCGAATGCCGTTATGATCCAGTCCCAGGCGATGATGATATGGTCCTGTATTCATTACGTGTAAGACGGGTGACCGAATATTTGGACACCCTACCGAATATGAAAGGTTATCTAGACAGAATATATCGTTTCATCCGTACAGGAGTAGATCCAGGAAGTATTGGCGAGGCCATGGCACAAAGGAAAGTCGAGATTCAGCTTATGCTTTTAAAGTTTCTAATTAATTGTTTAATAAGGGAACAAGATTATCCAGATAAAGATCCAGAAGAAATGAAAGTCCTGACCAGGTGGAGTGACCATATAGCCGAGGGAAGACACAAGACACAGAACTGTATAGAGAGTATGTACAAGAAAATCCGTAGGGAAATAATAAAGTTACACGAGAAACGAGAAGCAGCACAAGTAACCGAGAAAGAAGACAACTTTGATACCGAAGAGGTAGACGACGAGAATCCCTCCAGAATAGCGTATGTAGGTAGAACTAGACTTCCCGACCGACATTCACGCCTAGATCACAAGAAAGTTTTCCCTCCTCCAGCACCAGAACAAGGTTCTCTTGAGCAAGTATTTCAAGCTACCGATCACATTCTGAAATCACGAATCGGTTATAGTGAACTTAGTACCATGCATGAACAAGAACTAGCCCGATCAGCAGTCCGATGGACTACTGATTCTACCACTTTTCCAGACGAAATAGTGGCACAAATGTTTCTGAAACTGCCCCCAGGCGAGCAGCGACTGGTGGGTATGTATATGATCCAGCACCTCATTACACTGTATGAGGGACAGCATTCTGATCCAGGTCCGTTACATGATGTTCTGAACGAGTTACTCCAGTATAGATGGAGAGGTCTAGGTACCGATTTAATTAGTATCATTCTAGAACAGCGCCACAAATATCGAACGTTTCTGAATCCGCATTTTGTTCGTGTCCCACCTCCAGAAAGTAAATCATTTTACATAGATAGACAGCATCCGTTACGAGAAGTACACCCAGTTAGGACAGCGGGTGGTGATCTAGAACGAGTATTTGTTTACACCCCTATCACAAAGATGGAACTCTTAGAGATGAAAAAGTTAATTCCCTGTCACGACAAAGATCCAGCAGGGTTCCATCGAGAATTAAAAGACATGCTCCGTATGGGAGAATACACGTATCCTGATATCATTAAAATGTTAAAGGTCCTGTTGCCCGCAGGGGTATATGAAAAACTCAAGGAAAAAGAATGGGAGGTGGGAGAGAAAAAGATAGATTGGACAGCTCTAGAAGCTGAAGATAATTCACGAGTACCAGGTACCGGTCTTGGGGGTAAAGTTAAAGAATTGCCCGAGTTATTGATACAGGTTTTGCCAAGATTACTAGCCACGAAAAAGGAAGATTGGGATGCAATCTCAGCCTGTAAACAGAAACAGGATGAAGACACTAGTGATTTTTATTCTAGATTCGAAAAATGTTTTATTATTAACAGTGGTCTGAAAACAAGTAGTGAATCGTACCCTCATCTTTTTGTTACCAAACTAGTCGAGAATTCAAGTCCACAAGTTAAAAATCGAGTATTGAAAGTCGAAAGTAGTTGGCAAGCTAATACTCCGTCACAAATGTTACAAATGCTCCAGTATCACCAGAATAGAATCAGGGAAGAGCAAGAACACGAAAGAAGACGTATGAAAGACACAAAAATGAAAGTATTAGTTGCACAATCTGTTCCACAAGACAGTCAGAAGAGGGGTCCGAATCAAGCCAGTCATCCTGCAGCTCCCGTTAAAGGGACTTGCAATTACTGTAAACAGCCAGGTCATTTTATAAACGAGTGTGCAGTTCTGAAACACAACATAGCTACTGGTAAGACTAAAGAGAGACCACGTCCGCCTAGACAAGAACAAGTTTCACAGACTTCTCAGCCACCACAGAATGCACAACAGACAGTTCCAGCACCGCGGCCTATCGCTGCAACACAACACGTTACACAGCAGATGTACCAGTACGCACAGTCAGAGTATCCAGATTATCAGCCGTATTCATGAAACAGCCTAGAGAGGGAGGCAGGCTTGCCTCTCATCGAGATACCTGTAGATCAAGAGGGTCCCTATGTACACAGTCAAGTATTAGGGAAAGACAGAAAGTTTTTGATTGATACAGGGGCAAGTAGGACTACTATCAGTCATGACGAGGTTCCAGGGGCTCCGCTCTCAGGCTCTAAAAATGTTTCCCTTGGATTTTCAGGAAAGCCAATTGTTAATGAAATTTCGAAACCAGTTACTCTAGAAGTTGGTCCATTGTCCCGAACTACTGATTTGTTACTCACGAAATCATGTCCAGAAAATTTGTTAGGCATTAAGACATTAAAAGAATTAGGTGCAGTAATTTGCTGCTCCCCAGAAGGGGTCCAATTGTTTCTAAGAGACTTTAAAGGTCATTATGTATTACGTGATTTTGATCCAAGATTATTGAATGTACCACAGCATTTATGGGCGCAAGGTCCAACTGATGTAGGTTGTATGCATATCACACCCCATCGTGTGACTCTCAAACAAGGTATAGTTTTGCCACGAATCAGACAGTACAGATTGCCACCTGAGGCTGTAGCAGCCTTATCCAAAATTATTGACGAACTTATTGCTCAAGGAGTGGTTGTAGAAACTGACTCCAATGTATGTAATTCTCCTATCATTCCAGTTCTGAAACGTACTGATCCAAATGCACCTCCAGTATATCGATTAGTGATTGACCTTCGAGAGCTTAATAAATGTATCATACCTCAGTACCCAGTAGTCCCAGATATTTCATCCCTCTTGACAGCCATTGATTCTGAAGCCACATTTTTCACAGTTATCGATCTCAAGAACGCATTTTTCAGTGTCCCCATTCATCCAGACAGCCAGTACCTTTTCGGTTTTTGTTTAAATGGAAGGAGCTATAAATTCACACGAGCTCCTCAAGGTTTCACAGAAAGTCCTAGTATTTACAGTCAAGCACTTAAGAAACAACTAGACAATATCCGCATGCCAACTGACACTGCCCTGCTCCAGTATGTCGATGATCTACTGATCACAGCCCGTTCTGAACGTGACTGCGAGCGTGCGTCACTCACGGTTCTATATTTTCTGGCCGAGCAGGGGCACAAGGTGTCCCCTTCCAAATTACAATTCTGTGTCCAGCAAGTGGTCTACTTAGGACACTTACTGTCCAAGTGGGGTAGGCAGTTGACACCAGACCGTATCCAGTTAATAACGAGTCTTCCACAGCCCAAGACACAGAAGGAGGTACGAGCTTTTATTGGCCTCACTTCTTACTGCAGACAATGGATTCCTCAGTATGCATTTCTAGCCAAGCCACTGATACAGTTAACGACACAGGAGGCAGCCGTATCGACTGTCCTCCCTTGGACCCAGGAACATACACTTGTTTTTAATGAATTAAAGAAAGCCTTATGCCAAGCACCTGTTCTAGCAACACCGCACTACAGTAAGCCTTTTACACTTTTTGTCACAGAACGTGATGGTACTGCATTATCTGTTCTCACACAAGATCAAGCAGGACAATACAAGCCCTGTGCTTATTTTTCGAGCACATTAGATCCAGTAGCCCAGGCTCTGCCTGCGTGCCTCAAGTCAGTTGCAGCCACAGCTCTAGCTATCAGACAAAGTGATTCCATAGTGTTAGGACACTCCCTGACAGTACAAGTTCCACACTCCGTGGAAGTTCTTTTAAACCGAACACAGACTCAGCACTTGACCATTGCACGTTTAACAGGTTATGAACTGACACTGTTCCAGCCACACATAGAAATCAGACGCTGCAACATTCTAAATCCTGCTACACTGTTACCGTCAGTTACTTCAAATCCTGCCACACATGACTGTGTGGAAGTTGTTAACACTATGACAAAGCCAAGACAAGACCTGACAGACATTGCATTACCTAATCCCGACCTGACACTTTATGTGGATGGTTCATGTATGAGAACGAGTACAGGAGAACTAGTAGCCGCGTATGCAGTGACTACTGACACTGAAGTTATAGAAACACATCGTATTGACACCCTGTCTGCTCAAGCAGCAGAGCTAGTAGCTCTGACCCAAGCCTGCATACGTGCCAAGAACCTGAAAGTAAACATATATACAGATTCACGTTACGCATTCGGAGTCGTACACGACTTTGGAGTGCTCTGGCAGGAGAGAGGTTTCATGACCTCTCATGGAACCAAGATCCAGCATGGTCTCCTCATCCAAGCTCTGTTAGATGCAATACATTTACCGACAGCTATCGCTATCATGAAGTGCAAGGCACATACGAAAGTTACTGACATCATTTCCCAAGGTAACGATCTAGCAGATCGAACAGCCAAGCTTACAGCTCAGACCCCAGACATTCCAGTTAACACGACACAGACACTCACTCCAGATCAGACTACTTGTATGACAGTTAAGGACCCTGCACAAGATGTCATAGACATACAGTTACATGCTACTCCCGAAGAAATCAAGAACTGGTCCGAACAAGGAGGGGTCCAGACCGATCAAGGATGGTTGACGAAGGGAAAAGCCACATGGTTTCTCCCCGACTCTATGGTTCAAGTCATTATTAATACCGCACATAGTCCATCACATCTAGGAGAAAAAGCTATGTTAGACAGTATTCAGAACCTTTGGTTCAACAAGCATTTACGAGCTGCAGCCAAGCAGAAAGTCCGTACCTGTATGATATGTTGTCAGTTCAATCCAGGGAAAAGTGTCCCGGTGGAACAAGGTGGATTCCAACCTCCTGACCACCCTTTTGAAGTCCTCCAGATGGATTATATTCAGATGGAGCGATGTCGAGGTTTCAAGTATGTCCTCGTAGTTGTATGCGCTTTGTCCAGGTGGACAGAAGCATATCCAGTTCCAGATTACACAGCCGCGACCACTGCCAGGCAGTTGGTTCGTGAGTTCTTTACCCGCTATGGACTCCCTAGGGTCGTGTATTCTGATAACGGCCAGCCATTCTCATCTGAGCTTATGAAACATGTTTCCCTTCTGTTAGGGTACCAGTGGAAGTTCCATTGTGTACGCCATCCTGAAGCAGCCGGTCTCGTAGAGAGACATAATCAGACCCTGAAAATACGCATTGCAAAAGTATGTAAAGAGAAAGGTGTAGACTGGCTAGTTGCCCTGCCAGTTGCTTTATTTTATATGAGGATGGTTGCACATTCCAGATCAGGTCTGTCCCCGTATGAGGTCGTATTCGGCCGCCCCCCAAACATGTGGGGTACACCTAGACCCCGCAGTATTACAGATGTTTCCAGTAATATGCTGACAGATTACCTAGCTTCCTTGATGTCTGCCCTACACTCTTGTCGTTCACAGGTTGCCGCCGCATTTCCAGACAACACCGAGGTGAAACCGCATGAAGTCGTTCCCGGTGATCTTGTGTTCGTCCGAAATTTGGATCGTTCAAGTCCGCTGGAGCCCCGCTGGAAGGAGCCTCGCATGATCTTGCTAACAACAAGGACCGCCGTAAAACTTGAAGGCAGGAAGGGGTGGGTCCACCTCAGCCATATAAAGAAGTTCCATGGATTACGAGAAAAGACTTTTGCTAAAGACTGCCTAAAAACAGACTCTGAACTCAAAGTTCCCCTGTTAGAGAAAACTCCGCAACAGGAGTATAAAGAGAAACTCAGGTCTAGTAAAATAAGTCAGCCAGTTTAATTGTCTAAGTCCCTCTTGGGTGAAACGGTTAGACAGGTTCCTGACATGTATGAGATAGACCCCCACAGTGAGAGAGTTAGTCAAAACTCTAAAAGATGTATTATTGTTCTAAGTTTCTTGTTATTTTTGAGTCTTATGGTTACCTGCACAAGTTATGCTTTACATTTATGTTTTCCAATTTCACATGTACATATGTTTTCTAATGCTACAGTAGAGCACACATTTAGTGATCTGCCTTCTCACGAGCTATCCTATCGTCTTGCTATGCGAAATAACACATTCATCCGAATGTTGCACTATTCACACCAGACCAGCAATGCCACTAATTGTTGGGTGTGTGGTCGACTCCCCCCTTTCCAGACACCGAAGGGAGTTCTGCCACTCTTTCCTTATCCGTTTTCACATAATGGTTCATGTGGAGCATGGTCCACATTAACATCATCTTCCAATGATATGTCCCTTCTGACTAGAACATGTTTTCCAGACAAGCAAGGTCTCTCCCATAGAATAGGGTTAGATCTAGAAAATGAAGTATATGATTTAGGTAATTATTCCTCGAATTTCATGGTCCTGAATGTTCAGTCCGATACTACTCCAGATTTGCCTGCTATTTCAGTACTACCAGTCAAAGGCGAATTATGTGTCAGAAAGAATGGTTCCGCACATGTAGGACATAGTGATTGTACTACTACTGTCGAGTATAGTGACAGTGGGAAATATATTTTCAAAGCCTCACGTCATTCTTATTTTGTTTGTGGTCAGACCGCATATGTTCGTCTGCCCCTCGATTGGGATGGAACATGTTATATTGCCTTCCTACTGCCACCAGTTTTTCTAGCCCCATCCGATTATCACAGAAACACACATCTAGTACACGTCAGACCTAGAAGGGAGATCGAGTCCCCAATTGTCGATCAAACTGAAACTACTCTAGAACAGTATACAGACTTCAATAAAGGTTTCTTCTTCTTTATAGGACCTATCCAGAATAGTAAGTTAATACGTAGGTTAACCAGAACCCTTGAAGCCGTAGTGAATGAGACTACTTCTGCTCTAGGTAACTTAACTGAAGAGCAATCTGCTATGCGTTTTGTCGTGCTCCAAAATCGTCTCGTTCTTGACGTCATACTGGCCGATAGAGGAGGAGCATGTAGAGTCATCGGATCTAGTTGCTGCATTTTCATTCCTAATAACGCGCCGTCTGTTTATTCAGCCATAACCAGACTTCATAAAATTGCCCATCAGTTACACCAGAATCCAGGCACCTGGACATGGTCCGGTTGGCTCTGGAGTATTATATCTGCCTGGGGATGGAAAGTATTGTCATTCCTAGGTATTGCAGTAATGATCATATTCAGTTGCTGCCTCTGTATACAATGTGGCCCTGCGATTTGCGGCATGTGCGCTACCTCTTGTATTCCTAGTCTTAAATCCCGTTCCAAGACAAATCGAGACGAGCAAATGATGCTATATGAAATGATAGATGGTATCATGAATATTGATGTTTCCTGATGGAAACGTAGGGCACAAGGAGGGAATGTGGAAAAGTAAATTTTGCCATGTTGTATGTGCCTACGTGTTCCCCATCTTATGTTATATGTGCATGATCAAGATGCATGTATTCCCCTCTGATCGATTAAAGACGCAATTACAGTTGTGTCCATCTCTAGTATGCCAGTTTCCAGTCCTCGTGAAAACAACGAATATTAGGCCTATGTAAACTTACGTTGCCACATCTCACAGTGTGCACGTTAATTCATTGAATTGTCCCCGTTTCTAGGCCTCAAAAGGGCCCGGACACCAGATTCAGCTCCTGTCTCCTGAACCCTCTCCGAGGAGCGATACAGCCCCCACCTGCATCCCTGACCCTTAGCTTACTTCATGCCTCGCAGTGCCCGGCCCGGCATGGCTCTGCCTCCCAGCCTGCCAAGAGTATGTTATGTTTCTAGTTATCAGTCCAGCCCTCCTTCTCCGCATTCCTAAGCTACTGCATCGCATCAATAGTTTCCGTCATGGTCTAGCCTTTATGTCTCCATGTAAGAGAAATACTGTATTAATATTCATAGAATATTCCTCGCACACGCAATACATGTAGAATTATGCATGCACCAGCCTTAGTGTCTATTAGTCTTTGCCCTGATAACTTTTGGATTCTATCAACATGTACTCTAAACACAAGATACCAGATATGCCTTGGGTACATGTCGCTCTGACACACCACTTTAGTCTCCTCTTCTAGCGCATAAGTCATAGCCCCCAGTTCTCCCTGGTAACACATCATTGCCCGTTTGCGCGCACCACTAGGTTAGAGGTCCCAGCTGCTCAGGTAGCCCCCTCCATGTTTCCGCCCCGTTTATGACATATTCTGTTACGTTTACATCACATGTCTATGTATACGCCCTGTACACGCCTTCTTGTTACACCATTTTGCCCTTATCTTTCGCGACTGCTACGAGTCACGCCTACTGCTACGCCTACTGTATTGAATGTAATGTATTTGTTTAAGTATATATATTGTGCACCCATATTAAAAGTTGCCAATTAGCCAGCCTGATTCCCAGATCCTGCCCCCGGCAGCTGCCTTCATTCCTTTCCCGTACAGGCTGTCCTGTTCCTGTCCTTTATGCCTGATTAAAGCCTGTCGACTCAAGATACCTCGAATCCTGACTCTTATTTATTGAGCTACCTGTTTTATTGATTATATTAAAAAATAGTACCGGTAATTAATTATTTATTTACCACACCGGTCCAGGGAAGACATGGCTTGGCAGTTCGGGCTGGACTGTTCCCATGAGGCACAGGGTCAGACTGATTTGCATATGGCCATGTCTGAACTGGGGTGGCGGAGTGAGCTAAAGAACGGTGATGGATTAAACCCAGATCAGTTGACTGGGGGTGAATGTTTGTATTGTCAACGCTCCGTCCATCACCAACTTTGGTTTTCCTCGAATGAACAGATCACCATGAAGCAAGCAGCAACTCCGATGCCTTGAGACCCTCACAGGTGATTTGCCTTATTACAAGTCCTTGATTGACTGACTATTATCGATATGAAATTATGGCAAAGCGAGCGGTGATAATATTCTGAAAAGAGGTTTGCTTTCCAAAGGCAAAGAAAAGTGCATGTGACATTAGAAAATAAATCTTAATAATAGTATGTTTGTTTGTTTTTTAGCAATGCAAGGTCAATCATAATATGTGGCTGTATTTTGACTTGAACTGTAGAAACTATATTTTACATTCTGGCATTGTGTTGTAGTTAGTACACATAGTATAATGTGACATGTGGGTTAGGAGTGGCCACAATTGCATTTTTTTCAAAATGCAAGTAATTTGTGCATATAGTAAGCCCCTTATCTTGAGTAAAAATTGGCTGTGAGGGCATGCTTTGTGTAAAAGAGCCACACGAGAATCCAGTAGGAGACTGGCTTGAGGAAAAATGTACCTCTACTGTGGTTTTGCTCTCTCTGCAAGACATTTTATCCTCAGACTAGTATCTTGTGGGCACAAATTAAAAACAAATTTGCACTCATGAAATGGCAAGAAATTTTTCAAAATTTGCTTAAACGCAAAAGGTGTGAATTTCGCAAGAGTTTGTCTAAATAATAAAAATTTGCCAAGGCCTAATGTAGTTATATCGTCCACTACTGTGGCATTTGCAGACATCTGTGTCTACCCTATATGACACAATTATTAATTTCAGCAGGGGCTTCACAGCCATTCATCCTTCTTAAATTTAAGAAATGTGTATTAATGAACAGCCAGAAGAAATCTGCTGGAGCAAGTGCTACATAAAGCACGAGTCATCATAATTGTGCAATCAAGAAACCTGTTTCGGTGGAAATTGAGGCTGCAACAGGAACGTAGTACAACACATAAAAATCATTGGCAAAGCGAATAGGTCTGGTGTTGGCCACCAGCCTTTTGCCTTTGTCAATGCTTGTTTTGTTTTTTCTTTCTTTGTGTGAAACTTTTTGTTGGGGGAACTGCTGTAGAATTGTCTGTATAGAAAAAAGATATGATTAACAGCAAATATTTTTGGGTTTCTAAAGTACACATCGCCATAGCAATTCCATCCACTGAATGGAACTACTGTGTAAGAGCACAATGCTGATGCTCATAGTAAAGTCAGCCAAAGGCTAAAGTGAGCTGACTCGTTGCCCCATGCTCTATGCACTATTATGAAGTATATTCAAAATTAATATCCTAGAAAATGGTGGTGATTGAAACAAAAGACGTTCAGAGACAGAGAATAGAGGAGAAAAAAACAACAAGAGAGACTGAAGAGGGGGTACAGAAGAAAGAGTTAAAGATACACAGAAATGATATAAAGAGAAAGTTGGGAAAAGAATGGTGAAAGTGATGGTATGTGAAGAAATAAGAAGGGTGAGATAAATATATTAGAGAAGGAAGGCATGCAGAAAAGAGCAGACAGAGAGATAACAGAATTTGCTGGAGAGAGGAGGAAATAAATGAGGGTTGTTAGACTTGGCCCTTTTATGAAGGGTCATCCCTGAACTTTTTGCCTTCCTCCTGAATTTTGTCTGCCTTTTGTTGGCTATTTTATGACTCTGGGCACTTTACCACTGCTGATCAGTGCAAAAGTGCATATGCTCTCCCTATTGTAAATTGATGTATGGATTAGTGACTCCATGATTGGCTGTTTTTTATTTACTTGTCAGACCCTAGTACAGTGCACTGCGTGTGCCAAAGGATTGTAAATCAAATGCTGTTGGTGGGCTTGCAGCACTGGTTGTGCCACCCACAGAAGCAGCATGTAAAGTGTGTCTCAGGTCTGCCATTGCAGAGCCTGTGTGCAGTCTGGTACTGCCATGTTGACTGGGCCAGTGCACCCACTTGCCAGACCCTAAACCTTCCCTTTTCTACATATTAGCCACCCCTATGGGAGGCCCAAGGGCAGGGTGTATTGTAGGGAAAAGGTAGGACATGCCCTGATGTGTGTGGCATGTCCTAATAATGAATTACAGCCATTTTTGTTTTTCACTATTGCAGGGCTACCTGTTCCCCATAGGTCAGAATGGGCAGTTTGATTATAACATCTTATAATCCTAACTGACTCAGGGAACTAGGTAGAAATTCGAGTTTAGTATGCCTGAACTCAGAATGATGAAATACATATTTTAGTGAAGCTAATTTTAACATTCTGTGTTTGAAAATACCACTTTTAGAAAGCAGGCATTTTTTTGCATAACTATCCAAGCCTGCCTCTGCTAGGTTGTGTATTCCTTGTCTGGAGTTTGAGTGACAGGGGCTGGGGGAATTCCAGGAGACAGGGTTAGTCAGCACAGGGCTGAATAGAGCTATGTGCATGTAGATGGGTAGGAGGAGTTGCACCTGGGACCTGAATAGGGCTGTGCCTGCCTTCCACAATGCTAGCTCCACCTCCTGTGGTGTGTCTAATGTCCCTGGCCCACACTGTCAAAGGAAAGAAGGAGTTTTGCCAACAAAGTGCTCCAGAACTGACCAGAACTGGTTTGGACTAGGCAAAGGCCTCCCTGCCTTCAGAGAACAAAGAGAATATGAGTATAAAAGGGGGACCCCGACCCCAGAACTTTACATCACTTCTGGGAAACAAGAAGAATCTTTGCTGAGGAGAGGAACCAGAGAGAGAGACTGCAGGAGGAGACTATCCCTATGCTGTGTGCTGTTTGAGGATTGGGCTGCAGTGGTTACCTGATTGCCAAAGAAAGGAGAAAGGACTTTGTGCTTCTTTCATCAACTCGTAAGAAGATCTCCAAGGGCTTGGACTAGAGCTTGCTTCCTACCTGAAGTCTCAGGGATACAAGACTTCACCCACCAGCTTTCCCCTGCCTTCCCTTGCTGATAATTGAAGTGCCTACTGTTGACCTGGGCCTTCTGAGAGACTTTGTGTTGCTGGGAGCTGGAAGCACAACTCAACACTAAGGAGCATGTCGCCGCCACAGCAGTTGTCGCATCGCCGAGGAAGCGTGCAGCTGCTTCCGCTGTCGCTGTCGCCATCGCATCAACCGAAGTGCCTCGCATAAGAATATTGCCGTTGCATTAGATGCTATTTCATCACCAGAGAAGCCTGTCGCTGCCGCAGCCACTATTGTCGCATTGCTGAGGAAGCATGTCACCGCTGGTGCATCGCACCACAGAGGCACCCACATCCTGGAGAAGAGTGTCGCAGTCGCATCAGATGCCGTTGCATCACAAGAGAAGCGTCTCTCAGGGCCTGTAGCGGCTCAAGAAGATTCACTGAGTCGCCGCACGGACGTCGGGTGTGCATGCATCACCCCTTCGTTATTTCAACATCAAGAATATGCCATTTTGTATCATTGCACCGGATCATCATCGCATCACGGCGTTGCTAGCCGCATTGCCACAAAAGTGCATTAAGAAACCAACACAGCACCTCCCCTCGCGGAGAAGAACCAATGCATCACCTTCCCTCTAGTAAGGAACAGACGCATCACCCTCCCCTATGCATCAGTAGGGAAACGACGCATCACATCCCCCGGTGTAAGGAACCAATGCATCCGCGTTCTTGCGTGTAAGGAACCGACGCATCACCTTCCCTGCAACTCTTTTGTCGTATAGCGTTACGCATCCAAAGGTACATTAAAAGCAAAGTGTTACATTTACCATCTTAAGAGAACTAAGCTATTTCTACCATTTTTAAGTACAATATTGTGGATTTTTGTTGTTTGTGGTCTTGTCTTAAATCTATATATAAGATACTTATTGTTTATAGTACAACCTGTGTGGCGTCCCTTTGTAGTGTTATCACTATTTTACTGTACGTGTTCACAAATGCTTTACACACTGCCCCTGAGATAAGCCTGTCTGCTCGTGCCAAGCTACCAAGGGGGTGAGCAAGGGTTATTTTGGGAGTGTACCCCCTTGCCCTCACTAGACGCAAGGTTCCCTATTTGGTCAAAGGTTCCTACCTCTGCCAACTAGAGACCCCCAAATCTAACAATAGTAAAAACAGAAAGGCAAGAAACTAAATTGTAAGAAAGCAGGAATACAGGATCAAAGACAGAGAAATATGAAGGACATGCAGAAAGTAAAAAAGAGGGAGAAAAGAAGAGAGAAAAGGAGAAGGAAGGAACAGAGAAAAAGAAAAAAATATAGAACTACAGGTAAGCATGTTGGCTAGAAAGAGAAGAAAGGTGAGAATGGCAGCCCAGATGAAGGACAGAAAGAATGAAGAGAAAATGAAAGAGGAAGAGAAGGGGCGGTGTAAGGGGGAATCAGTAGTAAAAACAGAAAGTAAAGTAAGGGGAGGGAGAAAATGAGGAAAACCATGATATGGAAACAGTTTTAGCAAGACCCACTGGATAGGGAAGACAAGTAATAGTGAAAGAAAGGAGGCACAAAGAGGAAAATACTCAGAACAGAGAGAGGATCAGATGAAGAGAGTAAGAAAATTAAAAGGAGCGGAGCTGGAGAATGGAGAAAGAGAAGAAAATAAGAATGTCAATGAGATATAGCCTGTCCAGCTGGTGAGAAAGGGACCACCTTTTTCCCAAAAGCACTGCAAACTACACATCTGGATCTATAATAGGTCAATATTTGTCACATGCAAAAGTAAGTATCTGATAGCTCTGTCAGTTTTATACTAGCGAGGTATGCACAAAGTACTGTGAAATCAAGCATTTTGTACCATCTATGAAACAGTTTGCTTTGGGAACATCCTCTAATTGTTTCTATGTATTCTTTAAGTTCTTACACTATGATTACTAGATTAGTATAGCTGGAAAAATTAGCTTTAAAGGGACAATCTTGTACTCTAGTTTGGGGAATGTTCTTGGACGGTAAACATTACCTCACTTATAAATTCTAAGGTCTGTCATTAGTTTTTTAAAAGCACATATTTACACTCACTCGACTCCAGAGTCACACAGTTGACTAAGCATTGCCACCTCAGCAAGATATCCACATTGTTACCTTTATGCCTTGCCCCACAACAAATGGAGACATTAGACACACTCACTGAAGTCATCACACACAACATCGCGCCTAAGAGTTGGCACCTCAAGAGCATGTTCTCTCATCAACACTCATATTAAAAGCATTCTCAATAAGATTAGCAACGGATAACTTTGTACCTCTGAAGACGAAAGCAAATGACGGGGTCTACATCTATACTCATGGAAAGCAGGCTGAATGACAATGGATGAGGTGAGAAGAAGGACTTTGTAGCTATAGTGTGAGCAGGGAGTGGGCCTTTTCCCTGCCCACAATCACATAACCCTATTGGTCCCTCAGCTATTCATCTCCCTCATCGATCCCTCCTAATCTCTTTCCACGCTTCTGCTGTTGTCCTTCCCTCCTGTCCTTCGCCAAATAGCCATTTCTCACACTCTCCCCGCAGAAATTCATTTCCCCTTATCTATTGGTCGTCATCTTCTCCCCTACCTATCCATGTCCTTTCAGCACTTCCAAAAGGAAACCTAGTGAGACCCAGAGACATAGAAAGAGAAGCTAAGACAAAAAGAGAGAGAGACGCCACAAGAGAAAGAAGTGAAAGAAAGAGAGATGGAGTGGGCCAGGGTTGAAAGGAGTGTAAAAGGGGAACTAGAGGGGCATGGCCAAGCAGGATGGCTGCACAGTTGCAATTCCCATGAGGACCTGCCGGGGATCTATTAATCCTGCCTAATTCTTCCTCAGCCATTTACTCTGACCACTGGATGAGGTGACTGGATTCCCATGGGTTCATCGGAAGCCTGTTAGTGCCCCCACCGTGGCCGCAGAGCAGTGCCTGGATGCCCGACACAGAGGGTCGGCCAGACTGATCCTAGGCCTATGTTGGGAGGACGGCCAGATTGGGCCCTCCTACTCAGCAGGGCGTCTTCAGGTGCCTTCTCTCCCTGATGTGAGCCTCATATCACTGCTTGAGGTTTGCGGCGCCCTCCACGGGGATTCCTGGTGCAGAGTGATTGTGCTGACTGACACTGGAGCTATGGCAGCCATGTCCCAGACTGCCTACAAACTGGCTGCTGCCACCTCTGCTAAATTCTATCCAGACAAGAGGCCTTCGTGGGCTGCCGGCAAGGACCTGGGCCCTCTGTAATCATGAAACTGCTCTTCCCCGATCGATGACCCTGATTGGATGTGCCTGGTGACAGGAGCCCTGGCAGATGGCCTAGCCTGTGCGTATCACATGATCGCGAAGAGGCCGATTGTCTGGCTGCTACTGCGGTTAATCTGAATTTCAGGATTCAAGGTGAGGCCCCCCTCTCCCGTTCGCTATTTGTGGCCTGCACTGCCCTACCTTTTATTTAAGTGACTTACAAGCAACCTGATGTTGCCGCTGGTAACGGCGTACATGGGCCGCCGAACAGTCTGCATGGGCCCCCTGGGGGGACCCCGATAATATCACTGTTAGACCTGGCACCTTGGCGTGAGTCTCCCTTCCACTTTTTGCTGATGTGCCTCAGATGTTTTGCTGGTGTTCGCTGCTCAGGGCACTGCGCCACAGCCAATCCGTGCTGCAGTGCAAGTGCTCCCAATGTAAACTGTGCCTATAATTGATTTCCATGATTGGTTCAGTGGATTTACTGTCAGTCCCCAGTAAAGTGCACCAGGAGTGCCAGGGCTTGTAAATACCACTACTGCTAGTGGGCCTGCAGCGCTGGTTGCGCCACCCACAGAAGCAGCCTTTTAAACTATGTCTAAGGTCTGCCATTGCAGAACCTGCATGCAGTCTGGTACTGTCATGCTGGCTGGGCAAGTGCACACACTTGCCAGCCTCTAAACCTTGCCTATACTTCATATTAGTCACCCGTATGGTAGGCCCAAGGGCAGGGTGCATTGTAAGTGTAAGGTAGGACAAGCCCTGATGTGGGTGGCATGTCCTAATAGTGAATTACAGCCAATTTTGTTTTTCACTATCGTAAGGCTACCTGTTCTCATAGGCCAAGATGGGCTGCTGGAATTATTACGCCCTATAATCCCTAGCAGGCTCAGGGAACATGGTAGAAGGTCAAGTTTAGTATGCCTGAACTCAGAATAATTAAATACTTCTTTTAGTAAAGTTTATTTTAATGTCCTGTGTTTGCAAATGCTACTTTTAGAAAGTTAGCATTTGCTTGCCTTACCATTTCAGCCCGCCTCTGCTAGGATGTGTATCTGCTGTCTGGGTTTTGTGAGTGACAGGGCTGGGGATGACAGGTGGTGAATAGAAGGATTACCCCAGGATGGGTGGTGGGAGTGCCCCTTGACTCCGAATAGGGCTGTGCTCTGCCACCACAATGCTGGCTCCACCCCCTGGGGAGCGACAGATGACTCTGCCCTCCACCTGAGCCAGGAAGAGGGAAGCCTGTCAACAGAGTGCTCCTGGCTGACCTTGTCCCCACAATGCTGGCTCCACATCCTTGGAGCGTCTGATGTGCCTTCCCTGCTCCCTGAAAGTAGAGACCCGAGTTTACCCAACACAGTGCTCAGAGACTGAAATAAGCTATGCAGAGGCCCCCCTGGCCTGCCAGAACAAAAGAAAAGCTGTATAAAAGTAGGAGCCCTGCTCCTAACAAACTAGACTCTGTTTTCCCACCACGAACCTCTGCCCAACCAGAAGGCCCCTAAGAGGAAGCTGAAGGACTGATGTGCTGTTTGCCTTGCTGAGGAAGGAGAGGAGGAGCCCTGACCAGGACTTTGTTTTATTGTGCTGAGAACTGTCTCCAAGGGCTTGACTGAGCTTGCCCCCCTGAACGGAACCCCAGGACCAGTGGGTTCCCTGTGTCTTCGCCCGTCTGTTCAACTGAAGCCATGTGTTCCTCCCGCCGGAGCTGAGGTTGCACCCCCTCACCCCCTCCTAGGGCCGTGGCACTCTGGAGCTCGCCTGCCCTCTACCCGTTGAGAGCCTCGCTCTGCTTGAGCCGCTCTCTGCCCCTCGGGTCAGGCCGCCTGCTCTTCTGCCCCCCGCCTGCCACTGGAGCTTGCTGAAGTGCTCTCTTGCCCCTCCTGCCGGAATTCCCCTCCGGAGTGCCATCTACGCCTGGACGTCCGCCCGTACGACTGAAGCGTACCCGGCCACCCCGCTTGGCCTCTCAAGGCATAGTAATGCTTGCGCCGCCCCCTCAAGTGACCCCCAGTACCGTCCGTACTGAAGGTGGTGGGCCGCGCCTGCCAGTGAGAACCCGCCCGCTGAGTGAAGGACCCGAAGCTACGCTGGTGCACCAATTGCACCGACCTCCTACGACGCGTCTGCCTGCCTGGTAGACTAAGTGAAGAACGGACGTCGCGCACCTTACAAGTACGAGACTGCACACAACGGGCTCGGGGCCCGCAACGTTTTATTTCTCCTTTTTGAACTGTGCCCTTGTCATTGCAATTTGTATTGTCCGCTGCAATCCAAGAGAAAAGAACTGTACGCTTTCATCACCTCACATTTAACTGTACGCAGTAATTTTAAAAGAAAGTACGGTGCGCACTCTGCTTTGGAAACAGTACGCCTCGTACTGTACACTCTCATCACCTACTGATCGGGGCGCAACGTACTGTGTTCCCAGTCGAGAACTGTGCGCATTGAAGAGTACGCCTCGTACCCCCCCTTGAGAGCCGCACGCTGGAAATCTCCTCATTGACAACCGTATGCCTCGTACTGCCTTTAGTGAACTGTACGCTTCATATTGCATTAAGAAGCTGTACGCCGAGCCTGCCTGCTCACGCGAGATGCGTGAGCATCGGTAGGGCCTTTGTTTCTCGCACCGTACAAAGCGCACAGGAGCGCTAAGAGGCGTACAGCTTGCTCCAACCTGCACCAAAGTGACTGAAACACTGCATTTAAGTTATTTTTTAGCGGAAGGAAGTGTGGGAACCTGCAAAACAAGTATTCCTAAAGGAACTCTGGTAATTGAAAGTAACCTTACAAAAAACACTTGCCATTCTCTTTTTTTTACTACTGTGGCCCCAATTTGAAAACTTGATATAAGGTCTTGTAATTATTTACCTGCCTGCATCTATTTTTATATAAAGAAATCGTATTTTTTATACAACCTACAGCCTAGTGTCCATTTGTGGGGAATCAGTGGATTTATTCTGTGTAACTGCAAATGCTTAACTGACAGCACTCCTGAGTTTAGCCTTGACTGCTCGTGCCACGCAACCTAAAGGGTGAGCAGGGGTTATTCTTACAAGGTAATTCCCTTGCCCTGACTTAGAGGAGAGGGTCCCTGCTTGTCACAAGTACATACCTGTGCCAACCAGAGACCCCCAATTCTAACAATCACCATCTCGCCTATCTCCAGTGCTGGCACTGGGGACAAGAAATGCCGCCAAGTGCACAGAGGGGATAGCTCTGACCCCTAGGAGGGGACTCCAGAGAGCGGTCCGAACACACTGCTCAGCTATGAGCCACAGGCCTGAGTACCCGAAATACACAGAAAGGATGCAGGGGTGATGCCGTATCATCTTGAATGGCCGGAACTGATGACGGAGGACCCTGTTATTGAAGGCGCTATACATGTGAGCATTGAGGTGGGTAACCTGACTCCTGGGCACCCTGGGCTTCTAGAGGAGGCCTGGCGGCTGTGCCTGGTTCCAAAAGAGACATGGGACCTAGATGCTTGTGAGGGTCAGTGTAGAACAACTTGCAGAGGCGTCTCACAAGCTCGGTGACTGGAGACTTCACCTGATCAGGGATCGGAAGCTTGCATTCAGCATTGACTGACCCCTGGACACTGGCTGACCAGCTGTGACTTGCCCACACTGCTAGAGGAGAGCCAAAGCCAACGCTTGGCAGCTAAGGGAAAAGACAAGGGAGCAAAAATGGCCCAAGCCCAATCAAACAAAATTGATCAATAGATGGTGTCATGACCAGAGATGCCATTACGAGGTCATGATCAAGAACGGCCTGCTTATGGACCGAGCCAGGGGCCCGCCACAGCAGAACTCCAAGCAGCAATATCAGGCTCTCGGGTCACTCTGGAAGGGAAGATGGGCAGGATGGCCTTCGAGAACAACCACCTGTGTCTAGACCTCTGCAAATTCACAGATTGAGCCACAGTGATAGAAGACTATGTAGACACCTTGAAACGGAGGTTACATTGCTGAAAGTCATGGTCGAGGGACTGAAATGCAGAGCTGAAAATGCAGAAGATCAAATGGAAAATGCTGAGGGGCACTCCCAGCACAATACCATAAGGTTGGTGGGCTTCCCAGAATGCGCGGAGGCCCTCTTCATTGAAGACTGGATCACAAAAGTACTCCAACCCCCAAGACTGTCCAATTTCTTCACAATAGAGTGAGCACACAGGGCACTGGCAGCGATGGCGCTCCCGGTGGTGCCCCCTTGGGCTATGATAGCCTGCCTGTTAAACCACTGCGACGCTATCCTTCAGCATTTCTGCACCCCCAGCCCCTTATATACGAGGACGAATGGATATTTATTTACCCCAATTATACTCGTAAAGTTCAAAACATACATAATAACTTCCTGTCAGTGAAAAGGCAAATGCGAGAATGCAAAATCAGGTACATCTTGCTGTTTCCCGCCAGACTGCATGTACAGTACGAGGGCCAGGTCCACTTCTACAACTCCCCGCAGGTGATGCGGGACTGGCTTGACTCTCTCCCTCAAGGAAACTCACCTGGCGTCTCTGGAAGGAAGGGATCCTGCCTGATACCGGTAGCATTCTGGCCTAAACCCTGACCGTCTTGGACCCCCTGCCAGAAATCACACCTCATTTGCCTGGATGGCACACTGCGATCAGAGATCCCAGGCTCGACAGAGGAACCTGCCTTCCCCCAAATACGGCTGGTGCCAGGCACTGTGAATGATAGTACGGATGCTGAATAATGATGTTTGGGCAATGGGGGACCCCTTGTGCAACCTAGACAGGATGGAGTATTCTTCTGTTGCCCTCGTGATTTGGTAGCCTGGACTCTGGTGGTCCTCCACTGGTGCGTGTGGGCTGCAGTAATTGTGATTGCAGGCCAGCTTTTGAATTGCGAAAAGCCACGTGACCACAGAGAGTGACTGCAGTGCCCTACCTGTAATGTAGCACCATTGAATTACTGTATATATGTCTATGTGGGGGTTACATGTTTATTGAATTCCTACCCCTTGGTATCTCCAGACTCACGGGCGAGAGCTAAACATGTCATTCCCAAATATGTGCTGGGTGAGTTGAATGGCATGATTATTCTTTGCTCAGCGGTGGGGGCTGGCAGGGGCCCACTCCACTTATAGCTCACCTTCATTTGGTCTCGTGGTTCAGGAGGGACACGTTCCACTGCCCATTTTACACTTATGGTTTGTGTTAGTTGACTGGGGGGAAGGGAAGAGGGAGGGTTTTGGGGCAGTGACTGGTACCCTTCTAGCCACTGGTTAGGCTGGAAGTGTTCTGCACATTCAGATTGGGGTGGAGAATTCCAAAGGTACGGTTTTTCTGGTTTCTTTGTTGTTCTTTGGTTAAAGTGAAGTGCTCTGGTTGCTTATACCTCACACACCATACTACCACACACCTCACGGCCTGGTGGGAGTGTCTTGCCATATCACAGATGGGGTAATTCCCGGTCTCGGCCAGTCATGTACGTTCTTTGCATGGAATGTCCGGGGCTTAAACAAACCCGAGAAAAGTCACAGAGTGTATACCTTCTTTAAACGGTACCACTTCTCAATCACATTCCTCCAGGAGACATATCTCTGGGGTGACTGGATACCCTCCCTGCAAGGTAAGTGGAGAGGTCATATCTATGGTGTCTCATATTCTGGTTTCATACATGGGGCTTTCATATGTGTGGCCCTGGGGGTCACTTTCCAGAAACTACAAGCGCGCATCGACCAGGACGGACGATATGTCATCCTTCACGGGACATTAGATGCACACGAGATCTGTCTAGTCAATGTCTATGCTCCCAACAATGATGATGGGTCCTTCTTTAGTGACATACTTATGCTGACACAACAATTCCTCCCTGCTGATATGATATTGGCAGGAGACTGCAATTGTGTTCTTGATGGAGAGATGGACCACTTCCCCTCATGACACGGTACTAATCCCAGACTAAGAGATGCCATGAAATAGATGATGCAGAGGGTGGGCCTCATTGACATTTGGAAACCACAACACCTACACACTCACATGTACTCTTGCTACACACCAGCTGCATGGACACACATCAGACTGGACTACTTTCTCATACAGGCAGAGTCAGCTCTATGAGTGACAGACACAGCATTCCTTGCTAGATATATCTCAGACAACTCTCCCCTTCTTTTGACTTACTCTCTGATTAGACAACTACCCCGGGTCCCATTGTAACACATGAAAGCTGAGGCACTCACAGAACCCATATAAAGAGAAATCTTGGCAGAATCTCTGAACGACTAGTTCACCCATAGGTGACAGCACTCAACACAGGGCAACAGAGTGGGCCGCAATGAAGGTTGTGCTTAGGGATGTGGTGATGGTTGCCACATCACATGCTAGAGCTGGATTTGACATTACAAGAACTAAGGTTGGCCCATCATGGAGGAGAGCTTACCGCATAAACAGACTGAAGGAATAGAATGCAGAGTCACAGAAACACCTTTCTGAGTCATGCGAATGCCTGGAGAAAAATGTCTGTCCTATCTATAGACACAGGTGCCACATAAATGGAGACGGTGCCGGAAGGTTGTTGGTTGTTGATTAACCAGGAACCCTACACTGACCCTATAGTGGCATTACGAGATCAAACGAGGTAAGTGGTGCATACACAGCAAGCCATAAATGAAACACTAACTTCACACCTGCGACAGGTATACACATCTCCGAGACTAACTCCAGAATGCTTGGTGGACACATACCTTGACTGGCTGCTACAACGGAGATTTGAGAGGTCTGAACGGGAAAAGTTGGAAAGCCCTCCGACCAAATGAGAAATACTGATAGCAATAGATTCCCTTAAGACAGTGAAGGCACCGGGAGGAGATGGCCTTCTGGCCAAGCTCTATAGAGCATTTCCGGTCACCATGGCTGATAAATTACGACCGCTATACCAGGAGACCTTGGCATGGGGCGTACTCCCGACTCTGTGAGAGAGGCACTTGTAGTGTTGATACCTAAGACGCGGAAAGATCCTATGTTGGCTGTTGGACCTGTCAGCCTTAGGGTGGTCTTCCCCTACCTTTTTGCCCTTTTGCCTCCCATTTTTACCTTACCTTTTGTTGGACTTAGGACTCTGGGCGCCTCACCACTGCTAAACAGTGCTGAGGTGCAGGTGCTCTCCCCTAAAACCTTGTGAGGCTGCATATCTGCCACGAACCACTGCTAACGCAGTAAGGCTTAATCCTCCATAGGCTAACATTGGGAACCTCCCCTTATGGGATAACTTCTGACAGGGACCTAATAAGTCTGTCATGTTTGGTCTTGTTGGACTCGGGGCGGGGAACCCTTTCCAATGATATATAGGTTTGGGCATTACTACGCTAGGGATCCCTCTTTTATAAAGGGGACCTTTTCCTGCCTACACTTAGATTAGGCTCTGCAGACTCCCCCCTCCCCGCTGCATACTGATAGCCTGCCTGGGTTGGGAGGTGGGAGTGGTGATTCACACCTTCTTCCCTGGGGTGAGCTGTGATGGGCTGCCCACTGTAGCCTTAACGGCCTGTCTCTCTTCACTGTGACAGCTAGGTCAGGGAAGGCAGGGAACATACCAGAACTCCCTGGACTCTTCCAGAAGCCCCTGCCCCCAGACCCTTCCAGAGACTTCCACCACTTTCTAGCCCCTGGACTGTAGAATATATAAGGGAGGGTCCTGGCCTCACGTTCTTGTTACACTGCTGGATCTGGAAGAATCCCTGCTGGAGTGAGCTGCGCAAGAGGATTGCCACTGGGAAGGAGGCTGACTGCTCCAAGGAACTGCTGCCCCACAACCTGCTGAGCTGCCCTACTGTCTGCTGATCCTGCCCTGCATGGGAGACTGCAACATCACCACCAGAGTGTCTCCACAACATCCCAAAGGAACTACTTTTCTTTGAACAACATTTTAAAGAGTCTTCAATCTTTTAAAGATTGCCTTTTTGGGACTGCACCCTTTTTAAGCTAAAGGAAACTACCTGTCCTTGGACCACAGCGTTTTAAAGACTGCCCTTTGGAACAGCAACAACACTCTCAAGATTTGCCCTACAACGCTGTGCCTGCCCTCAGCACTGCTTGCCCCGTGATCCTCCCGAGGGCTCTGTGATTGCCTCTGCTTCTGGCGCAAGCCAACTAAAACTGGCCCTGAGGTCACCGCCACTGGGATCGGAGCGTGCTGTGTAGCACTGAGAAGCGAAGCGCTGTGTGGCAGAAGGCTCCGTCGTAACCCCGGACTTGGATGCACTGTTAAGCGCTGTGCTAAAGGAGCGCTGTGTGGCCGTCATCCCCAACGTCAGGGGAAAGCCGCGCTGCGATTGGTTCCCGCCCGCCGGCGTCGCCTGGCAACCGGGATTCCCTTGGTGGGAGTGCTGCCGCTAAAGACCGGGGACGGGACCAGGAGCGGGAGGGGCTGCCACGCCCCCACCCGTGCAGCGCCTGCTGAGCCCGAGGCCCCAGGGGGAGAGGAGCCTCGCACCCGCGCCCGCAACCACCACCCCAGGCAATGCCTCAGTGCCACCAGGCTGCTGCGAGGGGGTGGGGTGCGGGTTGGCCGGGTACCTGGAGTGTGAGCTTTGTGCTTGGCTGGGAACCGTCCTTCACTGACCGGCCTACGGGGGCATAATTACTTGGTAATTGACACTGGGGCATTTTTTTAGCATTACCAGCAGCGCCTGGGCAGCCGCACTTCCTACGCTGGGAGCATCATTTCTATGGGAGGCACACTTATTACGCTACAAGGGAACTTTGGCCTAAGAACCTTCCCCCAGTGAATTTTGACCATAAGAACCTACCTCAAGTGAACTTTTGCCATCCAAGGACACTGTGAGAAAGACATTACCAGCAGGAGCCCTTGGCACACATGAGCTTTTGGTGATTTGATCAGGCCTGGGAGCTGGACTCATTCTTATTGATTATTGATCTTGCTTGGAAACTGGAATCCTTTTTTTTATTGATCTTGCCTGGAGCTGGATTTACCTGCTTTTGGTTCTCGCTTAATTTTTAGATAAAGAAATTCTTATTCTTATACAAAACTGGTGTGGTGTTCCTTTTGTGAGTGTTTTTACTGTGTCATCGCCGTCGTGTGTTGCACAAATACTTTACATATTGCCTCTGAAGTTACGCCTTTGCTGCTCTGCGCCAAGCTGCCAGGTCGGAAGCGGTGGTCCCTACTTGGACTAGGGTGCATACCTCTGCCAACTAGAGACTCCGGTTCTAACATTGGCCATCTCCTATCGCCTGCTCTATCCTACTGAATATAGACCAAAAGAGACTTGGCCGGCTGCTTGCAAAGCATCTGTACCACTACCTTCGACAACTGATCCACACTGATCAATCAGATTGCATCCATCGAAGGAATACTCTCTGCAGTCTCCGCCGTTTATCTCATGTCCTTCACTCACCCCACTTGACTGAAAATAAGTATGCCTTAGCCATTCTGGATATAGAAAAAGCCTTTGATTTGGTTGGTTGAGACTATATGTGGCTGGTCCTTGAGAAACTAGGCCTTGGCTCCAAATTTATTGCATGGATAAAACTTTATATGCGGCACCAACCATGAGAATATGATCGGGATGCCTTGTATCAGAGGTGATTCAATTGCAACGGGGCAGCAGGCAGGTATGCCCCTTGTCCCTCTTGCTCTTTGCTCTAGTGATGAAGCCGGTGACATGCAGACTCCAGCAGGTGCTGCAGGGATGGGGAATACAGGTGGGAAGGATGACTCACGTAGTTTCACTTTACGCAGATAACATCATGGTATACTTACACCGACCTGATGTCTCAGCTGCGATCCTACTAAACGTGATGAAAGAATTTGGAGAGCTATTGGGTTGTATGTCAATCAATCCAAATCTGTGCTATTCCCGCTGGGAAAGTTGAAAGACGTATATCTCACACGACTTCCCAATATAGGTATGCCATGGGCAGCCGACATTATTCGATATCTAGGCATCTTCATAGCACATGATGCACAGCGATGCCACACCCTTAATTTGGGCTGCGTACTCACAAAGCTCCACTCGTCCATACAATTTTGGAACACCCTAAACATTCCCAGATGGGAAAAATAGCCCTATTCAAAATGGTGGTACTGCCTCGCTGCCTATATGTACTACAATGCACTATGAACAAAATCCCCCTCAGAGTTTTTCGAGATATAGACAGACTACTGATAGACCTCTTATGGGATGGGAAGAGGCACAGGGTGGGCTTGGCCACAGTTAAACTGGAATGGGATAAGGGACAGATGGAAGTACCTCATCTTGAGATTGATTATCTGGCAGCACACATACAGCATGCTGTCAATTAGTTCGATGTGGAGCCAAATTGGGAGATGACCCTTCTGTCAGACACGCATGGTGGTACTGACTTGGGGTCCCTACTATTACAGGGCAGTAGAACAGCTGCAAATGTGTTGCATGTGATAAGATTGGTATTCAAACTCTGGGAGTGGGCAGTGAGGGGAGTACTCCATGGAGTGCCATATGCACTGACACTAGAATTCTGAAATATTAAGCCATTCGCACAGATCACACACTAGATGGCCGTCGACTGTTGACGGGCAGGGGGATGCACTATTTTAGGTGAACTATGACCAGTAAGCTGCTTCATCATTTTGCGAGATGCAATTGAGACTTTCCAACTTTGGTGAGGACAATTTCTCCAATATTCTAAAATAGCAGCGATTGCATGGGAGATATGCCAGGGATTCCCTGACGTCCCGGAATCAAAACAGACGCTCGTCACACTATTATCTATGGCTGGTGGTACGAGACTTATCATGTACTTTATAATGTGCTCTTTACACGGACAGACCACAACCTCTCCTAAAGGCTGAGGACACATGGCGCCAGTTGTGCGGATTTTCCATTACACCAGCCATGTGGGTTCGGATCCACAGGGGGTACAAGAGGTTTCAGTGAACTTGAGATTTAAATTGCTCCAATACAACTTCATACACATTATATATCTTTTGCACAAACTCTTGCACGCTATTTACAGGAACTATGAATTCCACATGTACGCATTGTGGATATGCCCCAGCAGATTTTTCCCACGCAGCGTGGACCTACCCTCAGATAAGTCCATACTGGAATGAGATATTGCTTTATTTGCATAGAGCCACAGGCTGGACCATACCCAGAGACCTCAAGCAATGCGTGTTGAGTCTGTTCCCATCAAAAATAAGAAAAAACTGAGTAGACAGTTCATAGTACTCGGGCTGACGTTAACTCAACGCTTCATTGCCATCCAGTGGCTGAGTCCCAGACCTACCCTGACAACTGAATGGCTGAGGGATGTAACAGAATGAGCCGGGGTGGAAGAAATCCATATAAAAAGGGTTCGTTGAGACGGCTGAGTGCCGGTTAACTTATTTGCCTGGGGGGGCCATGAGTAGGGATTTGACTGCAGACACTACTGGTGCCCCTTCTGGGTCTGAAAATATTTTGGACACTGACTCCCATGAAATTCAGGACACATAGTTGTGCTCATTGGGGAATCTGAACCCTGGGAGAGAGATGGGAAGGGGAAGATTCATGGAAAGGGTTATAATGGGTCGCCACGGCACAACTTTGTGACCCCGGATCTGGTACAATGTGGCACTATTGAGAAACATTGAACTAAGTATGTGTGGGAGAAAAGCTGGTTGTCTTTTTTACGTTGAAAAATTAATGTTGTTGCTATGTTTGTTTTATGATTAAGATGCTATCTTTCTATTTACTTCAATGTTCTTTGGCATACCTCTTGACACTGAAGCTATGTTGATTACTCATTTCAAGGTATTTTTATTGATAAAACGTGATGGACCATGAATATACCTTGCTCCATATCCTACAGAAATGCATTATGTAAACGTACTAGACTCTCACAATGCCAATAAAAAAATCTTAAAGGGGGAAATAGTGCTAATTGAGAGGAGAGGAAACAGGAAAGCCAGAAAAGAGGGACCAAGACAGGATGAGACCTGACATCGGGAATGAAGAAGGAAAATTGTGAATTAAGTGGTCATCCCTCAACACTCTCGTTTCTCACTGGACAGAAAAAATGTTCGTTATTAATTAATTGCCTGACCAACACGGAAGGAAGGAAAATGGGATAATGGGGAGCAGGGGAGCGCAGGTCAACATGAGAGAAGGAAGAAGCTAGACATGTTTGGTGGTAGTGAGAGCATTTAGGGCTTGGCAGGGAGACACATTGACCTTTACAAGATATTCCAGGGTTGGCGCTAGCATGCCACTCAGAGGCAATAAACTGTCTGCAGGCTGCACTCAATGAGTCTTCCTAATAGACATATTGAGGGAGAGATAACTTGGTTTCCAGGAAGACATATACTATGAGGTTTGGAGAAGTCAAATCTTTTACAAAGGTTTACTGTGGTTGGAGGGAAAATATTAGATTAACAGGCAGTGCTTGAAATGGATAATGACAAATGCATGTAATTACTGTTTGGAGTACTGGCTTCCCGTCTCAGAGCTCTACCACTGAAAATCAAATGTCTTTACGACTCACTCTTTTCCTCCCACTCACTGATCCAATGTGTCCCAAACCTTTTTTGGTTTTATTTCAGATTTTCCCCACCATTCCTTCTGCAAGGCTTGTTATGCTACTTGTGAGCATTTCACTAAGAGGTCCTAGTTGATGATCCCTCTGCTTCACAAAATAATTTGAGGGAAAACACACTCAGTTTGCCATCTGTAAAACAATATGTGAAAATTCCACAACAGTTGCAGCTCGTAGACAAATTATACTTTATGCACCGCAGCCACTTATTTTCATAAAGAGTACTCTTATTTATTATTCTGCTTTAACCAGTGTTCATGGGTATGTTGTAAATTTGAGTATAAGTTCTGTGCTGGAACAGCACCATGGAAGCTCACGCTTGTGCTTGGTTCCTGAGCTTTATGCATGTTTCTTTATCCAATATAATTTTCAGATGTGGGTAAGATTTCAAGCTGAAGGGACAAATCATATCAAAATCAAGAATACTGAATGGAAGGTGTAACTCCGAGTTATCATGTATTACCAGGGAGTACATATTCCACTTTCTATCTGTTCTATTGCATGCACTTGGGGCACCCTTCCCACAGAACAGCAAGAAAGTTTTCTCCTTCACTGATACCCCATCTTCAAAATAGTGTAAAGGTATTATATGCATGTACGTGCAGTATGAAATGAAAATAATTAGACAATTTTTGATTGAGCTATGCTGCCTGTCACCCCTTTTACAAAACTCCTTTGGTTGGAAGTATGCTCAGATATTTTGCAATCATTTTTAGTGTAATTTCCAACTGGCCTAGTGCGTTTCAGAGTAGAAAAAATAATTGATAACGATAGACGCTAGAAAAAACCAAATCCACATTCTGCAAGGTCTACTGGCCCAATTTATTTTCAAATGCAACATTTGCCATGCAGCTTGTTAAATTTCCTTAATGGAGAATACAGCGCCCCCACTCTAAATGTTATCAAGTACTGTTTTACTGAGATCATTTCTGCTGGCCCGGTGTACTTTAAAATACACAGTTCACCACATATGTTCCGATATATATCCTACCCCCACTATCACACACTAGCCAAGAATAATATAAAAAGGCCCCAGAAGTATTTTTCAATTATATTCTGAAGATGGGCCGCCCCCACTGTTCGATGTCTTAGACCCCCCCACCCCAAAGTTCGAGTCTAGTTGTGCCACTCGGGTGAGTAAATCAATGTGGAAAGGCAAGGTTGCACTTTTTAGTGCCTTTAAAAATACATTATGCCTTGGAATATAAAAAATCATACCCCTCTCACATTTTTAACCAGCTAGTTTTCTACCTTCTTTAAACTCTCAATGCACATTTACTTCAGCCTGCTTCTCAGGAAATTCAAGGCTATCCAAGAAAATGGCATTCTGGAGTGCCTCACTTTTGCCTTGAAAACAAAAGGTAGTGCTGTCGCTAATAATTAGAACTCTGTGGTGCAGTTGATCTCTATGGAGTTTCTGATAGACTGCTGCTGGAGTTGGAAGTACGTGTTTCACTCTGCCTATCAGAATGTTTTATTGACATGGATGAGGAAGTTAATTGGGAACTCAAGGAAAATGTGTCCCGCTTTTAGCTTTCTACAGCACTAACAATAATTTCTCTGACAAAAAGTACCCCCTCATTTTGTTCTTATACGGCAGTCTCCTCTGTAGGAAATACATTCAGTTTTACAGTTTTGATTCCATCAAGGTGGCGTTTAGATGTGCCACATTTTTGTCATAAACACTTATGTAGAATGTTAGTGCTCTAGTTGCTCATTCGAACTCTGTGATGAAACTGTAGTAGAAAATTATGTAATTAACTGGCAGGCAGCTGCAGATGTTGGAAGTGCCTGTTTCACTCAGCATACCACACTTTTCTTGAGACAATGATGAGGAAGATTATTGACAATTTCCTGAAACAGTGTTCTCATTTGAGCTTTCTAGAGTAGTATCCATACTTTCTATCACACAATTAACCCAACAACTTCTTTCATTTCTAAAGGAAATGCTGTCAGTTTTACATCTTTGATTCCATCAAGATGGCATGTGAGTGTGTCACACTACTGTCATAACTACAGAAATTTAGCGCTTTAATTGTTTATTAGAACATGATGGTGAAGTTGATATAGAACACTGGGGTACCCACTGACAGGCTGCTGCTGCTGCTACGACAGTTGGCAGTACGTTTTACTCGGAATATGAAACATTTTTCTCACATGACTGAGGAAGATATTGTGAACTTATAGAAAATGTATTCTCATTTAGCTTCTGGAACACCTTCCTTACCCTCTATGAGAAAATCAGGAGAGAAAACATGGTTCATCAAAATCCCAGCAGAAGATCAACATTTTTCACGGGATCAACTTAGGACACACCACAATTCCTAAACGTAGTATAGTACCACCAACAAAAAATGTATTTTGTGACTAGAATCTGCTATCAACCTTTATCTTTGTTTCTTTTCAAAACAGGCTTTCACTACAATGCATTTCAATGGGGACTCTATCCATGAGGCTTGTAATGGCTGCACAACATATTGTCTAAGTTGTGGCAGCCAGTTGGGGGCTAGGGGTACCTTAAGGACACCCCAAATACCCCTGGGGGTCGGGTTGCTCTCACCCAATCCAGGTTCCCAAAGAAGTTTTGAAATAATAAAATATGAAAAATGAGTAGGAAAAACAACCATTTGTACCAGTGTTTTCATCTGTAGGTTCTTGTTACATTGGCCGATTTACAAAAGCAATATACTAGTATGTCTGCTAGACTTTTGGTTATGAGGATTTATACAAGTTGTAGGTTCTCCTAGAAAGAGGTACCTAGGTCCAACAATTAAGCTGCACATCTAAATGGTTTTTCATTATGTACAGGGTATAAAGCAATTAATATGGTAAAATTTAAAGAGTGAAAAATGGGTATGAAGGAATCCTATACACTTCTGAATTTTACGCCAGATGATGTTATGAAGAGTAGTGGCTATTTGCATTCTCTGGATTTGTGGGTACCTATACTTGCGTGTGATTCATAGGCATATCACAAAATGCCTTCTTTCATACACACTGGCTTACATTTGGAAGGCACAAATGCATAGAAATCCAATTGGTAATAACAAGTGTTCTACTGTTCTGTGCTCCCATATGTCTTCTGACAGAAAATGCTACCCACTTGTGTGGCTGGGCCTAGCACCTACGACACAATACACCTCCAAACACGACCTGGAGGCATTGTAATTTACTCAGCAGAATCCATGCTTTTCTATACAGCGTGGGTAGCTGCGGATTTTGGGTTCTTGTTTTGCTGCAACCTACTATTACCTATCAAAACTCATACCCAGACATGTGTGAATACTAGACACCCAGGAGCATCCTGGGTGGTGTTACGTTTGTGGTTCTAGCAAGGTGATGTTACCCAGAAGCCCTTGCAAATCTCAAACGTTTGCTAAAAACTAACCTTTTCCTCATATTTTCTTGAGAGAAAGTTGTGGAATCGGTGGGAAGCCACAAATTCCCTAACACCATACGTTACTCCACGTCTTCAGATAAAAATGATACCTCACTTCTGTGAATGGGCCTTGCGCCCGGGACAGGCACAAACTGCAACATGGACACATATCATTTTTCAACCTCAAAACTGACCCTTTCCTACATTGTTTGGTAACTGTGGATTTGGGGCTTAGCTTGGTTGGCATCTAGGAAAACTTACCAAACCTGCACATTTCTGAAATCTAGACAACCGGAAGAGTCTGAGGTGGTGTAACTTGCCTGGCTCTCACTAGCTGATTTTACCCAGAAGCCCGTGCAAACCTCAAAAACACATTTCTTCACATTTTCTTCACATTTATGTGATGGAACCTTCTGGAATCTGTGGGGAGCCGCTAATTTCCTGCCACCCAGCGTTCCCCCAAGCTTTTGGATAAAAATGGTACCTCAAATATGTGGGTGAGGCTGAGCCCCCAAAACTGGAAAGAGCCCTAAACGCAACATGGACACATCAACTTGTTCCACTATAAACCAACCCTTTTGTTAGAATTTTGTCAGCTGTGGAATTTGGGCCCTAGCTCTCCCGGCACCTAGGGAAACCTACCAAACCTGCACATTTCTGAAAGCTAGACTACCCATAGAGACCAGGGGGTATGACTTGTATGGCTCTCACCAGATGATTTTACCCTGAAGCCTTACAAACCTTAAACTTTGGCTAAAAATACATTTTCCTCACATTTCTATGCTTAAACGTTCTGGACTCTGTGGGGAAACTCAAATTTCCTACCACTCAGCGTTCCCTCAAGTCTCCAAATAAAAATGGTACCTCACTTGTAAGGATGGCTCTAGCCTATACAATAGTAATCTAGACAACCGGTAGAGTCCAGGGTGCTGCAACGTTCGGGACTCTCACCAGGCGATTTTACCCAGAAGCCCTTTCAAACCTCAAACATAGGCAAAATATACACACTTTCCTCGGATTTCTGTGATGGAAAGTTCTGGAATCTGAGGTAAGTCACAAATGAACTACCACCCAGCATTCCCCCAAGTTTTTCTTAAAAAAAAAAAAAAATACTACCTCACTTTTGTAGCTTGGCTTAGCCCGCACAACTGGAAAAAAGCCTAAAAGTAACATGGACTCTTCAACTTTTCCACTGTAACCCACCCTTTTTTTTTTGCAATTTGATTAGTTCTGGATTTTGGGCTCTAGCTATGCTGACATCTTTGGAAACCTACCATACCTGCACATTTCCGGAAACTGAACACTCTCAAGAGTCCTAGTTGGCATGACTTGTTTCACTCTCACCAGGTGATTTTACTCAGAAGCCCTTGCAAACCTGAAACTTTCACTAAAAACACATATTTCCCTTATCTTTCTGTGATGGAAAGTTCTGAAGCCTGCATAGAGCCACAAATGTCCAACCACCCAGCTTTTCACCGAATCTTACTGTAAAAATGGTATCTCACTTGTGTGGATTGGCCTAGACCACGCAACAGAAAAGGCCCAATATGAACACATCAACTTTTTCATTGAAAAACAGCTTTTCTTCATAATTTGGTTAGCTGTGCATTTTGGAATCTAGCTCAGCCGGCACCTAAGAAGAGCTGCCTAATCTGCATATTTCTGAAAGCTAGACACATGGGAGAGTCCAGGGTGACATGACTGTGTGGCTCCCACCAGGAGATTTTACCTAGAAGCCTTTGCAAACCTCAAACTTTGGTTAAAACATACCTTCTCTGTATTTATGTGATGGGAAGCTCTGGAATCTGTGGAAAGCCTCAAATGTTCTACCACCCATTGTTTCCCCAAATCTCCTGATACAAATGGTACCTCATCTGTGTGGGTGAGCCTAGCCCTTGCAACAGAAAAGGGTCCAAAGCGCAGCATAGACACATCAACTTTTTCCACTGTAAACCAATCCTTTTTTTTTGCACTTTGGTTAGTTCCTGTATTTTGGGCACTAGCTCAGTTGGCACCTAGGGAAACCTATGAAGCATGCACATTTCTGAAAACTATATATATATAGTGCAGGGAAACCCTTTGTGGGTAGCTGTTGTGCCTTACAAATTAAAATTAACATAACATAACATACACCTGGGAGAGGAAAGGGGTGGTATGACTTGCTTGGCTCTCACCGGGTGATTTTACCCAGAAGGTCTTGTACACCACAAACATTGGCTAAATACACACCTTTTCCTCACATTTCTGTGAGGGAAAGTTCTGGATTCTGCGGGAAGCCCAAATTTTCTACCACCTAGAATTTTCACGTATCTCCAGATAACAACTGTATCTCACTTGCATGGGTGAGCCAGGAGTCCCCAACACAAAAGGCCCTAAATCGCTACGTGGAGAGATTAGCAAAAGGTGTAGCTGCACTATTTGGGGCGGTGCTCAGCTGTCACCAGTGAAAACCTATCAACAGACATTTTAAAAAACTAGACACTCAGGGGATTTCAGGGTGTTATGTTATGTTATTGTAGATTTATAGAGCACATTATCACCCAGAGGTCTCTAAGCGCTGTCAACGGAAGCCCTGTTCACGGTGAGAAGAAAGTGGCCCGCTCAGAGAGTTCCCCATGCCTCTAGGAAAAGCACATTCTTCAGCTTCTTTCTAAATGGAAGGAGATTCGTTTCCTTGCGTAGACTTCCTGGGAGTCTGTTCCATGCCTGGGGAATTGTGGTCGAGAAAGCTCTTCCGCCCATGGAGGAGAGATTAAATCGAGGGCAAACCAAGCGACATGCATCAGCTGACCGAAGCATCCTGCTTGGAGTGTAGTGGGTCAGTCGGTCCTTGATGTAACTGGGGGTTAAGCCATGAATGGCTTTATGCGCAATACAGAGGCTTTTAAATTTGATTCTCTGTGTGATCGGGAGCCAATGTAGATATCGAATTAGGGGGGTGGCATGTGTATGTCTAGGTTTTTTGAAAAGTAATCTGGCCCCGTCATTCGTGACAACCTGGAGCCTGGCCAGTAGTTTTTTTGGTAGACCATGGTACAAAGAGTTGCCATAATACCGAAAATAGGTTTCAGTTTTGCAGCTAACAAGTGTTCTCGCACCTGGATGGTGCTTAGTATAGAAACTGCACTGAGACACATCCAACTACTCCTAAAAGAGATTGAAACCTAGAGAAGAAAATTAGCACTGACTCCAACATCACTAATGCTAAAGCTCTACTAGATAAGGTAGCCCTCACCATTAAAGAATTTGAACAATTTAATTCACAGAAAAAAAATGACAAATTGCATAAGGATATTCGCTGGTATAACAAAGATAAAACATATCCATATCTTCATAAAGATTTCTATCACCCACAGGGTTTTAACCAAGGGCCAAATCAATTACAACGCAAAAGAACCACTTTCTCTGATACGAACTCAGACATATATAGTGAACAGACAGCAGATAGTTCACATAGACAGAGCTACGATCAGCAGCCATCAACATCAAGACAGGTTTTTTTAGGACAAGACAGGAGAGGCCAGGGACAACCTCGGAGGACACGAGGTACGAAGAGAGGATGGTACCGGAATCAATACACCCCCGGGCAGAGACAAACACGCAACTAGTATTACGAATGGTGAACTCAGACCAGACGATCCCAATATTCAATCTCTCTAAACATCAGTTATCTGAGACAGAAATAGCAGTCCTCTCAGCTGGTTTGTCATTTGTCCCAACAGCTAAAAATGACCACTTCCAAACCAAAGTTGAACTCTACAAATTCTTTCGTTCAGTCCGACTTAAATTATTTTTTTCAAATAAAACATCAATAAGTGAAAAAGGTGTAACAGTATTACACAATCGGTCCACCTTTTTCCTAACAAATGCAATGATAGCGAAGGAGATTGTAACATTCGAGAATGCGGTAAAAACCGAAATTGACAACCTATTTAAAAAACAGACATTCCTTAAAGGTAATCTATCGAAGGAAGAACAACTTGCCTTACGCCATTTACAATCATTGTCTGACACTGTTATAAAACCTGCAGACAAAGACGGGGGAATAGTCCTATGGGATCAAGAGGCATACAGAACAGAAATCAACAAACAACTGGAAATAGAACAGCACTATAAAAGATTACCTAGTAATCCCACTAGTAGGCTTGAAAAATCTATTATGAATCTTAGCCAATAAGTTCTTGATGGCGGTTGGGTAAATACTAAGGAAGCCGCCTTCTTGATCAATAAAACTCCAACAGTACCCGTGATCTACATTCTGCCAAAGGTTCATAAGAATTAGATGGCCCCCCGGGTAGGCCAATTGTGTTGGGCTGTAATTCTATTCTTAAACCCCTGGCACAATACACCGATTTCTTTATTAGGCCTTTTGCCATTGAGTCCCCTACATACATCTGTGATACCACCGCGGTCATCAATGTGGTAGACAGACACCCCTTTGATGTTGATAATGAGATTTTGGTGTCCATGGACATCGAAAGTCTCTATACCAACATTCCTCAATGTGAGGTTCTTCAAATTTTAGAGGATCTCCTAAACAATCGGCCAAGACCACATCCAGTACCAACTGAATTCATTCTTGAATGTACTAAATTATCACTCTGCGAGAACTTCTTTCTCTGCGAGCATACATTCTAACAACAACTCAAAGGTGTAGCAATGGGGGCGGTTTACGCCCCCGACATAGCAAACATCTACGTCTCCCGCTTTGAGCAAAAATACGTCTATGATCTTCTAAATCCATTTACAGCTAATATAACCTGCTGTTTAAAATATATAGACAACGTCTTTCTTTTCTGGAAAGGAAGTAAAGACCTACTCCTGGAATTTCATGATTGGCTAAATACTAGAAACCCCAATCTTAGGTTCACTATCGAATATAACAACCAAGCCATGAACTTTCTAGACATCTTGATTAGAGCAGGTGATGATGCAACTCTATACACTACTCTACATACAAAACCATCAGCTAGGAATACCCTACTAAGGTATAATAGCCTTCATCCGCGAGCCCTTAAGGATGGTTTGCCCTTTGGGCAATTTCTCCGTTACGGAGAAATTGCTCCAGAAAAGAGGATTATTTCCTTGAAGCAAAAATCCTTACAGAAAAATTACATGCAAGAGGATATCCGAACAAGCTTCTTAAAAAATCACTCAAAAGGGCCTGGTACAACAATCGGGAAGCTTTATTAGAGAGCAAAGAAAAAAACTCAAATCTAGTCTGTGTCACAACCTTTGGCACGGCAACGAATGAGATAAAAAAATCACAACAAAACAATGGTCATTGCTCTCGTCTCTCCCTGAACTAAACCAGAAACCCCTGTTCTCTTTCAAAAGGGGTTCAAATCTTAAGGATCGCTTAGTCCATGCATATGAAACCAAAGAACAGAATGTGGTAGAAAATATGAGACAACTAATACCAATACCAGGTCTCTACAAATGCAGTAACTGTGCAGCTTGCTCAACCTCAGCAACACAAAATCGTTTATGCTTAATGGCCAAAACTATAACATCAGCCAATTTTCAAACTGCAATACCAGAAATGTCGTATACAGCATTAAATGTCCCTGTAATTTGGTATACATAGGGAAAAATACACAGATGATTAAGAAACGAATTCTCCAACACCAATCAAGAATATGGTGTAAAGTTGAGAATGCTTCATTGGTAGAGCATTACACTGAAGTTAAACACACAAAGAAAGAAATTACCTGGATAGTCATACAAGTTGTCAAGCCCACTATCAGACAGGCCAATGTGGAAAACATATTGACCCTGAAAGAAAATCGATGGATGTGTATGGCCAACAGTGTAAAAGAAGTCCTTAATTCGGCCACTGAATGGCACTCCTTGGCGTGTATGAGCTAGAAAGATTATTCTTCATCTAAACGACTCTGTATTTTATACTGTAACTGTAACTCAGTACCTCACCTACTGCCCTCTTGACATGTGTATATATTCAGATTGTGAGCGTTACCACCTCAAGGTGAGCGAGAATTAATCTGTAAGGCTCTAGTAACCAATGGTTTGTAGCCAAAATGAGAATGTTAATGACTGTAAATATTGTGGGTATCTAAGACATTAGAAAATAAGTATCCATTTGAAATCAGTATCTGTAATTACCTTCATGTAAATGAATTGTAGGTTTGTTCCTACTGTATAAAGATGTGAGAATATACACAATTGAGCTTCACGTCAGAATTTCTGCAACTTATTGTATATATATTAAAAAAATGACTCACGGATACTATTAGTAGTGATGCATGTATGCAAAAAGGTGTTAAATGTAGTATGCTCCCTTAAAACTTTGTCACAATATTGTTTCATCATCTAGCCATAGAACACGATCGAAATCAAGACAAATATCATAGATTTGTTAAGAGGATTCATATGATACGTATAGGACCTTGATTTAACAACCTCCGGTCGAATCACTCTAACCAGCCTAAGATGGCCGCCATTGAAACTACTATTGACTGCAGATGTTTAAAACATCAGTCATTATACTCGAAAGACTAATGAGATCTACTAAGGGGACAATAGTAAAATAACTCTTTCGCTCAGTTATGAAAGCGTACTTTTGACTCTTCCAAGATAGCCGCATTTAAAACTACCACTGCGTTCGTATAATGTACAAAAGAAACAACAGCTCAATTACTAATAAGATGGCACAATTAATATACTGTAGCAGCAATGGAGCTTTATGAATACTAACAATTATTTTAAAACAACTTTGGCTTGATGTAAATCGTCATGATTTACAACTACTTCCGGGGCATGCCCTTTAAAACGCCATTCGTGAACGCACTTTGCATGCATGCTGAACGGGACACGGCCGCTCGTTTTTGCTACCCGCTTCTTGTTTCCAAGTAAGTAAGATCGATAACTAGGGGTAGATGCTAAAGTTAGAATAAATTGCTTGTTTGACCGTTCGTAACAGATACGCAGGTATCAGTTACGCAACTAATGATCAAAAAGCCTGCTTCAGAAATGCAATCTGGAGGAAGCTCGACCTTCTCACGAGTCTTCTGGTGATTGATTTGACACAAAGCATGGTGTATCATTACGCTCAGGGCACTTATAAACAACAATGTGTCCGAACCCCAATGAATGGTCGATCAGCCTACATGGGGGAATACGATGTGTAAACACTTCGGGTGAGCCAATATTTGTTTATGGGCCTATTGGTTAGAACTGGGCAACATTGTAAGAAATCCTTTATAAGTGGTGACATCAAATATGATAGATCTCTAATCGCATTAGTCTAATATACCAAATGGCATATTTCCTCTGTGATAATAGCCATATATATTTTCTAAAAGGGAATATAACTGTAAGTAAGATCATAATGTCCCCTTAATGCAGTAACAAAACTTAAGCTATGATATCCTGATTACATTACAGATTTTCTCTGAAATCCGCCGATTACATTATTACATAAGTGAGAAGTACGAATACAAGAGACCCTCAATTACGGCCCCTTACGTTGAGCAGCAGGTAATTACTTGACCTACACTATGATCTAGACAATAAATAAGACAAACATGAACAAAGTAGACCGATTGGCTATTGTTGTACTTTCAGAAATTTGTTTTCCTGTCTCACTGACGGTCCCAAAAGCAGTGTGCCCTCTCTCCTAAAAACCTGTTTGGAACACAGGCTCTCAGGAAAAACTTATTTTAAGTAAGAATTAGAAATACTCTATGGAACTTTAAGAATAAAGTATCGTCTTTATAAATTACCTCAATGAATGGAATGTCACTGGCCATAATGTATAAAGATGTTGGTTTGATTAAATGGGTGATTACACGGGTGATCGTAATAATGAACAAATGATATTGAAGAAAAAATTATATTTTGATTTATATTTTTTTTTTGTAGGGTTCCTTTGTTGTTATATTATCTCATAGTCCTGAAGATGGTCTGAAAGAGTTACACCAAGAAGGCCGAAACATCGACTATACTTTCCTAATCCCTTTAGTCAAGGAATACTTGAAGTGTATCTGTAGATTAATTTTTGTAACACAGCACTTATTATTTATGTATTCTTTGGATTGGTTGTTTTTGATTTTTTTTTAAATATAGGTGTCTATAATGAAGTACCTTGTTTAAACGTCTTTATGAGATTGACTGTGCATTATTGTTGTACCCTTTTTAAATGAAAATATATCTTTTTGAATACATGATATCCCCGTGTTCTCCCTTGTTTTCTCTTTATCACTGTATATTAACTATTGTGAGAAGTATGATTGATTAGCAGCTTCCTGACTAAATTAAGATCGAATATCAGTGATGGATTAATATCTCACTGACAAATATCTAGAAATAATCAGTGAAATAAATTCCCTTGTAGGCACGCTATACCTATCTATAATAATCCAGACGCGACAGAATCAACGCTGGATTCGGCAATCTAAGGGTAGCAAAGGACAACAGTGTGGACAGTTTTCGTAGCTGTCGCATTAGACCAACACTGGTTCCTACCACAGCCGACACCTGTTGTGTCAAAGATAGCAAGGCATCAATTTTGATGCCAAGACGTTTTACAGCCGCGACAGGTTCAGGGAAAGGCCCAAGTTCTGGAGGCCAGAACAGATCATTCCAAGGGTTTGAGGCTGTGGTAACCGCAAAACCTCCGTTTTGTCAGGGTTTATTTTTAACGAATTGACCGACATCCAGTTGATGGTAAATTTGAGAATATCCTGCATTCTTAAATGAGCTGTAGGTAAATGGTCAATCTGCATCAGCATTTGAGTGTCGTCGGCATAGTTGTAAACCCTGCACTCCATCTGGTTCAGTGCTGCAATCAAGGGCTGCAAATAAGCATTGAAAAGCAGAGGTGATAATGCTGAACCCTGAGGCACTCCACATGCCAGAGTGGCTGGATGGGACACCAGATCCGCTAGTTGGACTCGCTGGGAGCGGTCTCTAAGGAAGGAGGTCAGCCAGGCAAGAGCCGAGTCCTAGATTCCTAGATCCGCGATCCGCAATCGCAATTGGCCATGATTAACTGAGTCAAATGCCGCGGATAGGTCCAGTAATACCAGAGCACACAGCACCTTTCTGTCTGCCCTGAGTCTCAAATCATCTAGCACGGAGAGCATAACCAATTCCGTGCTATGATGAGCTTTGAACCCAGCCTGATTAAACTCAAGAAGATGGTTAGTTTCCAGATGGCGAGAAATGGATTGTAGGACGTGCTGTTCTAGTATTTTTGCTAAAAGAGGCAGCTGCGAAATAGGCCTAAAGTTCTTTAGATTCTCTTTATCACTGTATATTAACTGTTGTGAGAAGTATGATTGATTAACAGCTTCCTGACTAAATTAAGATCGAATATCAGTGATGGATTAATATCTCACTGCCAAATATCTAGAAATAATCAGTGAAATAAATTCCCTTGTAGGCACGCTATACCTATCTATAATAATCCAGACGCGACAGAATCAACGCTGAGACCGCCAGTCTAAGGGTAGCAAAGGACAACAGTGGGGACAGTTTTCGCAGCTGTCGCATTAGACCAACACTGGTTCCTACCACAGCAGACACCTGTTGTGTCAAAGATAGCAAGGCATCAATTTTGATGCCAAGACTTTTTACAGCCGCGACAGGTTCAGGGAAAGGCCCAAGTTCTGGAGGCCAGAACAGATCATTCCAAAGGTTTGAAGCTGTGGTAACCGCCAAAACCTCCGTTTTGTCAGGGTTTATTTTTAACGAATTGACCGACATCCAGTTGATGGTAAATTTGAGAATATCCTGCATTCCTAAATGAGCTGTAGGTAAATGGTCAATCTGGATCAGAATTTGAGTGTCGTCGGCATAGTTGTAAACCCTGCACTCCATCTGGTTCAGTGCTGCAATCAAGGGCTGCAAATAAGCATTGAAAAGCAGAGGTGATAATGCTGAACCCTGAGGCACTCCACATGCCAGAGTGGCTGGATGGGACACCAGATCCGCTAGTTGGACTCGCTGGGAGCGGTCTCTAAGGAAGGAGGTCAGCCAGGCAAGAGCCGAGTCCTGGATTCCTAGATCCGCGCTCCGCGATAGCAATTGGCCATGGTTAACTGAGTCAAATGCCGCGGATAGGTCCAGTAATACCAGAGCACACAGCACCTTTCTGTCTGCCCTGAGTCTCAAATCATCTAGCACGGAGAGCATAACCAATTCCGTGCTATGATGAGCTCTGAACCCAGCCTGATTAAACTCGAGAAGATGGTTAGTTTCCAGATGGCGAGAAATGGATTGTAGGACGTGCTGTTCTAGTACTTTTGCTAAAAAAGGCAGCTGCGAAATAGGCCTAAAGTTCTTTAGATTCTTATCGTCAACGCCCGGTTTCTTTAAGAGCAGAATCACCCTGGCCTCCTTAAAATAGGAGGGAACAAGCCCTGTTTCCAAGGAGCGATTCCGGAGGGAGAGCACCTTGTCCTCAATACCCGGCAATGGTATCTTAAAAATTTTGGGGGGACAGGGGTCAGCTGGAGAACCCGATTTCACTCACCCAGCTAAGATGGTCAAAACTCCTTGGTGAGTAAAGGCAAGGTAGTCAGTAAATTAGCCAACATGGGTGGAGGGGTGATAGGCTCAATTGAGCAGGGAAGGATAGAAGTGTGATGGATTTCTGTCATCAAATCCTTTATCTTACCCAGGAAGAAGGAATGAAAATCATGGCAGTCCTTTTGACTGATGGTAGATTTTTGCACCCTATCGTCCTTAACTCATTTAAGATCCTAAAGATCTCTTTCTGGGGGTTAGCAGCCTTCGCAATCATAGCCTCATAAAATTCAGCCTTCCGTAACAGGATGGCTTTTTTATATTCGGCAAACTTTGATACATAGGCTGCATGAGCACTGGGTTCATATGATTTACGCCAGGCTCTCTCGCACTGACGGAGTGATTGGATGGGTGGTGTGCCTTGCATGTATCTCATGATGTTTTCTTACCTACCATGCCCTGCAAACCTTAAACTTTACCTAAAATCACATGTTTTCGTTATGTTTCTGTGATGAAAACATCCTGAATTAACAGAAATACACAAAATTCTTAACACCCGGTGTTACCCCAGGTGTCCGGATAAAAACTCTGCCCCACTTTGTCCTTTGACCTAGTGCCTGCAACAAGAATGGATCAAACCAAGAGTACTCCCATTGACCACGGTTTGATACGCTCCTGTTGTGGGCACTAGGTCGTATTAATTTTTTTTTTAAATCCCAGCAGATTGTGGATGTTTTTCACACAGAAATGTGAGGAAAACATGTGTTTTAGACTAAGTTTAAAATTTGTAAAGGTTTCTGAGTATGAAAATTGTGTGTGGTCCACAGAAGCCACATCACTCTGGACTCACTTATTTGTCTAGTTTTCTGAGAAGTTTGGGTTCGGTAGGCTACCCTCATTGCGAAAACAGGGTGATTTTCAATGTAAACCTTTGATGTGTTCATTTTGCATTTTGTGTACTTTCCTACCATAGGCGCTATGCCCACCCACAAAATTGGGTTCCATTTTTATATGGAGACACATGGGAACAATGGGTGGTTGTCGAATTGTGGATTGCAACAGATTCCGGAAATGTCCTATATGAAATGTGAATAAATGAGTGATCTTAGCTATTTGTGCACTTTCAGGTTTTGCGGGGCATTATGGCAAAGTGAGTGGGATCAAGGCCAGTCACACCACCCTGGACACCTCTGGGTGTTCAGTTCTCAACATAACTAGGGGATCTTACTGAATTTCTGAAGTTTAATCACCACTTAAACAGGTTGGTTTTGGTACCTCCAAAGATACTAGCTTCAAAGAGCAAATACGAATCACAGTATCTGAATATTGAAACCAAGACTACTGCAGGTGAGCCATACAGCCACAAAAAGACACCAACTACTTTATAGGCCATTCATGCACCACATACTAGACTTTCATACTGCTAGCCACTGTACCAATCCAAAACAGCAGTGCACTCACATCACTATAGTGCAGCCATTCAAGGGCCCATGACATTCATACACCATTGGACGGAATCATGAATAAAAACACCTCTCACGGAGACGTCAACCAATTTAGCATTCAAACACACCACAAGCAAACCTCCACACACTTATGACCAGACATGTTGAAGGTTTCACAAATCAAAAAAAGGTTTCACAAAGTTTATACTACTTGTCAAGTATCGGCCTCCCTCTTCACTCTGAGCATTTCGAAATGTGTGCCAAGTGAACTTTTACTAATAGCTCCCATGAGAGCCACATGAGTCTCACGAAGACATATTTTCCATGTGGAGTTTCAGCCATTTCACTGCCGGACAAGCACCAACACACACTCAACAGCGGTATTTGCCCTACAGTGAATGTTGTTAATTTTTTTAATTTGAAGTCAAGCTATGCTCTACTCCTTACACAGCTACTTTTCTGCAAGGCCTAACCTCCCCCTTATCTTGTGCCTATGTGCTACATTATCTGCATATTTTCTCAGAGATGTGTTCTTTTAGTGCAGGTCTATGACTTTCCATTTCTGCTGTGTCTAATTATATTTCTCTATTCTACTAAAGCTTGTGTCTACTTCCCTTCCCCCAGGTCCTGAACCAAATGTTGCTCTTTATTTTGCTATTGTAGACATCTTAGGTCTGTATTGTTCCTTTAACACATTCATCTGTACACGTCTTTCTGCTGATGATTGCATTGACATGAGTAGGCTTTCTCAATTTTTTACATTCATTATAAAAATATCCTGCAGCTCACAGAACAGTCTGGTTGATGCATCTTATTTGAAGAGCCAATGATTCAGCTTCTTGCAGAATCCAAGAATATAAGAGGTGCTGTAGATTTGTAGTGGCAGGTTTCCCCACACTTTTGGAGCAAGATAGGCTAAGGAAGCACTACCTGTTCTGATGCTAATCATGCATGGGATGTGTGGGTGTAGGAGTCCAGTTGGCCTGGCTGCTGCATTCTGTATGGTTTGGAGCGGTCTGGTTACTTGAGTGAGGGAGTCATTGAGTACCAGGGTGAGTGTGGCGCTGATGGGGTTGAGTCCATAGGTGAAGATGAAGTGACAGCCTGGATGCCTCTGCTACCTTGACTATCTGCTTTTTATCCATGTGACATCCCTATGAAAGTACACCTAGCCTACGCTTTCCTACCTGTCTTTTCCTTTCCCGCTGTCTCCTTCAAAGTCCTGACTAATCCTGTATACTTGTATACTTGCCAAGGCATCCTTTACTAATACCCAATGTGGCAGCCACCTGAGGCTCAAGAAGATGTGTCTTTCACGCACATTTAGTGCACTCGGTGTGCTAAATCCAATTTCCCAGGTTATGGATGCATGTTGGGGGTGAGGTCCAAGGATGCCTTGAGGCCTAGATTCCTTGACTGAGTCAGCAAATCTACTTTTGAAACTAAGGTAAACCTGCTGAGGAAGTCTGTCCTAGGTTCTCTAAAGAGCACTTCAAAAATTACTAAAGCCTTTAGGATTTTCTGCACCGGGCACTCTGTGACAGTATGGTCTATGCTCTGTATACCTGTATGTGTAGTGCAGTGACTGTAATGCCCTTATCATACAACAAACAGAACATCTACCTCATTCTGACTGCAATAAAGGTGTTGAGCAGTCTATAAGTAGGTGCAAGATTTTTTCAACTAGAGTAAAGAATTTGAAAGGCTGCTTGCTTAGTGGAGTAGTGGCCCATGGATGGTATGTATCCATGCTCAGCCATTTAAAGGTATGTACTAAGACAGCTCCACCTCAGTCCATTTCCTAATACATCACTTTTGTATGGTACACAAGTTGGAAAATATAGGCCTGGCTGAAATAGGTACTGTGGATAGTAACAACAAGTCTTCTGCCTCTTTCCTTGCTTTGAGTACATTCTGCAACAATGACATGTTCGAGTCTTTCTTGCTGTTGCTGGAATGTGGTCAGCAAAGTGCTGATCCTGTAGCTGTACCACGTCCTCTCCAGCAGATGAAGTGGAAGCTCCTGCTTCTTCAGCAGTAAGACTTTCAATGACGAGCCAACTGTCAAAGAAAGTCAGGAGTCTTCTTGTGGTGATCTAATGGTAAAAATACGTGTTATATGTTGCCATCTGGAATAGGTAAGTACCTGCTATTCTTATCAACTCTGCCCATGTACTTGTTGGAATCAAATATACAGGTTTGTGAACTTCGGCCAACTGGCCCCAAACAGTGACTGGGGAACTGCTGCCATCATTGTAGAGAGCACGTACAGATCCCACCTATCGGAGAATTAGACAGCAAGCAGTTTGTTGGAACTTAATGTAGTGTCAATGTAGTGTTCTGATATTTTGAAGTTCCTTACAAACAAGATCTGTACCACGTGCCAGCTTTGTACAGCTCACTGAACAGCGCTACTTTTGTATAGAAGTTGTCCACATGAAGGTTGTAACCTTTACGAAGGAGTGGTTGGACATGTTTCCTATACAATATTTGCCATGACTCCTAGCGTGGAAAGGAAACCTACAGGATTTTGAGTGGAGACCTTACGTGTATACACTCTCAGGGTGGTGTATACATAACCAGTAAGGCTCAAACACACCATGTCAGTTTTTCCTGTCATAATGAACTCTTTTACTTGATATGTACTACTTGAACAACAGCTTCCCTTTGTATAGGATCAAGGACTCCTCAATGGCATTATTATTTTCAGGAGTATAAATCTCTGGAAACCTTACAGACAAATGTTCCTCAGGAGGCTGACTTTTGAACAAATTATCATGGTCTGGACGGTCCTTGAACAATACAGCAGAATTATCATTGTATTGTAATTGTGTATATGTCACCTTGCCACATACTCAATACCATAACATACTTCAAAGTACAAGGGTGAGGCGACTCCAGGGACAGTTAATTTATTATGCCACTCTAATGCAGCAAATACAATTTTGGGTGACAACAAAAAAAAGCACATTTTAGTCAGACAGGAAAATAAGTAGGCTCGGGCACAAGAATAAGGGTGTCCCCCATTAGCATATCAGACAGCTAAACACTCATTTGCAAAGCAAATATTTATGGTGTTTGCTGCCAGTCTCTTTGCTTTGTCAGTGTTGTTTTGTTTGTTGCTAACCCAAACCATTATTGTTGGAGGAGCTGCTGGGCCATTGCAAGTACAAAGATCATTTCATGAAGGCAAAAATCTAGCTTGGATCTCAAGAAACATGCATTTGCATTGTAGCCCCTGCAACTGAAGACTCCTACTTTGTGCATGGACATGCTCCTTGTGGAATTTCAGATTTCCACAAGTGGTCTGACCTATTGCCCCATGCTGTAGTGGCTGGAAGAATACTGTGAATGACACAACAGACCAATGGACGAAGAGGGTTGTCTATTATCCCCATCCGTAAAATTTTAGTTAGCACCACATTTCATTAGGAAAAGCATTTTTTGTTTTGCTGATAACTTTGGCAAGAATCTTCACGAAACTTTCTCAAAAAGTCTCATCCAACTCTGATCCTTCCCGGAGTAATCCATTAACTATAACTCGTGCCCTAACCATGCACTGTTTATGACCTCAATTATTGCAACAGTCACAACATATTCTGTGATCACTGCAACATCTGAAATGAGGATATTGATGACAACACTGTCCATGGTGAAGGCACCAGTTATAGTTACTTTAATGCACCAGTTATAGTTACTTGATATAGCTGTAACTGGTGAATGTTATCGGTTTCATTTGTTTGCCGAAGCTGGAGGGGCAAGGAGTTTCACAGGTTTTACGCCAGGTAACCAAACGAGGAGCATCTGATACGCACTTTATTTACTGTGGGGATGCTGGCCAGCAGTGCCCCAGAAAATCTGAGATTCCTGGTAGGGAGGTAAGGTTTGATGAAGGAATGTAGAAAGCGAGGACCCTTATTTGTCAATACCCTGTAGCAGATGCACAAGGCTTTAAAGAAAACGCTTTGTTTCACAGGCAACCAGTGCAGTTTGAACAATGCATCTCCCTAGGAGCCTGTCTGGGAATATCGAAGAGAAGATGGGCCGCTACATTCTTCACTTGCTGCAGTCTTTTAAGCTGGGTTTTAGACAGCCCAGGTAGAGGAAGTTACAGTTGTCCAGCCTGGACATAACCAGTGCATGGACTACTGTTTTCATTGCAGACTCAGGCAGGAAACAGAATTTACTTTTAAGGGTCTTTAAGACCTTAAAAGATTTCCCTGCCAGAGCTCCTATTTGTCATTTGAAATTGAACTTCTCATCAATACAAATGCCCAGGTTTTTAACCCTGCGCTTGGGTAAAGGGCCAAGAGAGTTCGGCCACCATGCTGTGGCCCAGACGGAGGGTTGTTTGCCCATGATGAGAACCTCCATTTTCCCTGCAATTTAAGACAATTGAGGTCCATCCACTGGGTGACCTCCAAGAGGCAAGATCTCAACAAGGTAGCCATGTTGACAGAGTTTTGTGACAGACTGATAATGAACTGACTGTCATCTGCGTACATAAATATGTTAAAACCGTGGCACTCAATGACCTCTGCCAGGGGGCGCATGTATAAGTTGAACACCCTGGTTCTCAAAGAAGAGTCCTGAAGCACTCCCTGCTACAGTGAGAAGATCTGCGAATGGAAGGGTTTTTGAAACACCTGAAAGGTGAGGTCCTGCACAAAGGAAGAAACCCGTTGCAGAGCTTTACGACCAACACCACAACTCCAGAAATGCTCAATCAAGAGGTTGTGGGACATGGTGTTGAAAGTCGTACTGAGATGTAGCATTAACAATGCTGCAGTGTCACCCCTATCCAAAATGTTATGAATGGTTTCTGACACAAGTCATAGGACAGACTCCATACTATAGGAAGCGCGCAAGCCCAATTGCATCCTGTGGAGTAGGTTATTAGCCTCAATAAAAATGGAGAGCTGACGATAGACATATATTTCTGCGACCTTAGAAATACAAGTAACAGCAAGAAGGGCCAATAGTTTTTGGGCTTAGTTGGGTGTAACAAAGGTTGTATAAGCAGTGGGACCACCATCTCACACTTGTATTCATATAGATATATAGATATATATATTTATTATTTGCGTACCACGGTACTCCATAAATATCTTTTAATATATAGAAAACTTTAAACACTTTTCCCTACCCATTACCAGTTTAAGAGGTTATAGGTTGGAAGAAATTATAAAACCTAATACTTACCTATATCTAAGGCCCTAACCCAGAGCACAGCCAAAGTATACTAAAAACAACATGGCTGCCTTTAACTTTTGTAAAGTCAGTCATTAGCCAATCACATAATTACTTGCCATCTGTATGTAATGTGGTACTTTCGTGAAATAACACAACATTTTGCAAAACTACCTCAGCCACAAATATCACAAGTTTATTTGCCTTATAACTTTAAAAATACTTAACTCTGCTACCTGAACAGATTGTCTGCACACCATAATCTTTAATCCTGCCAAATTTCATGGATATCAGTACAGCGTTTGCCAACTACGCGTGTGTACAAAGTCTATAGAAAATGCATTGGTGCCGAAATGCGCTTTGGGAGCCCATCTTTTTTTCTTTGAACCCCCTTGACTAATCTCTGGGAAACTTTGCATCATCTGCCATATTGGAAAAAGCTATTGGGATGGAAAGTTGTGTGGAGATTTATCAAACGTGGGCAAAGTTATTAGCAAGCAAAACCAGAGGAACGCCCATCTCTGGGAATTCTAACTATAACTAGAGTGTCTACCGCCACTTTGTAATATATACACCGACCCCAACAAAATATGTGCTCTAATTTTGTCCCCTGGGGGACTCAATCACGTCCTTGGTGGGTGTGCAGTCACACCCCCCAGGGGAAAACATGCATTTATAAATCAAGTAATTGTTCCCAGGGGGTTGGAACTGTGTATTAGGAGGGCAGACCCTCCCAATGCCAGACCATTTTGTTTCCCCCTGTGGGGTGTACTTGCACCCTCACTGGATATGTGATCATGCCCCCCCCGGGAGAAACCAATCATTTCTGTAAATTATATTTACGTCAAAATACAAGCCTCCCTGGCATCCAGTGGCAAATGCGCAACCCGCGAGCAGGAAGCTGCTTGTGGAAGGTATCGCTGGAAAGGAGAGACTCTCCCCTTCTTAACTATGCTTTCCTCAAATGTGGGGAGGCATCCTGTGGACAAAAGTAAAACACAGAATGGAGGACAGAGCATTCACCTCCTCGCCTTGTGTTGTGCTGATGCCACAGATCGGCATTTCAGCGTCACTCCTGCCCTTGGGTTTTGAAAAAAGAAAACCTCTGGTGCAACCACCAGAGGTTTCCTTTAAACACTCCTCAGCACTGGCCAATGGGTACAGATGAACTTGGGAGAGAGTTTGGGCATCAGCCATTGGCCTTCGCCCACACTAATGGGATTAAAGTTATGTTATAGTTAGATATGGTAATACAATCTTTCTTTACGTTAAAGAAAAGCATTAATTCACTGAAAAAAACTAAGGTTAAAGTGACAAAATAGTTAGGTATGTTAATAACATTTTACTTTACATTGAAATAATCCTCAGAAAGTGACTTAAAAAAACAAAGACTAAAGTGACGTACTAGTTAGGTAAGTTGGACTTGGCCCTTTTTGGCTGAAGTTCCTTAAACTTTTTGCCTTCCTCCTAGAACTTTTTCTGACATAATGTTGCCGACTTAGATGCTTTGGGCACTTTGCCACTGCTGATCAGTGTCAAAGTGCAAGTGTTTCCTGTTTAAAGTGTTATGGTAATTGGTTGTCCATAATTGGTATGTTTGTCTTACTAGTAAAGTCCGTAGTAAGGTGAAATATGTGTGCCAGGGCTGGTAATGCAAATGCTACTAGTGGGCCTGCAGCACTAATTGTGCCTCCAACACAAGTAGCCCTAAAAGAGACCTCAGGCCTGCCACTGCAGTGCCTATGCGCAGTTTGTTAACTGCCTTGTTGTCCTGACAAGTGCACCCACTTTCCAGGCCTTACCTTTCCTTTTTATGCACATCAGACACCCCTATAGTTGGCCCAAGGTACCTCCCTGGGCAGGATGCAGTGTATGTCAAAGGTAGGACATGTACTGAGGTGTGTACCATGTCCTGACAGTGAAATAATGCCAAATTCGTTTTTTACTGTTGCAAGGCCATCTTGCCCATAGGACAGAATGGGAAATGCTGTGTCCCATGTGTCCAGCATATCTTCCCATAGGCATAAGATGGAGGGATGGAGTTTAGTGTGCCTGAACTCAGAACTTAATAACTCATCTTTTTGTGAAGATGGTTTTTAAATTGTGTGCTTAGAAACCACGTTTTTAAAAGCGGCTGGTTTCTTGTCTTAAACCATCCTGTGTGCCTCTGCCTGTTTGTGTATTGACCATCTGGGTTTGGATGTGACAGGGTCTGGGAAGTGTCCTGACCTTAGGGAGGAAAAGGTGAGACTGCAACAGGCTGGCCTGCATTTGATGTGGGGGGAGGAGTAGCCCTCTGGATGTGAAGAGGGCTGTGTTGCTGCCACAAAAGGATGGCTCCACCTCCTGCTGTGCGTCTGGGTCCCAGATCCTGACTATCAAAGGAAGAGGGTGTGCACTGGCAGGAAGACACTCGGTCTGGTTTGGACCGGGCTCAGAGCCCCCTGAACACAAAGACTTCAAAGGCATTTAGGGGTATAAGTGTAAGAACTGAAACCCCTTAACTCAAGACTGAAATCCATATTGAAAAGGGATTGAAACTACTTTGTGGTCAAGAGTAACCTCTGCCAAAGAAGAACAGCTGAAGAGACTGAAGAGAAGGACTGCCCTTGCTGTGTGTTCTGGGGCTGGCCTGCAGTTTGCCAATTTGACTGAGGAGAGGACAAGGGACTTTCCTGTGTGCTGTGTCCCCCTGCTTAAAAAGACGTTGCTGTGTCCTGAAGTAATTTGTCTCCAAGGGCCCGAGGAGAGCTGGTCCCCTGTTGTGGAAACTCAGGAACATAAAAGTTTCCAACCATGTCTCAGCGACGCTGTATGCATTTGCTCTTTGCACGCCTGAAACTGCTGTGTGGTCTGTGGTACTGTTTACGAGGTGCCCCGGGACTGTATTGCCTCACAGCGTGAAACACCATCCATGCTGCTGCATAGATGTTTGTGGCCTGAGCCGTCATGATAACGGAGGCTGTGAGGAAAGATCGCCGCTGCTGGCCCGAGACGCAACGTGCTAAAGGCTTACTTGAGACTAAGAACTGTGTCCAAGCGATGCTGTGTGCGTGAGCTCTTTGCACGCCTGAGACTGCTGTGTGGCCCTTGGTACTGTTCACGAGGTGCCCCCTGACGGCATTGCTTGCCTCTCCTTGCCATCACCCGATATCTGTCATATTGTTTGCTCCTCCCACTGTCCATCATGTTTCTGCCCCCTCCTGCCTACATCCCGTTGTGTGTTGTGTTGCTGTTCCCTCCCACCCACCTCACACTGTCTGACATGTTCCTAGCCCCAACCAGCTCTTCTCCCACTGTATGTGTTGGCCTGACCTCCGCGTCATATCGTTTTTTCCAACTTTATTTATTTAATTTACTTAAGCTGCTGTGCCCTGCGGTTGTTTTCCCCTTAACACCAATCCACCCGGCAGGCACGCATTGCACATAGGGCTGGATGGGCTTCACCCCCCCGTCGTGTCTCTTAGCACGGGCTGATGCAGCTTGAACTGATGTGGGCTCGGCCGGGCAGTGGCTGGAGTCTTATCTCTGGAACGCCTGAGCTTTTCACAGGTTTTTAAAGACCATTTGCATATTTACATACCTTTGTAAACTGGTTGGCGAGGATTAGTCTTTCTTTCTGGTTCCAGTACACCCTGGGCCCCCACTCGTCTATTCCTTACATTTGCATTTTACATTTACTGCGGTAGTGTGAGAATGCATTTCAAGAAAAGAAATATAAAGTAGGGATGCCAAAAGAAAAATGCCAGTCGTGTGTTGTTTAAAGAACCTGCAAAGACCTCATCTTGACACTAAATAGGGTTATAAATAAAAAAGTATGTATTCATTTGTAATGTGACTTTTCTCTCTTTGTTCCCTTTAACCTCATGGCTGCTGGAGTTATTCCCCTGCTGTGTTGGGCCATAATAAAAACGGGTGTGGTCATGACGAGCTCAGCTCATCATGAGCACCTGAGAGGGATATGCCATGACGAGCTGAGCTCGTCATGAGCACTGAAGGGGTTAATGATCAGTCATGGATCATTCAGACAGCACTAGAACATAATTAAAAGCGATCTCTAGTTATATTTGCTGTTCTAAGTATACACAGATAAGTGCTGAAAATAGGGCTTTAGGTGACTGCTTATTTTTGTACCGTGTGAGACATCAAAATAATGAGGTGGCAACCCTCATCATAAGACTGTAAGTTTGCTGCAGGATCAGCACATTATTTCCTGCACCCTTGATCCCTGATTAATGCCATAATAGCAATGGTTTAACTTATATCTGAAACTCTACGCCGCTGTCAATAACCAGCTGTTACTCCAAGTGTCTGGAAATGCACCCTGCATTCCGACAACTCACTCCGTATTCTCGCCCTTCACTTTCACGCTCACCCTGCACTCACAGCAATCACAGTACACTCACACCATTCACCGGCTCACCCTGCACCCACACGGATCACTCTACACTCACAGTACACTTGCACTGTTCACCATATACCTCATCCTGCAGTCACACAAGTGCACTAATCACCCTGCACTCATGTGACACTTCACTCATATGCCCCCTCATTGCTCAATCTGCAATCTCACTCAAACAAGCCCACCACTAATCATGCATTAATTCGTCCCACTCTGCACTTACATCCGCACACAAATTCATATAGTCACCTCACTCACCCTGCAGTCACATCTCTTACCCTACTCTCACACTGTCACATCGCTCACCATGCACTCACATGGTCATTCCGGCCACCCACACTGCGCAGTGGGTTAATGTGCCTGCTACAAAGAACGTGTACCATGCAGATCACAGAACTGAGTGTGAGTAAACTATGAGTAGCGCTGTAAAAAAATGAAATGTTTGTCAGAAAGGTGCTATAGAGAGAGGATGTGCATTGTTGGTGAGTGGCTGTGAGGGAATTCATGGAGAAGGAGCAAATGGGTGAGGAGGTGCTAAAAAAACACTGTTGCACCACGTGCAACCAGTGCCAAGGCTAGCGCTGGCTGGGAGTGTCAGCCCCCTCCGAAGTTTGGGTCTAGTTGCGCCCCTGCCACTTGGTCCTGCGTTTTTGCTTGCCAACCTTACCCTCCGGCCCGTCCCACATTGTTGCTTCCCCCCTCCCACCCTTGACTTTGTTTGCCCCCTCCCTTACCAGCACAACAAAAAAAATTCACAGAGCCAAATAGCTCTTGCATACACAAGAGGTGTTTCACTTGTGTTAGCCATTATATAAAACATCGAGAACTATCTAGCTTTGTCAATGTTTTCTATAACCATGTCATACAGTATGGTTGAAAGTAAAAAAATCAAAAAGTTCTATGATGTGGCCAAACGCTGACGTATCTTTTTATTTTTTTTACTTTCAGTACATGGCTTAAAAATATAATATTTACAAAGCCGATAGCCATTTGGCTCTGTCAATGCTAGTTTGATTTTGCCTGACTCTCGCGGAGACGGATTCCAGCTTCATCTGGACGTTTGTTTGATCAACAAAACCAGAGGTTTGTAATTTTGAAATCAAACCAGTATGTCTACATTTCCATTTTCCTCCAGGATATTTTATCTGCAAGTCTTGCCAAAACGTTTGGGTGACAACGGACGGAAAATTAAAGCTTATTATTGGAGTCGGTGGCTTCAACACGGAATTTCACAGCAATACTCACCTTTCTAACGGGCAGTTCATGAGGCAACGTGGTCTGCGATACCCCTGATGCCAGTAATGCGGGTTTACTGGTGGTATTTCCGCATCACCGTCACGGGGGCCTCATATTTATTGTCAATGACTCACGCCTTGGAATGTTATTTCCCAGAGCAGGCCAGTATTCTGCGGAAGAAAAAAAACATTTAAAAAAATGATGGTGCAGTTAACGGAGCCCTCAGCCCGCTGCAACCGCACTTCCTGTGTGTAGACTGCAAGGACTGGACGCATCAAGAACCGAAGGTAACGAGCGAGCGGGAACCAAAAACGCACTGGGCTTTGAGATCAGATTAAGGACCCTGGACAGATCATGGTCAGCATGACATGGGATTCCAAGACAATAAATAAAAAGAAACTCGTAGATTGATTGAGATAGTCCTGCCGCGGCTGCTTCTTTGATTTATTTGGCATCTGACTTTTTGAAAACTGAACATTGTGCTAAATTGTTTTTATTTCGTGGCTGGAGCAGAAAATGGACAAAACACGTCTTTAACTGTAATTGTATGTATCGTAGAATGTTATCCTCTTACTAGCTTGCCTTTTGGGCAGTTTTAAGTTTTTTTAAATCATATTATTGGAAATCACTTCTCGTTCAGAACAGACTGTGGTCAGTGCGTCAAGTCTGGGAACAAGCATTTGCAATGCAATCGGTCTCGCCTTTGGGACCTCATATGTATTTAGCTATTCAGCACATAAGCCTGGGTGCTGAAACATCTACTGTTCTTTAACATGGAGGGAAAGTAAGCACCAAACTGTGTGACATGCCAGGTATGGGAACACATGAAGAGAAATAGTGCCTTTCAGCGGGAAATGGTACAATCCAAAGCTCTGTTTTTAATATAAAAACAGAGCCTTCAGTGGTCATATCACTGAAAATACAAGATTTGAAAAAAATATTGTCCATGGGTGCTGGTGGAAGACAATTTTTATGGACTGGAATCTATAGAATGCTAAAGTGATTCTGGTATTTTACTGACCTCTGCTGGTTGTTTTCTATCAAGACAGTTAAATAGAGGAAGTTGAACAGAAAAAAAGTCCCTAGGCAGAAGCAGACAAGTCCTAGGGCTGACCTCCAGAGCCCACATAGTGCATACACATTTAAGTATATAATAAGTGTATACTAAAGTATATACAAGAGGTCTCAAGTGCTCAACCTGAAAACGATGCATATTTACAAAGAGTTCATGCAACGCAGCAAGCAATGCTGCAGCATTGCGTTGTGTGAACGGGAAACCAAAACTGCACCGTAGCTGTTTAGAGATGGTGCAGTTCTGCTCTCCCTCTTCGCAGCTGCACTATTGACTTCCATGCACTGGCGCAAGAAGCCTTTTGCCATTGTGCAAGGGTGTCTGTGTTGTAGTCAGGATATTGTTTGTGCAGCAAAGCATTTCTGCCTACATAAAAACTATACTTTAACTGATTATCTTCTTTGTATGTGTGCTGCAAAATGCACATGCAAAGAGGAAAAAAACCAAGATAAATAAAACCATTTCTCCTCATTATACTGACCTCAGGTAGGTGAAGACTTTTGCTGCAAATCCCTATCTACACTTTTTTACAGATAGGGATTTCCATAGAAACCCATGAGTGGTTGCCCCCATTGACGCAAAGTAACACAAGCAAGCTCATTGTGTTGCGTTGCATTACTTTGGGTTACAAGCAAACCCAATTCTTGATCGTCATTGGTTTGCAAATCCCAGCAGAAGTCTTTGTGTTGTATTGGGTGAAAAAAACTAATGCACACCCACTGCAAACTCTTTGTAAATCTGGGCCAACATTTTTGTTGCTTCCACTTTCTTTCCTGCGTCTTGCAGGAGTCTAGAGTTTAGCTGTAGCCTGTAAAAAAGCAGAATTATTACTTTAGCATCATTACGTTGCAATACAAATGCCAATTTTCATGTATGTCTTAACATGTACTGATACAGATGATGTCTGAATTGCAATGTCTTTTATATTAACATGAAAAGCACATTAGTTCTAGTATGTCTGCTAAGTTTCATGTGTTTCCAATGCATAGAATCCAGTTTATTTAGTGATGTATAATTTCACAATTTCTGTACCGTTTTGTAAGCACAGCCTTGTTTTGAGGATGGGCACCATGAACTACGGATTGTAGGAAGTAGTGGAGTCTGCCCTTGTTTGTGTCTTCTCTAGCTAGTCATCATGGACTTTTCACATCCTTACTTGTGAGAAGATCCTGCCATCTGCTCAATATTTATTTTCGTTGTAGTGGCAGTACCAATCAAATGTTCTGATTTCCATTCACTTGCATTGATAAAAACTGCATAGCGTGTGCTCAGAATGTATAGATTTTAGTATTAAATGGTCGATTTGATCTGGGGGTGGAAGCACGGTTCCATTGAAACAGCAATTTTCAGGGATTGTTTTGCTTGCATACTGGCTAATTTTACATTAAACACATGTTAGCCGTGTAGCCTTCCCTTAAGTGCTGGGTTTTCATTTATAGCATGGTGCATTGTATGCCTAGAACAGCTTCCGCTAGATGAACAGGACGGCGCTGTTCTGCATTCAGCACAACAAACCAAGGCGCCAGAGGTATTTTGATTGCTTACTGGCATTGCTGGTATTGTTTTATGTTTGTCCAGAATCTTTTAAAAGTGGACAAACAAGTGCAGTCTTCAAAAGAGATCACAGGATAATAGATTGAGTAGATAGATAGGAATGAGAAGAGTCCTGAGAGAGGAATTATGAATGTGGAAATCCATGATTTAAACCAAGCAGGATCTAGAAATGGTGTGAAAAAGGGGGAAGATCTGCAGGAATGCCAGGACCCGAAGCACATACCCTTTAAGAATGAATGTGTGAGAGAAATGGACCTGCCAACTCATTCTCTAGCGCCTCCGGGCACCTACCAGAGGTCAGCTGAGCGCTAGGTCCTCTTTGGGTGTTAGGTTATCACAGTATGACCCCCCCTCCTCCAAGATCAGTTAGAGAAATATCTGAGGGAACACTTACCCTGTTTTCCATTTTTCCTGTAACCCATGGGTGCATGAGTTACAGAAACTGTGATGGGCAAAAAGTCTAAATCTAGTGAGCCCACACTTGAAGGGATACTATGTATCAGCAGTATGGTAAGATCACATGCAAATATTTAATACAGTGTGTGGGACTCACTAACAAAGATGGAAAGAAGTCCTTTCCTGGTCATAGTACCACTGATATAAAGAGAATAAGGAATTTAAAAATGAAAATAATGGGCCCAAAAACAAGAGAGATACCAAACAATGGCTGTTTTTTTTTTAACAGTGGCATGATGAGTCCCACAAATGGAAACATGCATGTCAAGTTTGTGGCATGTAAAACACCCATGCTAAGTTGGAGTACTAAATAAGTCACCTTAAGGACAGAGTTAGGATTTGTGCTCCAGTGTTCCAGATCCTCCCTATATATTCCCCAAGAACACGGAACCACAAGAAAAGGAGAAAGAAAGAGAAGGAGTCAAGGCAAAAGAATTTGCTGGCCATGTTCCTCATGTCAGGTGAGGAGATGCACCTGCACATGGAGCATCACTTGCCAGCTCACTGGCAAGCGGGCATAAGGATGTAACTGACATGCAAGTGTTTCAATTCAATTGAATGACAGTAAGGCACCTGGTAGAGGGATGTGAGTGACAGGACAAGATGCAGATTCCAATACTGTCTATACATCTGAACTGCTAGTGTAGTCTGTTACCGCAAGGCAAAGAGATCCCTGAGAATGCACCCTCACAATTACAAGGGAAAGCTTAAAGCTGTCAGCAGACCGAATGGCTAGGAGAGGCTTTCCATCAGGGCCAGACTGGGAACCCAAAGCAGTCATGGCAAATTTGATCAGACCAACCCCCATACTGTGCATTGTTAGCAAGGGTAGCTTGCTTTCATGACCCCTGTAAGAGGGGTCTCCGTAACTTACATCACCACTTTCGGGGACCGAAACTGAAAACTGCCTCTTGGGGCTGAACCTGAACTCCAGGGTCTCCTGTCTCCTGGGGGTTTGCCCTCTTGCCCGGCTCGCCAGTTCGGCCATGCTTTCCATCTCCCCATTCTAGTGACGTTATGACAAGGTTCCTCCCCGATGACCCAGTGAACCAGAATATAACTATAGTCCGTGTCCCCTGGACCCCTTCTGACTTAATGAGTATTAAGGGTCTGTTCTCTTACATATGGGAATATCCAACCCCGTTCTGAGAGAAGCTACAAAGTGTGTTTTGAAATGTACAGACCCATTTGAGTGGATGTGAATCAGCCAGTGTGATCGGTGGTGCAGAGTGAAGTTTGAGATCAATTGATGGAAAAGCTAACATGGCTAAATATTGATCCTAGTAATGATGGGGCATTGAACACTGCAAAGGATTGTTACCAAGTATGAGAAGCCAATTGATGACAATATGTACTGGATAGCAAACAAAGATGTTAGCAGAATTAGTAACTGTTGACAGAGATGACTCAGTAAGACATAGGTGCAACATTTGTGCAGGGATTGTTACCTAATTTAAGAAGCCAGTTGATGACCATTCTATTGAATGGCAAACAAAGAAGTTAAAAGAATTCCTAACCATTGCAAATCCCTGTGCGGCTTTGCGAGAAAAAAGAAAGAGAATATGAAATCAAAACTGATTTCATTGAAACTACAGAATATGCAGCAGACAGTGCAGAGAAGAGCACAGGGCAAAGGGGAAGGGAGAGCAGGGCCAGAAAATGGGAGGAGCAGTGTGAAAGCCCCTTGAGGTGGAGGATCTTGTTTTGTTTGTCGCCAGCTAGGACATTGGAAGCAGGATTGTCCTCACACAGTATTTAATGTGCCAGGACTTAACGACCAAGCAGTTTCATGAGGCTACTCTAAAGCCTTTTCCTGAATTTTACAAAAGTCCTAGAGGTTCCGACTGTGTCATGAATTATGTAGTCCCAGTAGACCAACAAGCATTTTACAATGCCAAAAGGTCTGGATTTAAAGGAATGTTGTATGCTAATTTGAAGTGTTACTAGTAAATAGCATGGGAATAAATATATATTTCTGTGGAAGCAAAGAACTGTAGAGTAATATTGGTGTAGGTTAAAAGGTGAGGGAACAGTTGCACCATAAAGACAGAATTAAAACCCCTTGTAGGTTAATGACTTCCTCCTCCTATCTGTGCTACTGCCAGAGAAAACCCACTTAAATTATCTAGTTATCTAAGACAATTTAAAATCCTTCTACTGTCATGTGTGTGACCCTGAAATTTAAGTTCAAGCTTAGGCAGCTGGGTTCATTAATAAAATGATCACAGCTACGTGGAGGGCAGGAACTTTGTGGAAGCACACAGCTTCTGCCCGAACAAAACATGTACTCCTGGCTCCCAACATGTTGGTGGATCCAAATCCCCCTCCAGTGATGCTCATATACTTGTCTGGAAACAGCTGCGCTGTCAAGCCAGGCCATTAAAAAGCCTTTATGTAGATTGCCATATTAATGTTAAATGCACCACTTGAATCGTTGACACTGAACCATGTCACTCTGGCTTAAACATCTTTAAGTTTCCACTCATTACTTCTCTTGGCTATAAACACAGTTGGAATTTCTAAGCAACATGTCCACCGTCCTATTTCAAATCCCATCTGTATCCCACTTGGATTCATTAATGACAAGCATTCCCTTTTTACTTAGTCTGATCTCTTCTTCCAATCTTCTTGGGTGGGATGTAGTGTATGAGCTAAATTTTATGACAAGACCGGAGGCTCCTATTATGCTTTCTAATCTTGCTTTATTAGAATAGCAGCCAAGATAAGCAATAAAAACTACAGTTCCCAGAGGGCCAGAAGAACTGGGCCATGGGACTGTGAAAAAAACGCGAGAGTACAGTATCCAATCATGGTAGACCTAACAGATAAAGACACTAACTGACTGCGCAGCTGCCTCTTTTCTTGCTGCTCGCAGTCAGATAAGTGCCTTTATCATTGCTCTCAGCTGTTTCTTAAAGTTGTTTTTACTTTATTGATATTATTAGTTCTTGTGCCCGTTTTACTTAATATTCATTGCCTTTTGCGCGTTTTCGCGCTTCCGTTTTCACGCTTCCAGCGTGTTTATTTGTTTTGCACAAGCTCCCCCCCTCCCCTCGGAGCTCCCTTGGTCGCTCCCTTCGCCCGCGCGCCTTCGCGCTGCTTCTCCTTCCTTCACGCGTCTTCGCGCGCCCTTTTCTGACCGCCTCTCACCTTTACTGAGGCTTCCACCGTCCCCGACTCCTCCGCGCTTGCTGGTGCAACTTCCTCGTCCGTTCTGGGTCCCGGCTGCCGCTCGCTGCTCGGCCCGCCTCCAGTCACGCCCCTGCTGGCTGAATTAACCCACCCCTGCCTCTCCAGTATCTTCCCTTTGTTTTTGCTCGTTTTGCTCGTTTTTGCGCTACTTTGGCCATGGAGCATGACAGTTCTTCGGAGGAAGTCCCTGTTGAGGACTCTATTAATTTTAAAAAACATTTGAACAAATTTATTAATAACTCTGTTGAGTCAGCAGTCGAAGTGTCCATGAAGCGTATGTCCAAAAATATGGAAAATTCTATGTTAAGTGTCATGTCCAAATTACTGGCCCATTCTGCGGGGGAAAGCAGAAAGAAAAAGGTGGACCACTCTGCTAAGGCTCGTGCCTCAAAAACTGCGTCATTGGTTGGTGAGTCTTCCTCGCTTTTGACTGAGGACTTTGTGCCTCCCAGGCCTCCTACCAAGGAGGGGTTTGTTGGTTCAGAGGGCAAGCGCAAACAAAAAGATAAACACGCAGAGTCTCCTAAAAGAAAAATGGTCATTTCCACCATAATGGACACTGACGATGATGATGACGATGGTGATACTATGGATGACGCTGATAAATTATTTGATTTATTTGACGCAGTTGATCTTTCTTCTCCTCCTTCCAAATCTGCTAAATTAGATTCGTTTTCTTTCGACCCAGTCTTCGACTCTGAGGGTTTTCCCATGTTTGATCCCTCCACTATCCGTCATCCAAATTCTACGGAATGGTTCCCCTCCCATCATGTCGGAGAATATATTACGGCCAGATTGCGTCTTCCTCTGGAGACCTCAGTGAGATCCAGGCTCAAATCGGAGTGTCCCAAGCCAGCTCTTCCCGACAAAATCACCTTAGTTCCGTCCATAGATCAACCTCTTCTCACGTTCTTTTCTAAATTTGGCAAGGACCCTCGCAGAGGGGTTGACAAAGCGTGGTCCACTTGTCAAGACAAGTTGCTGGATGTCGTGGGCCCTCTCGCCCGCATCTTTGATTTGGCGGAGGCCGCACGTTTAGAAGGTTCGGAACTCTCGGCTGAAGAGATATCCATGTGGGCTCAACGCGCCTTTTGTCTCCTAGGCAATGCAAATTCCACCATTACTCATGAGCGCCGCAAAGGTCTCCTTATCAAGCTGGATCCTAAGCTCTCCAATCTTGCCCCTATGGATCCTGGTCCCAAAGCTAACGGTCTTCTGTTCGGAGACAACTTGGTCCGTGACCTCAGCAGATTTGTCTCCACTTTCGCCTCTTTGGATAAAGCCCAGCAAACTGTCAAAAAGGTTTTCGCCCCTCGGGTTTTTGGACGGGCCGGCAGAGGCAGGGGCCGCTCTTCCGGCCGTCCCTACAATCAAGGCTCCAGAGGTTCGTCCAATGCCAATCAAGACTACAAGCCACAATTCTATCCCCAACGTGGCCGTGGCTTCAGAGGCAGAGGTCAAGGAAACTATCGTCACAACAACCCCAGACAACCAGGTAAGCCTTTCTTCTTCCCCTCCTGTGGGGGGTCGCTTAAAACTTTTTCTTCCAAAATGGTGTGCTCTCAGTTCGGATCCCTGGGTCTTAAACACCGTACAAGGCTACCTGATCGAATTCCTCTCCCCCCCCCGTTCAGGCTTCCTTTCCTCCCCCCCTCGTTTTCTCCACTCTCATGGCCTCTCAGATTTCAAACGAAATCGAGGTTCTTCTTCAAAAACAGGCAGTTCAAATTTTTCCCTTCGACTCCTCCGGCTTTCTAAGCTCCATTTTTCTTGTTCAAAAGAAAAACAAGAAACTCCGCGCTGTCATCAACCTGAAGTGGTTCAACCAATTTGTGGTTTATCGCCATTTCAAAATGGAAACGATTTTACACCTCCGAGACACCCTTCGCCCACACGATTGGATGCTCCGCCTGGACCTTCAGGACGCTTACCTCACGGTTCCTATTCATCAATCCCAATGGAAATTTCTTCAATTCCAATGGGCAGGTGTCAATTACTGCTTCACTTCTCTTCCCTTTGGCTTGTCTTCCGCGCCATGGTGCTTCACAAAGCTCCTAAAACCCGTGGTCGCTTATCTGCGATCCCTTGGCATCAGACTGATAATTTACTTGGACGACATCCTCCTCATGAACTCCGACAAGACTTTTCTTCTTTCAGACTTACTCTTGACACAATCTCTCCTGTCCGACCTGGGTTTCCTCATCAACACGGACAAGTCGTCTCTCATTCCATCTCAGAAAATGGAATTCTTGGGTTTCCTGGTGGACTCTGCAGCGGCGTCTCTTCGCCTCCCCCTCTCCAAAGTTTCCAAAATCAAAGCGGAGATTGTTTCCGTTCTTCAGTCCTCTCTCGTATCTCTCCGATCCTTGGCGAGGATCGTCGGTCTCCTATCCTCCTCCATTCAAGCCATTTTCCCCGGTCCTCTCCATTATCGCGCTCTTCAGCGTCTAAAGATAAAGCACCTCAGACACGGTCTTGCTTATTCGGACCTCGTTTCCCTAGATCCAGAATCCCGCATCGAGCTCCAATGGTGGATAGACCATTTAGATGCGTGGAACGGCCGGACTATCTTCGCCACGGCCCCAGATCTTGTCTTAGAATCCGATGCAAGCCTATCGGGTTGGGGCGCCCGATGTGGACCAATCTCGACTGGAGGTTCATGGTCCGCCGAGGAGTCCAAGCTGCACATCAACTGTTTAGAGATGCTTGCAGGTTCCTTTGCGATCAAAAGCCTTTCAAAGAACAGGATCCGCTGTTTGATCCTCCTACGCATGGACAATGTTTCTGCGGTCCGCTATATCAACCATCTGGGCGGAACCAGGTCCAAGCCTCTGGCGGACTTAGCGAAAAGTCTGTGGGAATACTGCCTCGCCCATCACCTTTCCTTGTCAGCGGAGTACCTTCCAGGGGATCTCAATTCCGTGGCCGATTGGCACTCGCGATTCCTTCGGGATTCCAGCGACTGGAAGCTCTGTCCATCCGTTTTCCTCTCCCTCTCCTATCTTTGGGGACCTTTCTCTATCGACCTTTTCGCGTCCCGTCTCACCTCCCAATTGCCCCAGTTCTACAGTTGGCATCCGGACCCTATGGCCTTGGCGACAGACGCTTTCCTCCAGGATTGGTCTCGTCATCTGCATTATGCCTTCCCCCCCTTTCTGATGATCAACAGGGTTCTTTCTCAAATTCGTCGCCAGTCTTCGTCCCTGGTTCTTGTGGCTCCTTTCTGGCAGGCACAGGTTTGGTTTCCGGCCCTTCTAGAAATGGCGGTGGACTTCCCGGTCCTTCTTCCCTCCTTTCAGGATCTCCTACGCAATCCTCAAGGCGAGCGACACAGTCTCATTCTAGACAACACTCTAACCTTGTCGGCCTGGAAAGTTTCCGGCCTCCCCCTTCTAACGTCCTCATTTCACAAGAGGCTTCACTCTTTATCAGCCAGGCCTGGGACCCTGGCACCTCAAAGGCGTACAAATCCGCCTGGTCTCTTTGGGCAAGCTGGTGTTTGGAAAGGGACCTGTTAGACCTGGCATCATTGGCATGAGTCTCTCCTCCGTTTTTTCTGTTTGCCTCCTCTGTTTACGATGTTTTTGCTGGTATATGCTTTGGGCACTGTGCCACTGCTGATCAGTGCCACAGTGCAAGTGCTCCCTATGTGAAATTGCTGTATTGATTGACTTCCATGTTTTGGCTTATTTGGTTTACTATCAGTCCCTAGTAGAGTGCACCAGGAGTGCCAGGGCTTGTAAATACAAATGCTGCTAGTGGGCCTGCAGCACATGTTGTGCCACCCACAAGAGCGGCCTAGTAAAAGTATGTCTGAAGGTCTGCCATTGCCAGACCACGTGCAGTCTGACTGTCACGAGGACTGCGCAAGTACACCTACTTGCCAGTCCCTAAACCTTCCCTTAACTTCATGTTAGTCACCCCTATGGTAGGCCCACGGGCAGGGTGCATTGTAAGCATAAGGTAGGACAAGCCTGACAAGGTTGGCATGTCCTAATAGTGAATTACATCCATAGTCGTTTTTCACTATTGTAAGGTAGCCTGCTCTCCATCAGTTAGAATGGGCTGCCAGGATTATTAATGTTATAATCCTAGCGGGCTCGGGGGGCATGGTGCAATGTCGAGTTTGGTATCCCTGAACTCAGGGTTTAATAACGCATCCGTTTGTGTGGATGGTTTTTGGACTCTGTGTTTGAAAATAGCACTTTTAGAAAGTAGCTATTTTCTTGTCTAACTGTCTACCGGTCTCTGCTGGTTCTGGTGTGTGTGTGACAGGAGCTGGGTGGCTCCAGAGAGTCTGAATGAGTCAGTGTGGGATGAGTGGGGCATTTGCATTGAGAGTAGGGGAAGAGTAGCTCTTGATAGCCTGCCCTGCCTGATACAATGTTGGCTCCGCCCCCCTGCCAGGCGACTGATGACTCTGTGCTTGCCTGGGACTTTCCTGGCCCGCCTCCTGCCGGGCAGCTGATGGCCCTGCCCCTGCCAGTAACAATGCTGGCTCCGCTCCTGCTGAGCGGCTGAGGACTCTGCCCTGCCCAGTGAATAGGCCAGGTGCTCTGGCCTGGCAACACCCACAACAAACCCAGGATGGGGGGAAATTCCCCTGCATGGACAAAGGGATCAAAGCCAAAAAGGGGTATAAGAGAAGGACCCCTGAACCAAGAAATCAGATCACTTCTGACAAGGAAACCTGAACCAAGGACAAGAAGCCTGCTGATCTAAGGACTGCCTACCCCTTCTGCCAGAGTGCTGTTTGTTGGGGGAATCCTGCATTGCTTCTTTATTTTTGCCAAGGAACCAGGAGAGAGGAACTGTGTGTGTACTCTCACTCTTTGCTGAGAAAATCTCCAAGGGCTGGAAGAGTGCCAGTCTCCTGTTGAAGTCACAGGGCTAAAGGACTTCATCTGCTTAAAGTGCTATATGCTGGAATTTGTGAATCCAGCACCTCTGAAAGAATCCAGCAATCTCGACGCCGACGGACGCCGCCGAATCCAGCTCGACATCGTGAGTAACGGCTCCAGTGTCCCGCTTCCTCGACGCCGGCCGCCGGGCCCGATCGACGCCAGCAGCAACGCCAGTGAGTAGTGAGTTCGGCTCCAGCTCCAAGTGACCCCGTGTCTGCACCGCCGCTGATCGCATCGACTTCGAGCCCTCTCGACGCCGTGAGCGCTGCTCACTCTTGCAACATCGACATCGACGACGCCGTATCCTGCTTCATCCCGTGAGCGCTGCTCCCGCCTGACTTCGGTCGACGCCGCTGCAGATCGCCCCGACTCCGAGGCCCGATCGACGCCGAAGACGCGACGCCGGACATCTCGACGCCGCTGATCATCGAGTGCTTCACTTTTCCAAGGTACTGTGTCGTTGGGGTCTGTGCGACTCCGGGCTCGACGTAGCGCTCCTCGCGGTCGACGCCGAACCTTTGGATTAACTTTGCCTCGACGTCGTGTGACTCCCGTGTGGGTTACATTGTTGCCAAGAACTTTGATTTAGAGAAGAAGAGTTGCTTTTGATACTAAAGACTTTTGTGCTAAGAAGAAACCGTGCTTGAACTATTATTTTTCCTTCCAAGAGTATTTATTAAGATTGTGGTATATTTTTGTCGTTATTTGGTCTTGTGCTAAGCCTTATATAAAAATACTTATTTTTATAATACTACTGTGTCGTGTCCATTTGTAGTGTATTCACTTTATTACTGTATGTGGTCATAAATGCTTAACGCACTGCCTCTGAGATAAGCCTGTCTGCTTTGCCAAGCTACCAAGGGGGTGAGCAGGGGTTATCTAAGTGTGTGATCTCCTTGCCCTGACTAGAAAAGGTGTGTCCCTATTTGTCAGAAGTGTATACCTCTGCCAACTAGAGACAGCCGCTTCTAACATTGGTGGGTCAGCGGTGGGATTTTGAACTTTGCATTTATGACCCATGTGCAGTGATTAGTGTGCGCTACATAGTGAAAGCAGACCATAGCGCAGCCACAATCTGTTTTGGTTGGATATTCTATTTTTGTTCTCCGCTTTTCCTGAAGCTTGATTTTTGAAACTGCCAGTTTTAACCATGAGTGATACCGGAGTCACTCCCCTTGTTGTTGTTGTGGAGGAATTTGATAGAGCCAAGATAGGGACATACGAAAAGAAGCAACTGCAATACTTTTGCAAGCAGTTTCAAGTTCCTACCAAAGGCATCTCCCGGAAAGGAGACTATTCCAAAGCATTGGAGGCCTGGTTAGAGGCCAGAGACCCCTCTGCCCCGGTGGTGGTACCGACAGAGGAAGGGGAGGAGGAAGTGCCCGTGACTGGGCCTGTATCCCCTCCTGGCAGCAGTGTTTCCTCCAAAGGTCTTTCCCCTGAAGAAAGAGAAGAAAGGGCGAAGGAGCGAGCCTACAACGTGGAAATGGCAAAACTTAAGATAAATGGGCAGTTGGAGATAGAGAATGCAAGAGGCAGGAGAGAAGCTGATTTGGAGATCAAAAGATTAGAGTTTGAAAGAGAGAAGTTAGCTTTTGAGCGTGATACCAAGTTGAGGGAGTTGGAGCTCCAAGCTAAAAAGTTAGAATTGAATCCCTCTGGTGGCAGCGTCCCATCTGTGCCTGCAGAAAGTAGGTTTTATTTTCCTAAAGATGTGATCAAAGATTTTCAGAAGAATGAGGATATTGGTCAGTGGTTTAAAGCATATGAGTTAGCATTGTTGGCCCACCGGGTCCCTGAGAAGGATTGGGGAGCGGGGTTGTGGGGTCGCTTTGTGAATGAGGGAAGAGATACCCTGTTAGACATGCCTGTTGAGAATAGGACGTCTTATGCTCATATGAAAGATGCTTTAATGTTAAGGTATGGCCTCACCCCAGAAAAGTACAGACAGGCCTTTAGAGAATGTAAGAAGTTGCCTGGTACCACGTGGGTGGAGTATGTGTCATATTTTTGCAGAGCCATGGATGGTTGGGTAAAGGGCAGCAAAGTGGAAAGTTATGATGCTCTTTATGATTTGTTTGCTTGGGAGCACTTGTCTAATAACTGTTTTCCAGAGCTGCGCCAGCACCTTATTGATAGCAAGATATCTAACCCTAGAAAACTTGCTGAAGAGGCGGACCGCTGGGTCAGTACCAGGGTCCACAAGGGTCCAGTGGGAGACTCAGCCAAAGGTGGGCAGGGTCCCCAGCAGAAGAGTGGGGGGGACAAGGGTAAACAGAAGGAGTCCCAGAAAGGGCCCCAAAGTAATCCCCAAGGGAACCAAGGGAAAGGTTCCCAGCCTCCCCCTGTGAAGAAATCAGAGGCCCCGCCAGGTAAACCTGGTCATAGGGGCCCCCTGACCTGCTTCGTTTGTAAGCAGGTAGGACACCGTTTTTATGACCCTCAGTGTCCCTTGAAGAAGTCTGGTGCACTACCCAGTGCACCACCCCGTCAGTTGGCTAGTGTAGCTCTGGGAGGGGAGGAGATGGTTGCCCATGGTGGGGAGGGTCCCGCGGAGATGTCCCTGGTCTCTCTAGGAGACATGGAATTGGTCCCTCCACCCCCTCTGCCTAGTAACACTAAGAAATATAGGCAGTGGGTGACCATTAATGGCCATAGAGTGGAAGCTCTCAGAGACACCGGAGCGAGTGTGACAGCTGTCAAGTGTCACTTGGTGTCCAGAGAGCAGGTTGTTCCCCACGCATTCTACCCTGTGATAGCTGCTGACAACTCCCAGAAAGAGTGTGAGGTAGCTCAAGTTTCCTTTGAATGGGGGGGAGTTTCAGGTACTCTTCAAGTTGCTGTAAGGCCCGCCATGCCTGTTGATTGTCTCCTGGGCAACGATTTGGAAGACTCCCCTTGGGCTAAGGTGGAGAGGGAGACACATTTGAAAATGTTGGGTGTGCCAGAGTGGGTGTGTGCAACCACTCGATCCATGACAGCAAGTAAGGGTGTTGATGGGGTTCTGGAGCCTGAAAGTATGGCCCAGGACCCAGCGGTGAAGAGAAGAGGCAGGGGGCGCGGGAAGCCGTCCCCCGTAGTTCCCGTGGTCCAGGAGGAGGCAGACCTCGAGGGGGATGCCCTGGAACCCACAGGTGAACAAGTTGCCGAACTGGGAGACCTGCCCGAGCTGACCCATTGGCAGCAGGATGGTGGTCCCTCCAGGGAGGAATTCTGTGCAGAACAGAAAGTGTGCCCTTCTCTTGTGGGTATGAGGCAGCAGGCCTCAGCCCAAACCTCAGGTGATCAGTCAGGGTCACATTTTGTGTACTGGGAGAACGACCTCCTGTATAGCGAGCCTAAGGCTGCTGAGCCTGGGTCAGCCCGTGTGCTGGTGGTACCCCAGCGCTTCAGAGCCTTCCTACTGGGTTTGGCTCATGACGTTCCGTTAGCTGGACATCTGGGGCAGGACAAGACCTATGACAGGCTTGTCACCCATTTCTATTGGCCTCAGATGCGAAGGGATGTAGACATCCAGTGCAAGACCTGTCAGACTTGCCAGGCAAGTGGGAAGAGCGGGCGGAAGCAGAAGGCTCCCCTCCAACCTTTTCCCGTGGTCAGTACCCCCTTTGACCGGGTGGGGATTGACATTGTTGGGCCACTGGACCCCAAGACAGCCCTGGGCAACAGGTTCATCCTGGTCTTGGTGGACCATGCCACACGGTACCCGGAAGCCATCCCTCTCAGAACAGTGACTGCCCCCGTGGTGGGACGGGCGCTGATGGGTGTTTTCTCCCGAATGGGGTTCCCCAGAGAGGTGGTGTCAGACCGGGGCACCAACTTCATTTCCAACTATATGAAGTCTCTGTGGAAGGAGTGTGGGGTAACTTATAAGTTCACCACTCCTTACCACCCTCAAGGTAATGGGTTGGTTGAAAGATTCAACCGTACCCTTAAAGGCATGATCATGGGTCTTGAAGAACCAATGAGGCGTAAATGGGACGTCCTCTTGCCATGCCTGTTGTTTGCTTACCGTGAGGTGCCACAGAAGTCTCTAGGGTTCAGCCCCTTTGAGCTTTTGTATGGTCACCCGGTAAGAGGACCTTTAAGTCTGGTCAAAGAAGGCTGGGAGCAATCTCCCAGGAAACCTCCCCAGGATGTATACAGTTACATGCTGGCCTTTAGGAACCAGACTAGGCGCTTCAGGGATCTTGCTCAGGCAAATCTGGAGGCCAGCCAGGAGGAGATGAAGCGGTGGTACGACCAGAGGGCCACTCTGGTAGAGCTTCAGCCTGGACAGAAAGTTTGGGTCATGTCCCCTGTGGAACCTTGTGCGCTCAAGGACAGGTGGACTGGACCATTTGAGGTTGTGGAGAAGAAGAGCGATGTCACCTACCTGGTGGATTTAAAGTCTCCCAGGAACCCCTTGCGGGTCCTGCATGTCAACCGTTTGAAGCCCCACTTAGAAAGGTCCGAAGTGGGCATGCTCCTAGCTACAGATGCTGGAATGGAGGAGGAGAGTGAGCCTCTTCCTGACCTCCTGTATGCAAAAGAGCAAGATGGGTCAGTGGATGGTGTTGTCCTCTCTGACACACTGACCCCTGAACAACAGCAGGATTGTCGCCATTTGTTGGGGCAATTCCCTGATCTGTTTTCCTTGATTCCTGGTGTTACTCAGTGGTGTGTCCATGATGTAGACACCGGGGACAGCACTCCTGTCAAGCACAAGGCTTACAGAGTGACTGACAAGGTCAGAGCATACATCAAGGAGGAGGTCTCCAAGATGTTTGCCCTAGGGGTGGTTGAGTCCTCTAGCAGTCCTTGGGCCAGCCCCGTGGTCTTGGTTCCAAAGGCTGCAGCGCCTGGTGCTTCACCGGAACTTCGGTTCTGTGTGGATTACCGAGGACTCAATTCAGTCACCAAGACTGACGCGCACCCCATCCCCAGAGCTGATGAGCTCATCGATCGGTTAGGGGCTGCCCAGTACCTTAGTACGTTTGATTTAACGTCTGGGTACTGGCAGATCGCCTTGACCGATGGGGCAAAAGAGAGGTCAGCATTCTCCACACCAGATGGGCACTACCAGTTCCGGGTTATGCCCTTTGGGATGAAGAATGCCCCTGCCACCTTCCAGAGGTTGGTCAACCAGGTCTTGGCTGGGCTGGAGGATTTCAGTGCTGCCTACCTGGACGACATCGCAGTGTTCAGCGCCAACTGGGAAGAACACTTGTGCCACCTCCAGGAAGTGTTGTTGGCCCTGCGCAGAGCAGGCCTCACAATCAAGGCCAGTAAGTGCCAGATTGGGCAGGGTTCAGTGGTGTACTTGGGGCACCAAGTAGGGAGCGGCAAGGTGGCCCCCCTGCAACCCAAGATTGATACCATCCTGGCATGGGCACCACCCAAAACCCAGACTCAGGTGAGAGCCTTCCTGGGTCTCACGGGTTACTACAGGAGGTTTGTCAAGGATTATGGTAACATTGTGCACCCCTTGATTTCGCTGACTTCCAGGAAGCAGCCCCGACTTGTGAACTGGACTGACGCCTGTCAGACGGCCTTTGACACCCTGAAAACTGCAATGTGCACAGCACCCATACTCCAGGCACCCGACTTTTCGAAAGAATTTGTTGTCCAGACGGACGCTTCAGAGCATGGCGTGGGGGCTGTTCTAGCTCAGGTGAATGAAGAGGGCCGAGACTTACCTGTAGCCTTCATCAGCAGGAGGTTACTTCCCAGGGAACAGAGGTGGAGTGCGATAGAAAGAGAAGCATTTGCTGTGGTCTGGGCACTGAAAAAGCTGAGACCCTACCTGTTTGGGACTCACTTCCGGGTGCAGACAGACCACAGGCCCCTCAGATGGTTGATGCAGATGAGGGGTGAGAATCCAAAGCTGTTGAGGTGGTCCATTTCCCTACAGGGGATGGACTTCACGGTGGAACACCGCCCTGGCACAGATCACGCCAATGCTGATGGTCTGTCCAGATTTTTCCGCCTTAGTGATGAGGACTCCCTAGGGTAAGGGTAGTTCTCCCCACATTTCAGCTGGAGGGGACACGTGTTAGACCTGGCATCATTGGCATGAGTCTCTCCTCCGTTTTTTCTGTTTGCCTCCTCTGTTTACGATGTTTTTGCTGGTATATGCTTTGGGCACTGTGCCACTGCTGATCAGTGCCACAGTGCAAGTGCTCCCTATGTGAAATTGCTGTATTGATTGACTTCCATGTTTTGGCTTATTTGGTTTACTATCAGTCCCTAGTAGAGTGCACCAAGAGTGCCAGGGCTTGTAAATACAAATGCTGCTAGTGGGCCTGCAGCACATGTTGTGCCACCCACAAGAGCGGCCTAGTAAAAGTATGTCTGAAGGTCTGCCATTGCCAGACCACGTGCAGTCTGACTGTCACGAGGACTGCGCAAGTACACCTACTTGCCAGTCCCTAAACCTTCCCTTAACTTCATGTTAGTCACCCCTATGGTAGGCCCACGGGCAGGGTGCATTGTAAGCATAAGGTAGGACAAGCCTGACAAGGTTGGCATGTCCTAATAGTGAATTACATCCATAGTCGTTTTTCACTATTGTAAGGTAGCCTGCTCTCCATCAGTTAGAATGGGCTGCCAGGATTATTAATGTTATAATCCTAGCGGGCTCGGGGGGCATGGTGCAATGTCGAGTTTGGTATCCCTGAACTCAGGGTTTAATAACGCATCCGTTTGTGTGGATGGTTTTTGGACTCTGTGTTTGAAAATAGCACTTTTAGAAAGTAGCTATTTTCTTGTCTAACTGTCTACCGGTCTCTGCTGGTTCTGGTGTGTGTGTGACAGGAGCTGGGTGGCTCCAGAGAGTCTGAATGAGTCAGTGTGGGATGAGTGGGGCATTTGCATTGAGAGTAGGGGAAGAGTAGCTCTTGATAGCCTGCCCTGCCTGATACAATGTTGGCTCCGCCCCCCTGCCAGGCGACTGATGACTCTGTGCTTGCCTGGGACTTTCCTGGCCCGCCTCCTGCCGGGCAGCTGATGGCCCTGCCCCTGCCAGTAACAATGCTGGCTCCGCTCCTGCTGAGCGGCTGAGGACTCTGCCCTGCCCAGTGAATAGGCCAGGTGCTCTGGCCTGGCAACACCCACAACAAACCCAGGATGGGGGGAAATTCCCCTGCATGGACAAAGGGATCAAAGCCAAAAAGGGGTATAAGAGAAGGACCCCTGAACCAAGAAATCAGATCACTTCTGACAAGGAAACCTGAACCAAGGACAAGAAGCCTGCTGATCTAAGGACTGCCTACCCCTTCTGCCAGAGTGCTGTTTGTTGGGGGAATCCTGCATTGCTTCTTTATTTTTGCCAAGGAACCAGGAGAGAGGAACTGTGTGTGTACTCTCACTCTTTGCTGAGAAAATCTCCAAGGGCTGGAAGAGTGCCAGTCTCCTGTTGAAGTCACAGGGCTAAAGGACTTCATCTGCTTAAAGTGCTATATGCTGGAATTTGTGAATCCAGCACCTCTGAAAGAATCCAGCAATCTCGACGCCGACGGACGCCGCCGAATCCAGCTCGACATCGTGAGTAACGGCTCCAGTGTCCCGCTTCCTCGACGCCGGCCGCCGGGCCCGATCGACGCCAGCAGCAACGCCAGTGAGTAGTGAGTTCGGCTCCAGCTCCAAGTGACCCCGTGTCTGCACCGCCGCTGATCGCATCGACTTCGAGCCCTCTCGACGCCGTGAGCGCTGCTCACTCTTGCAACATCGACATCGACGACGCCGTATCCTGCTTCATCCCGTGAGCGCTGCTCCCGCCTGACTTCGGTCGACGCCGCTGCAGATCGCCCCGACTCCGAGGCCCGATCGACGCCGAAGACGCGACGCCGGACATCTCGACGCCGCTGATCATCGAGTGCTTCACTTTTCCAAGGTACTGTGTTGTTGGGGTCTGTGCGACTCCGGGCTCGACGTAGCGCTCCTCGCGGTCGACGCCGAACCTTTGGATTAACTTTGCCTCGACGTCGTGTGACTCCCGTGTGGGTTACATTGTTGCCAAGAACTTTGATTTAGAGAAGAAGAGTTGCTTTTGATACTAAAGACTTTTGTGCTAAGAAGAAACCGTGCTTGAACTATTATTTTTCCTTCCAAGAGTATTTATTAAGATTGTGGTATATTTTTGTCGTTATTTGGTCTTGTGCTAAGCCTTATATAAAAATACTTATTTTTATAATACTACTGTGTCGTGTCCATTTGTAGTGTATTCACTTTATTACTGTATGTGGTCATAAATGCTTAACGCACTGCCTCTGAGATAAGCCTGTCTGCTTTGCCAAGCTACCAAGGGGGTGAGCAGGGGTTATCTAAGTGTGTGATCTCCTTGCCCTGACTAGAAAAGGTGTGTCCCTATTTGTCAGAAGTGTATACCTCTGCCAACTAGAGACAGCCGCTTCTAACAGGACCTCAATCCCATTTCAGCCCCTCTGAATTTTGTCATTAATTTCCTCGCTTCCGAGGCAAGCGCAGGTAAGGCTTATCGCACTGTAAATCTCTATCGCTCGGCTATTTCCCTCAACCACTCCCAAGTCGATGGTAAACCAGTTGGTGCTCACCCTCTCATTTGTCGTCTATTGAAAGGTGTTCGATGTGCGAAACCACCGTTGGCTAAGTATACTTCTTTATGGGACGTTACAGTTGTTCTTAAATTGTTTACAAATTGGCCTGACAATTCTGTTCTTTCACTAAAAATGTTATCTGCCAAACTTACCATGTTACTGTGTTTGATTTCCATTAAGAGAGTTTCTGATGTTAAAGCTCTAGATGTTTCTGCTCGCCAATTTTCCCCTACAGGTGTACTGTTTCAAATACGCAGACGCACTAAAACTAATTTGGATTCAGTGTTTTACCCTTACTTCCCTGCTCAGCCCAAACTGTGTGTTGGACAATGTTTAAAAGTGTATGAGCAAAGGACCGCTGATCTCAGAACGCCCTCTCATTCTCAACTTCTTATTTCCTTTCGTAAACCCCATCTCCCTGTCTCCTCCCCTTCCCTTGCCCGTTGGGTCCGTTGGGTCATGTCTCTTGCCGAAATTGATGTCTCCATATTCGGAGCTCATTCGGCCAGGGGAGCCATGGCTTCTAAAGCCTTTTGGTCCGGCTCCCGGTTGGAGGACATTCTCAGATCGGCAGATTGGTCCAATGACAGTATCTTCGCATGTTCTATTGTAAACCTATTCATACTGTGGCTTCTGATGTTGTTAATATGCTTTGAACTAGCATAATAGGAGCCTCCGGTCTTGTCATAAAATGTAGATTTTCCTAGTGTTCATGACGGAAAGTCTTAATTTTATTAAAGACACGGAGGCGAGTATTATCCCGCCGCAACATTACTGACAGTTGTTTCTCCCTCCCTACAGCAAATCCAGCCTTGCCACCGGCTTCGTCCTAGGAGTTCTACTCTTCGACTGCTGAGGTCATCGCCTCCACGTCCTCCACTTCCAGTGCTTCCGGATCCTTCTCCTGGTGTCCTGTTCGATCTTCTCCCTTGGATTCCTCTAATGCAAGACTTATGTTCCTGGACTTTGGCTCTGTCCTTGATTTTGTTAATTTGTCCTTTATTCACTGACCCTTTATGACTTGCTCACAGCGAAAAGAGGAAGCTGCGCAGTCAGTTAGTGTCTTTATCTGTTAGGTCTACCATGATTGGATACTGTACTCTCGCGTTTTTTTCACAGTCCCATGGCCCAGTTCTTCTGGCCCTCTGGGAACTGTAGTTTTTATTGCTTATCTTGGCTGCTATTCTAATAAAGCAAGATTAGAAAGCATAATACTCGCCTCCGTGTCTTTAATAAAATTAAGACTTTCCGTCATGAACACTAGGAAAATCTACATTATGTGTGCTTTGTACCCCAGACAGAGTAAGGTTATGCATATCCCAACAACTCGAAAATTAGGTCCTTGCCCTCCTCTGTAAGAACACTAATTATCAGTCTAATGAATTTAAAATGTCATGTCTCCATATTTAAACGGTTTGCTTTCCCAGGTACTGCCAACATAGGGGTCCACAGGGGCCAACCATTTGGGTTTGATATCGAAAGAGCAAATGAAAATCAAGGCTGACCCACAAGGAAGCTATCCAGGATATGTCAATACCAGTTAAAACCTGAAGCAGCGGCAGGGATTTATTCTGTAATAGCTGATTTGATTACGCAAGGGGTTCTGGTGCTTATTGTCAGAAGGCGTAACACCCCAATTTTTAAGATACACAAAGCAGTTAAGGCTAACATGTAGAGATTTGTCCAAGATCTGAGGGCAATTAACATTGTGGTCATCCCAAGCTTCCCTGCGATACTCCACTCACCACAAACCTTTTCAGTATCGCCGGAGCGCCCAATGGTTCACCTTGATAGACTTCTTTTCTGCCTGATTTTCTATCCCTATACACATAGTCAGTTCCTCTTCTCATTCTGAGGATGTCAAAATTCTTGGTGATTCACAGAGACTTTGTCAACCTTTTCCCAAGCTCAAAGGAAAGATCTGAACATGTTTGTTTTCACTTGGGATACTACTTTGGTTTAATATGTTGATGACTTGTTGTTGACATCAGTTACTCTAGATCACTGCAAGCAGGACTTCATCTACCTCCTCGCTGAAGTGTCCCAGAAGGGACAGGATGCTTTAAAAGCAAAACTTCAGTTTTATCTTCCTCGAGTACTGTACACTGGTTTTGAACTCTCTGCCAGTGAACCTCACCTATCCCACATACAAGTTGAAGTCATGTGTAAATTACCCATCCCATTGTCCGTTTCTCAGGTGAATACCTTTCTGGGCTCAAATCCCTTTCAAGATTCTGCCAGAAAAGGTACCCCAGACCTATTGAAGTGTTCTAGAGAAGCTAAAAATGCATTTGTAAAATAAAACAAGTTTACATTTCTGTGCTCCTCCAGGGCTTCAGATTATGCTAAACCCTTGAAATTGTCCTGTCACGAATGCAATCATTTTGCCCTTCGGGTGCTGGTCCAGGACCAAGGACTTGAAAAGTTCCACCCCCGCCTGGCTGTTACAGACCTGATGTGAGTCATCTTGCTAAGTCAGGTTGGGGGATAGTTTGTGAGTGCCAGCAACCAAATTGTGTTTGTGGGTCGAACTGGTGTGTGACACTGTGCTAGAGACCATACATTTTGACCCCCCCTCCTCAACCCGTATGAATAGACTTGCCACGGGTATGGGGTGTATGAAATGCAACATCAAAATGTGTGCGCTCACTTCATGTGCAGATCTTAAGCCAATCGCTGGCTGCCACAAGAATGGGCTTGAATATGGCACACTAGTTCTGTTTTATATGTTATTCGACATTCTGCCATTCGCCCTCTCCAGAGACTGCAAGTGAGATTTCTGAAGAGAACAGATTGTTTTACCATTCTCTTTCTAATGTATGGAGAAGGGCAGTCTATTAGACACACTAGAAGCAATGATGAAATATTGGAAGAAGTTAGAAACTCAACCAACATTGCACTGGAACTGATTACGGATCATTTAGCTGGCCTAAAAAACATGCTCCTATGGAATCGAAAAGCCTTTGATTACCTCCTGACATCAACATTGGAACATCTAAACTATAATAGAGGCCGAGTGCTGTACTTACCTCCTCAACACCTCACTTAGAATACATGTCCAAATAGACCACATTAAGGGTAGTGCAAAGAGACATACAACTCAGAACCACATTCTGATTGTGTTTTTTTAACTCTTTCTATTGGAGTTTATAAAAAAATACAGAGTCCAGCAGTAAGATTCTCTGAGTAAGGGATCACAAAAGTGAGCAATGACTAGTCTATACAGTATTGAGAAAGTTATCATTAGCATGCTTGTACATTCCGATAGCAGGAGGTTTAGGAGTAGATTTTTAAAACAGAAGTACATCACCAACAGAAAAAATCAGCAGAAATTAATTTATGTACCCAACATAATGTTATCCTTAATCGGGGGCACGAATCGGGACAGGGGCAGGTCAGGCTATGTACTGGAGTACCTTTTGGGTAGTGGTAGGCGCATTACGGTGGCTGTGAAAACCGTGCCATGACTTTTTTGACGGTTAGCTCTGCTCCTCTGGTGGCCGGGTGGGGGGGGGGGAGGGCGGCGGAAATGGAAGGACTGGGTTTGAGGTGCACTTGGAGAGGCGAGATCATGTAAGGGCATGTTGAGGGAGGCAACCAGGCCTGTTAGGCTCATGGTGGGATTTTGTTGTGGACATAAATTGTATAAAGTGTGTTAGAAGAGTGTCCAATTCTTGTGACATTGTGCACTTGCATAGGTGGCGTGCTTCTTCAGTCAGAGCATAGGGCCTCACCCTCTGCATTCCCCCATTTATGCATTGCACTGTACCATTGCTGCTATCGGCTGAGCAAAAGGGGCCCTCCACTGAAGAGTAGGCATCCGTTTAGCAAGCAAGAGCGCCATGCCTGTGAAGCGTGTCCTCCCCTTATAGCGCTTCTTTTACTTAAATATGCCTAAAGCGCAGGTCTCCCAGATACAAATGCTGGGGAGTGCCGTAACCTCCCGCAATGCATCATGTATTGCCCACTAGTAGGTCACAAAGACCCGACAGGACCACAGCATGTGGCAGGGATCTGCATCCCCCGAGTTGCATCAGGGGATACTAAGGTTCGCTGTGGGGAAATAGTGGTTGAGCTGTGAGGGGGTCAAGTGGGTCAGTGTAGCGTGGAGAATTGTATACTTTTAAATCAGCATTTCTGGACACCTGTTGTAGAAACGCTAGAGCATGTTCCCATTCAGTGTTATTCAACACCCTCCCCAAGCCATCCTCACATTTATTTTGTTAGGGCCCTAGGGATGCGCCAGTGAGGTTGCATATCGCCTTATAGAGCCATGTGACCAGATGATGGACTTTACCCATGGTGAGTAGTGCTTGGAGGGTGATATGGATGGACCAGAGAGTCTGATATGTGTTATGCAGTTGTTGGTAAGCAAGTTATCATCCCAGTGGGAAGTCATAGTCAGTCTGGTGTTGGTCAAAGGAAAGGAGGTGCCCATCTGGAAAAAGGTTGCCAATTGTGACAAGCAATTGGTTCTGCCAACTATGCAGTTCTGCAGGTGAATATGTGCCTGGAAAGCGTGGAAGGACTACTAACGGGAATGCCGGTGCATACAGGGAGATGTTTTGTGTGAGGAGAAGCACCCTGGCAATGCATTTACAAGTCATTTGTACTTGCAAGAACTGTGGGGAGTACGTTATTACTTTGGGAAGCAAGAAGCCTCTAATCATGGTCGACGTAATTGGGCTCAGCCCGTGATAGGTCTCCTCTAGATTGTGTTCTGCTACCCGTCAGGCTACCAATTTAAGTTGCATCACCAGGTAATAGGCTTCAAACGATGGGGCACCTAGACTTCCATGTCCAGTTGGCATTTGCAGTTTTTTCAGGGCTATTCAGTGGCGTTTGTTTCCCCAAATAAGATCTCCTAATAATGTACCTATGTCGTGAAAGAAATGCAGGGGTGGAACCACGGACAGGTTTGCAAAGTATTCCAGGAGCCGAGGTAAGAACACCATTTTTGATAGGGCTGTCGTTCCTATAGTGGCCAGCGGTACCTTCTTCCAGAATTGCACTTGCGACTTTAATGCTGTCAGTGTGGTTCGCAAGTTGCTGTCAAAGAGGTCTACCAGGTAGTGATAGAGGCAAACCCCTAGGTACCAGAAGGCAGTTTCACAACAGTTAAGCAAAGTCACCCCAGGCATATCTCTCGCCGGGCCGAGCTGGGACTGAGTGGAAAAAAGGAGGACTTTACTCAGTTGACTCGGAGGCCTGCTACACGGGCAATGGCATGGAGCAATTTATATATGGGGGACAGTCGATGTCTCGGAGATACAGGAGAAAATCATCGGCACAAAGGAATACCACAAGCGTTCTGTCCACTAGGGGGATTCCCCAGGTTTAACCATCTCTCTGCAACAGGATGGTCAGCAGCTCCATTGCCAACTCAAATAGCGGGGGTGATATGGGGCATCCTTGCAGAGTGCCGCATCCCATAGGAAAGGTAGGCGAAACCAACAGACTCAAGCGGACTTGGAAGAAGGGGTTTGTATATAGTAGCCGCATGTACACCAAGAGGTGCTTGCCCACTTCCATCTGAGTCAGGACCCGGAAAAGATAGTCCCAGGTTAAATAGTCAAACACCTTTTTGAGGTCCAGTACCAGGCATGCCGGGTGAGGGAATTGCTCCTGTGTGATCCTGGACATGAAACAGGTGCCTGAAGATGTGAGAGGTACTGCACCCCGTGACAAATCCATTTTGATCTGGGTGTATGAACTTTGGAAGAACCTGAGCATATCTGTTGATTAACATTTTTCCCAGGATTTTGTCAGCTTTTCCTAGTATGGCAATAGGCTGGTATGAGGACAGACAGGTGGGGGTCTCTATCAGGATTGGGAATGGATACCAACAGGGATTCCCAGAGGAAAGGTGGTAACTCCCCAGACTTAGGGCATAGTTAAATATCTCCACTAAACAGGGCTCTAAGCTGCTGACAATAGTTCTGCAGTACTCTACTGGTAATTCATCCATACCTGGGATTTTATTTTTGGCAAGTTCCCGAATTGCTTGTTTGACATCTGCAGCTGTGCTCACAGCATCTAGACTGTCTCTCTGAGTGGCAGGTATCCTAGGGAGGGTAAGATTTCATAGGAACAGATCCTCAACATTCCCTGATTCCCAGTGGTGCCTCTTATGTGCCAGAGTAATACTGGTGAAACGCCTGCAGAATTTTGTGTTGGACATGTAGTGTAACACCAGATTGCGAGACGAGGTCCAGAATGGACTCTGACGATGTTCCTGGCAAATCAGCCATCCAAGGAGGTGGCCATATTTTTCACCCTCTCTGTGGGTCTAGGCCATATAGGCACCAAGATTAAAGCACCTTAGGTGTTCCAAAAGTGCAGTGTGATGGACTTTGGCCCTTATTAGTTCTGCGCTGTGGGCAATCTCATGCTCAGCTGCTCTTTCCAATGACAGCAAGCATCGCTCCACCTCCTTTATCTCCTTGTCAAGTGTCCTGCTAACCACCACTATCTCCTGTATGCAAATCCCCTTTGTTACCACCTTGAAGGTGTCCCATTCAATTGTCCTAGTAAAGGATGAGCTGTGGTTTTCAGCAAAATACCTTCCTATGTGGGATTCCTGGGAATACCTGAAGACAGGATCTTCCAGGCACACTTGGGTAAGTCACCACATAGGTGTCTGTAGGCATGATGCATTCCACTGCAAATCAACTACATGGGCATCATGATCAGAGACAACGCACTCATGGTGTTACTTAGAAATATTTATTTAGAATATTCCTTACAGACGTGTTTCAACGTGATGCCTTCTTCCGTGCTGGGAATGCAGATGTCATGTTACACAGTACCTGATTGGATTCCATGTTATAACCATCATTCTGATTGGCTGATGTCTGGCCATTGGGAGGACTGTCAAAATCTTTTGATTTACTTGTTGCGGTCATCATGCCGGTCCGGTGCTGCGTTGTCGTCTGACATTGTGCAAGTTTTGTTAATGTCCCAATCACCCCATCCTCCCCGATGGGCCCATACCGATGACAGCCACAGCACCTTACATCTGTCACTGATAAAACAATTCACACAGTCCTTCCAAATGTTGGTGCCCCGCATGGGTAACAGGTTATGTGTGCAATTTCTACCCCCAAGTTATAGCTGTTGGATGATCCACGACGATATTCCCATAGCCATTGGCATATTTTATTATATATTAATAATTAATAATAACATTAACATTGATTTAACTTTATAGTTAGTACATAAAAATTCAACGTGATCTTATTAGATCTTAATAATAATAATTTAACATGCATGTTAATGTATAATTTTAAATATTATTACTCATGTTAATATATAGCATTATATATTAACATGCATGCTACTATTAATATTTTACTTGCACCGAGAAGCAAAACATCTCATTTTTTGTGTGGTCAGTCGTTTCCAAATATCAACGTGTAGTGGCTTGGAGCAGCTACCCAGGGTAGCCTTCGTGGTTGTAGAGTGCATAACAAATTAAGTGAACTGAACAAACACAAAAAAACACAAAGCAATGTTACTCCTGTGCCAAATAAAGAGAGCCATAGAAAAGCAGCCAAGGCAACATAAAAAGAAGTGCTTAGGCTCTGCCAAGCCTCTTTTAGAAGCATGACTGTTTAAAGCTCGGCAAACTATTTAGGATGCTTTTCTCTCACAGCCAAGCACTGCAACATGTGGACTTTCCTATCATTTCCCACCCTCCTAATATTGTCTGGAGTCAGAGTGGAATGTGCATCTTCTGTTCTCATCCTCATTACCCAGGAGAGCCCTTAACTCGCTGTGCTCTCAGTGTTCCAGATTTAGAACATTTTAAAAGAATTCTCCAAATGCAGTCCCTCCAAACTGGTAGCTGCACACAATTATACTTAAGCCGACCTATTTAATAAATAGACAGAACTCAGTGACATATGCGTATTCCGAAGAATGGATTGCAGAGTTTAATCCAGGCATATGTTTTGATGATCATGACAATAATATTACAATTATATTTTCGGTGCTCTGAAGCAGCTACAAAGGATGTGTCGTTCACAAAATACAAAACACGGTACCGCTGTTGTGCGAGCTCTTTTTCGTCAATATCTCAAAAACAGTTCTACAGAGGGAGAAGGTTTTCGGTCAGCCCTCTTCAGCAGTTTTGAATGTTTGCCATTGGTTTAATGGGCTGTCTGTCAAGTGTATGTAACGTTGCGGATGGTTACATTGCTAAGAACTAGGGGTTGGTGAGAGAGCTGTGCATAGCATTTTTCACATTCGCTTCCCCATTCATTCTCCTCCCTGCCATCCTCAGACTGGCTTTCATTTTTACGTCCTCAGTCTTTGCAGCGTAAAACTCTTAGGGCCTCATTTATTAACTTTTGCTGTAGTTATGGGAGCAGATGGTGAAGAAATGGAGGATCCTTCTATAGAAACACAGCAAAGACTAGAAGAATACTTTGGAAAACAGGTGAACATAGTCATGCATCAGCATACGTTTGATTTGCAGCCACAAAAGGCCACATGAATCAATAGACCAGTTTTAACAAGCTAAGAGATTTAGCTATATGATGTGACCATGACTGATCAGAGATCAATTGATTGTGCAGTGCAAAACCAAAGAATATAAGAGAAGTTATGGGCTGAGAGAAACCACCATTGCAAGAAGCAATTGGAATAGCGAAAATCAGATTCTTGCTTGAGGAAAATGCAATAGATTAAAGCTAGACATGAGGAGGAATTCAATGTGGTGAAAGAAAGAGAGGGACCTAAAAGATTTGTAGAGACTTGGATGTGAAAGGAAGACAGGGTGCGGAGAAGACAAAGGAGAAGGCAAACAGCAGTGACAATGAAACAGGGTGTAAAGGGGGTTATAGATTTGAAAGCATGATATGAAAGTATGGGACACACTGCATATTACAAAGGCTGTTTTGTTGGGGATAAAGACTGTTGGAAGTGTGGGAAGATGGGACATTTGGCAAGGGTATGCAGAGACTTTTAAATGTACTTATTTATTTTTTATTTATATCAATGTAGCATATTCCAATCAATTGATATATAAATATTCATGCACAGTGTATATAGTTAAAAATACAAATGAAAAACAAAAAAAGACAAAAAGAAATAAATAACATAGGGGCTCATTACAATGGTGGGTGGACATCAGTCCGCCTGCCATCGTTGTGGTGCTGGGACCGCCCGCCGTTAAGGCGGCGGTCCCGCTGAGTGATTAGGATGTGCCCACCACTATGGCGGGCGCATCGAGGGCCCTGATCATTGTGGACGGTGCTTCTGGCTGCTGCACCGTTCGCAATGCCAAAATGCCACATAGTGCATTTCCATGCACAAAGTGGCAGCCACCACACGGTGCCTGCCCGTCTTGTGCATGGAAATGTAGGGGTGATCCATGGGTACCCCCATGCACATACACCCTCCCACCTCACAGAGGAGGCCCGCAACGGGCTCAGAACCCAGCCTCTACCAGCCTTACCATGGTGGTTCCATCACCATGGAAAGGCTGGCTGACACCAGCATTGTAATCTGGCGGGAGGAGCCTGCTAGGCACCGCTGCCATTTTACCCATGCAGACTGCTCTGCCAGGCAATCGTGACGATTGCCTGTGGCGGAAGCGTAGAGGGCCGTGTTTGTGACTGCCGTGGTCACAAAGCGATTCCCCCCGCCATCCTAATGTGGTGGGGGAAATGGGAGTCAGATGATAAAGGGATAGCACCGCCGGCCTGGCGGTGGCAGTCCCTCTGCCATCGTAATGTGCCGCTTAGTACAATAAACTGTGCATATCATGTATATTCAATACAAAAACCAAATGGCCCCAATGATCTAGCATCACCCTTTCCGCATTCTATTCTCAATCCTTGTTTACTTCGGATGTTTGTACCTCCCAGATTTTATCAATTTTTTCTAAGGATCCTGTACGTTTATCGTACAGCACTTCGTAAGCATGTACGTTGTGCATCTTGTTAATCCACTGTGGGAAAGTGGGGATCTTATCTGATTCCCAGTTTGCTAAGGTCAGCGATCTAGCCACCAGCATTGGAATAAAGAATAACTGTTGCTTTATAGTAGGAAGGTCTCTTTCTCAAACTACTAGCCCAAAAAGAGCTCCATATGGATTTGGCACAATATTTACCCTTAATGTTGAGCTAGCTTTCATAAAAATATCTTGCCAATAATCCCTTAGATGGCTACAGGTGAAAAAAGTGTGGAGTCAGTCGCCATTCCTATCATTGACCTGAAAAAATCAAATTTGGCTCCACCTCATGATAGAGTTTATGCAGTTTCGCTGGGGTATGATACAGTAGCCATTTGCTATAAAATGACACTCTTCTTAGATTAGCAGCTCTAGTAGTAGTAGTAGTAAAATACTTTATGTGGTTATGAATAACCATCAAAGTGTACACAACCAAGTACAACACAAATACTAACACCTAATACATAGAAAACAATACATATCAAACTCATTTAACAATCTATATAAACAAGATAACAATATCACAGCTTTCGCTTTAAAATTACAATTCGTCAACACCTCTTGAGAAGGCTACCTTGATCAACTCATGTACTTAAACAACATTTCTCTAGGCGGTAAAAATATATAATAGATTCATAAAATGACTAAGCAAAGTACAACAAATACTAATGTGCGAAATAGTTTAAGATATATATTTCATTAAAAACACCAAAATAAAAACAAGTATTTATGGGCTCATAATTCTCTTTACCTGAGCAGCGTTAACATACTTATCATCTGTACAGTTTTGCAGAACAACATCCTCTTATAGACGTTTAAAGGCAGTGCAATAGAATCATAAAGTGGCCATGGATAGTGCATATATACAAACAGCAATTCAATAAGAGAGGCATATTTGGTTAGCAATATCATCAGTCAATAGCATTTAACATTTTTGTTCTCTTAAACCACACTGCTTGTACAAATTTGCCAACCACAAATACTAAGTTTTAACCTCATGCGCGCGCCGGTTATTCCCGCTGCGCGCGGAAGTTTTAAAAACCCCGCGGTTCATGACGAGCTCAGCTCAGCTCGTCATGAGCGCACGGCAGGTAAAACTCATGACGAGCTGAGCTCGTCATCAGCCTCGAAGGGGTTAACGTTGTGTCACTGTTTAAAATCCTAAAAGCTTCCAAGCGACTATGAGTGCCCATGTCACTCTGTACATAAAAACATTATAAGTTTCTCATCTTCATTACTCAATCTTCATGCAGGACAGATGATAAAGTCTTGATTTGTACACCACTTACTTGTGAAAGACCTTACAAGAAGAGTTCCGAAACAAAATTGTATGTACAAATTCCTAGTTAGAGGCGGGAATATTAAATCTAAGAACTCTTCAAACACTGTAAAATGCCTAAAATATAAAAAAACATAGTATTTGCAGTTCCTCTTGAGCAGTTCAATATGTATTGGTCATTCATGTAGGCCCATTATCGGTCTTTTATCAATTTGTGGCTGTTTAGGGTTTTACTGATAGTAGTAGGGTCATCCTATAGACTCCGCATATCAAGCTTACAAGCCACACTGAAACAGATTTAACCCATGGTATATTCCTGGCTCCTGGGGATTTTAATAGATCTGTCAGTGAGTCTTTGAAAACTCTAATTTCTGATGTGGTCCAAAGTCGTATCCAATATGCTAAAGTTTTCAAAACACCCAGGTCGGTAACTTTTTCATCTCACCATAAAAATACATAGGGATAAGAGGTAAGCTGGATGGTAAACCAAGTAATTTCCTAATGAAATAATTTTCAGCAATTGTCAAGGAATGAGAGTTGGCACAGCCTCAAATCTCTGCACCGCTTCCTATGCTATAGCACAATAAGTTTCCAGGGTAGGAGAAATGATGTGCAACATGGTTTGGTTGTAAAACCTTAAGATAGCATTAGAACTGTGTTCAATTAATATTGTACAATTATTCAATTGACTTGTCCACCTTAGGTTGTTCATGAGTCTAACACCTAAATAATTGCAATTACGTTCTCAATCAAGAGCCTCACTTTCTACATAAATAGTACAACTTTTCTTTTTGGTCTTCTCAAACACCATGTACTTAGGGGCAGATGTACAAGCCCCTTGCACCTCTTTCACGCTGCCGTTGCGTTACTTTTGTGACGCAGCGGTGGCGCAAAGCCAGCGCCATGCTGTGGGGTATTTACAACATGATGCATCTGGGAGATGCGTCACGTTGTAAAGCTCTGCGCCACATGTAGGCATTCTGGCGCAGGGGGAGGGGCGTTCCGGCGCAGGAACGCCTCCTAAAAGTGGCTGAGTGAAAACTACAAGATTTCACTCAGTCACTTTTAAGGCCATGCTGCTTCAAAACCCTGCGCCTGCTTGAAGCAGGCGTAAGGATTGACGCAGCATGTTGGGAATAGGGGCACCCCGAGCCTTGCTGGAGCTGTGTCGCGCTTGTGACGCAACTCCAGCAATGCGCCGCCTTTCCGACGGGGGATACATCATGCATCTGCCCATCCGAGCGCCACAGTGCGCCGCATTGTGAATGCGGCGTATCAGTGGTGGCGCACGGGTGGGCAGATGCGTCACAACTCTTCTGGCACATCTCTGCTGATTAGCAGAGATGCGCCAGAAGTCATAAATCTGCCCCTTAATTTTACTTACATTTAATTCTAGGCTTCTGGATTTACAAGAGCTTAAAAATAGATATAACAAGAGAGTTGTCTGCAAAAAGCAGAATTGGTATCAAGCCAGGAATCTGGTACCATACCACCACCAGCTATGGCATTTGATAATACATTTAAGTGTATATGGACCAGATCAAGTGTTCAGATTTGTACAGGTCTCCATATTTTAACCAGGCCTGGGGCTTTAGGAGATTTCAGCGAGTCAATCGCTCTAGTTGTATCTTTTAAACTGAAAACAACAGGAGTAGTGGGGTCCAAAGCTAAAGGAACATTAGAAGTATCACTACATTTCAAATCGTGTGAGTCCCCTGAAGCATAAAGAGCAGAAAAATGTGCCACCCATTTATCCGGGGGAATATTATAATTATGTGACTTGGACTTATCCAGCTTTTTTTGGGCCTCAAGACACCAAAACAGTCTAGTATCATTAATTTTACTGGCATCCAGGGTATCTTGCCATAATTTATTGTCCCAATTCTTTTTTGCCTTGGTCAAAGTTGTCTTATAGGTAATTCTTGCTCTCTTAATGCTAGTGAGATCACCCTCAATTATAGCCTTCCTCAAAGCTAGCTTCGCTACTTTACATACTTGATCAAACAATTTTTTCGGCCTTAGTGGGATTAGAAACCTCATTAGAAATATCTTTATAAAAAACTTTTTGTTGCCCGTCAAAAAAGCCAATATGTGTATTTAAAATAAGAATTTCGTCCTCACTAAGCCCTACATATGTCTCTAAAGGCCAGATGTATGACCTGCCAATTTATAGGTCACAAATTGCAATGCATTTCCGACTCGCAATTTGCGACTCACAAATTGGGATGCAGAGCAATGTCTGAGACACTGTTTGCGATTCCCAATGGGGTGGCAAATTGCATGCTTCGTTCACATTAATGAGGCAAGCCCAATTTGCAACCCCTTTGGAAAGGGCTGGCACTCCCACGGATGGTGAGCTGCTGGGGTCAGGAGACCACCATGTCTGGGATTGCTTTTAAATATAGCAGATTTTATTTTTAATGGAGCCCATTTTCCTTAACAGAAAACGGGACGCATTTAAAAAATAAAAATGAAACTTTTCAGTTTCAATTTTTAAGGGCAGGCAGTGGTTCCTGGGACCAATGCCTGCCCTTAAAAAATATTTTGAGAGCCACTCACATAGGGGAAGGGTACCTCTCACGACCCCTTCCCGTTTGCGAGTGGTCAACTGCGACTGTTTTGCAACCGCAATTGCAGAACAGTCATACATAGCTTAAGGAGTTGCTTTTAGGAAGGGACGCACTTGGAATGCCCCTTCCTAATAGGGAGTTGCTAATCCGGTTTTGCGAGTCGCAAATTGATTTGTGACTTGCAAAATAGGATTAGTACATGGGCCACAGGTTTTTTGTGGGTGCAAGCGTGTCTAATAGCCATATGCACCCGCAAAAAAACTTAGTACATCGGGCCCGTGTGCATTACAAAAAGTTTGTAAATCTGCATATATAATTTTTGGTTTGACATTACATTCAGCCAAGAGACATAACACAATTATTTGTTACAAGAGGGGCTAGCACCATAGTTGTGTAAAGATTTTTACCTTGCCCCAGAGAATCACTAATCAAAATTGCTTCTAATGAATTATGATCACTATCAATTTGGTTTACCCCTTTCATGTCATCCAGAAATAGCCATAGTCTCACGTCAACTAGTCAATAACACATGTACAATCCTCTCTTTTAAATGTTACTGCTCTATTGGGGTCAGAAGAAGTACGCACAATGCCCCTACTAATTGTTAAAGACTCTAATTCTAGTGTGAGATTTGAAAAAAAAGTTGGCTTAATAGTGGAGGAATACCCCATATTTCATCCTCCTCTATTGTATCTCATTTAAATAGAGTGTTGGGGACGCTGGAATCTTTGCTCACCTGCCGTGAGGGGAACGGCTGCTGTTGTTTCTTCTGCCCTCGCCTCGCCTTCATCTTGCTGTGCAGCGCGAGTGAGACGCCGTGAGGGGAACGGCCGTCGCGCTTGCACCGCCATTGTGCCTGCAGCCACCGGGGGTCAAAACTACACCTCCCAGGTGCCCCGGCGGCTGAGTCGCGTCCCTGACGCCACCTCTGCGCCCGGAGGCGCCTGAAAAGAGAGGAGCGCCGAGCGCTCTTAGGGACGCTGGAATCTTTGCTCACCTGCCGTGAGGGGAACGGCTGCTGTTGTTGTTTCTTCTGCCCTCGCCTCGCCTTCATCTTGCTGTGCAGCGCGAGTGAGACGCCGTGAGGGGAACGGCCGTCGCGCTTGCACCGCCATTGTGCCTGCAGCCACCGGGGGTCAAGACTACACCTCCCAGGTGCCCCGGCGGCTGAGTCGCGTCCCTGACGCCACCTCTGCGCCCGGAGGCGCCTGAAAAGAGAGGAGCGCCGAGCGCTCTGAGGGACGCTGGAATCTTTGCTCACCTGCCGTGAGGGGAACGGCTGCTGTTGTTGTTTCTTCTGCCCTCGCCTCGCCTTCATCTTGCTGTGCAGCGCGAGTGAGATGCCGTGAGGGGAACGGCCGTCGCGCTTGCACCGCCATTGTGCCTGCAGCCACCGGGGGTCAAGACTACACCTCCCAGATGCCCCGGCGGCTGAGTCGCGTCCCTGACGCCACCTCTGCGCCCGGAGGCGCCTGAAAAGAGAGGAGCGCCGAGCGCTCTGAGGGACGCTGGAATCTTTGCTCACCTGCCGTGAGGGGAACGGCTGCTGTTGTTGTTTCTTCTGCCCTCGCCTCGCCTTCATCTTGCTGTGCAGCGCGAGTGAGATGCCGGGAGGGGAACGGCCGTCGCGCTTGCACCGCCATTGTGCCTGCAGCCACCGGGGGTCAAGACTACACCTCCCAGGTGCCCCGGCGGCTGAGTCGCGTCCCTGACGCCACCTCTGCGCCCGGAGGCGCCTGAAAAGAGAGGAGCGCCGAGCGCTCTGAGGGACGCTGGAATCTTTGCTCACCTGCCGTAAGGGGAACGGCTGCTGTTGTTGTTTCTTCTGCCCTCGCCTCGCCTTCATCTTGCTGTGCAGCGCGAGTGAGACGCCGTGAGGGGAACGGCCGTCGCGCTTGCACCGCCATTGTGCCTGCAGCCACCGGGGGTCAAGACTACACCTCCCAGGTGCCCCGGCGGCTGAGTCGCGTCCCTGACGCCACCTCTGCGCCCGGAGGCGCCTGAAAAGAGAGGAGCGCCGAGCGCTCTGAGGGACGCTGGAATCTTTGCTCACCTGCCGTGAGGGGAACGGCTGCTGTTGTTGTTTCTTCTGCCCTCGCCTCGCCTTCATCTTGCTGTGCAGCGCGAGTGAGACGCCGTGAGGGGAACGGCCGTCGCGCTTGCACCGCCATTGTGCCTGCAGCCACCGGGGGTCAAGACTACACCTCCCAGGTGCCCCGGCGGCTGAGTCGCGTCCCTGACGCCACCTCTGCGTGTGGAATTTTAGATCGTGAACTAAACATCATCTGCGCCATCTTGTCCATTCCTCAGACTCACGTATGAACATACACGACAGCCATTTTAGGTACCATGATCTCCCTGTTCACGATCGATCATTAGCGCACTTCCCTGACCCTGCAAGCCTCCCCCATGCACTCTGGCTGACCCCGCATCCACATGCGTAAGTCATGAACCCTCCTCTTCCACATGACTCTGTCTCTAGGAATCACACCCCGCGCCTGACCAACACCTCCTTCCGATTATCCATACTGATCACACTGATCCTTTCCTTCCATGAATACCTCTCCTTTGATGACCCCTTCCTCTGAGCCCGATTGTTTGTACGAACCGCTGGTCATCCCTTGGCCTGAGGATACAGTTTATTGCCCACTACTGTATGCACTCGACCCTTTTCAAAGAAGCTACTATTGATCATGGCCTCCCCTCCCCTTGAGATTCGATCAGGCGCACACATTCCAAAGGAATCGGCGAAACACTCAGCTGCGTGATAGCCCCCTCCTGTTGTATGGGGGGTGAGGACCTCTACTGTAGCCACGTGTTGGAATGAGCCGGAACTGGGGGGGGGGGTACCGAGGATGTCATCCTCATACTTCACAATGTCTTTGTTGTAATAAAGAACGGTCACATGTCATAAACCAGTGTATAAAAGACCAGGTCTCAGAGAAGCTGCCAGAGAGCACCTCGAGACGATACCTTGTTGTCCGATCTGATGTGTTCTGCTCCGTCGGAATAAAACGTGTTTCCTGTCTTCCTGTCTCCAGCGCCTGCCTCTTTATTTGATAATCTTTGTAAGGTATTAGAGGCGTTTAAACGCCGGGCAAAATTACTGAAGAGACATCGATTAAATTGCCTGACCATTTTTGCTCATCTTCTTCAATTGGCGTCCCAACGTGTGGGGCCCATCAGCGACACGTGGATCCGGTGGGAGAGGTCCCAACGACAAAGTGAACGACTGCAACGATCGGAAGAGCTCCTGTCCAATAGACCCTCGTCTGACAGCCGATCATCTGAACTTCACTGGTTCCGAGCAGACCTCTCCCCGAGTGATCTTCGGTCCTGACTGGGAACCATCAGGAGTGCCACGGTAGCAGCAGAGAGTAGAGGACGATCGGGCGCTGGAAGCGGAAGACAAGAAACTGTCCATGCGGTCCGGGTAAGGTCGTGTAACACGACAAACTAGAGAAATATTTGATTGTTTGATTGAAAATACTAGTATTACTCTTCGAATTGTTGGTTCTCTTGGAGATTCTCTGTCTGCAAACTGAGAGGGATAAAAGTATTCTCTCTTCCTTTGCGTGCAGCGAAGGGTAGGTAACGCAGGCTTTTGCCCCTGTTGTAATCCGTCGTGCCTATCTTTTCTCCCCCACTGATTGATTGTTTGCCCGAACACTGTTTGTTCGAGGATTGTTTTTCTCGAGAATTCTCTGTCTACCAACGGGGAAGGGTAAAAAGTATTCTGTCCTCCTTTGCGGATAGTGAAGAATAGGTAGTGCAGGCTTTTGCCCCCGTTGTAACCCGTCGCGCCTATTTCTTTCTCGCCACTGATTGTTTGATTGAACGAACATTAATTGTTCGATATTGGTTCTCTCTTTGGGTATTCCCTATTTGCGAATACTGCAGAATAAAAATATTCTGTCTAGTCTTCGCGAAGTAGTGAAGGATAGGTAGTGCAGACTTTTGTCCCCGTTGTAACCCGTCATGCCTATCTTCTCCCCATTGGTCAGTAGTTGGATCAACCCGGACCGCTTATTAGAGATGAACCATCCAGCTCCATTGGAAGGCCCCCCTAATAAGGACATGTTCACTAAACAAGGACTAGTCGCCATAGCTTATAGTAAACTATGGCATAAATATACGAAAAGGGACCCCAAAAGTCAGTGGCCACTGATAGGTTCTTTTGATGATCATAAAATAAAAGCGCTAGAAGCAGCTGTTAGAATAAATAAGGCAACACCCACTATGCTCGATAGTATCGGCATGTGGCGCAAAGAAGCAGAGCAACGAAGAAAAAGAGAAGAAACAAAAATAGGGAAAGAATTACGAAAGGCAGCCCACCTGGCAGCGAAGGAACTAGATGAAGAGATAAAAAGGAGAGAGGAAGTTAGACAAACGCAAGAATCAGGGTCGACAGGCCAATGCCCTGTTAGGACCCCCTCTACGCTCTACCCAGAGATGCCCTCCAAACAACGGGCAAACGACGAGTTACTGCTAGGTCCTCCGATCATCTACATGCCCCCTCCTTATGCCCCCTGCCAGCCACTGGCACAGCACCTACCAGTCCTGAGCACGGGCGAGGGTGACTCTAGCGCTAGTGCCCCGGCCCTTACGGCCTTCGCACCAACCACATCGGTAACAACATCAAATGAACTTGAGACTAGCAAGCAGCTAACGGCAAGACCGAATAGGTTGAGCAAAGATGAGCGGGATGGGATTGATAAGATAGCAAAGACACTGGTAGAACGGAAAGAGAGCGAAGAATATGCGATGGTTATGTGCAATTCGCATGCCGGTAGCCACAAACGGCATTTCATTTTACGGTTCAGCTTCCACACTCTGAACACATATGAGGATAGGTATCAAACTAAGGGTCCTGCTAAGCTGACGACTCTATATAGAAAGATCGATGTTGGAGATGGGACCGAGCATGACGTGACGGACCTCTTCATGCAAACGCTTGAGGTCTTCCGCCACATCACTGAACAGAAACCAGAGGTTAAGCTCACTGTCTCAGTCCCGAATGAGCCCCCATTAGAAGTAGCCAACACTATGATGCCTATCAGAGAAGCCACCCCCTACTGGGTTCCCCCAAGAGGTCAGGGAACAAACGACGATATTAACCACGCAGATGCAAAAGGGAGGGTTGTGTACAACTGGGTTTATCAACCTTGGGATCGACAAGATATTTTAACCTTTAGGCAAACCCTGCCCGATTTAAGAAAGAACCCGACAGCATTTTATACCGAACTAAGTACAGCCTTGGGCTCAACCATAATGACTCTAGCGGACATTGATTTGTTTTTTGGGTTATGTCTGCCGGCTGACGTGTGGAAGCAAATCCGGAAGGCCAACCACACAGATCTGTTTGGACATACCTGGAATCAACTCGGTGAACTAGATAGGCAGCGAGAGCCCGGTAGGAAACCTGTAAAAGACATACTGGAACTCCCGGACAAAATAGTGCAGAAGTTAAAGACATTGATCCCAGAGAGAAAGGTAGACTGGTTGATAGTCACGGCTTGCCGTCAGAAACCCCAGGAAGACGTATCAGAATATTTCTCCCGATTTGAGACAGTGTTCTCCGACTACAGTGGCCAAGACATGACCACTGCAACCGGACAACACCTATTCGTGCAAAACTACGTAAAGGGGCTATTACAGGAGGTCTCCCAGAAGTTACAGACAAGCGAGAGTAGTTGGGGGGCCTCAAAACCTGCAGCTATCCTTCAGATGGCTCAGTATTACGAACACCAAAAGAACGAGAACGAGAGGGCAACAGAGAAAAAGAAAAAGGACTTAAAAGAACGAGTGATGATTGCTCAATTACAGGGAGTGACTCGAGGAAGGGAACAGTATAGGGGAAACTACCAGTCGAATGCCCCTAGAAATTCACGCCCTAGAGACCGCACACCCACACCTGGCGCTCCACGAACAGACCTCGATGAGAACCAGTGTGCGTTTTGCAAAGGGTTTGGCCACTGGAAGTCTCAATGCCCGGTCCTCCGAGAAATGCTTAAGAATAACGAGACCAGGGAAATGACAAATGGCCCCAAGACTAGAGTGCAGGGACGAGGGCACACCCATGACACCAGCAGTAACCAACCTGACAGACCGAACACATTTGACCGCCCCCGATAGAATCAGTGCGAACAGTCCGGCTGCGACAATGCTCACGACTTTGCATAGGACTGCCAAGGGCGAGGGAGGGATCCAGTCGAGCTCTGTGTTGACCAGCAAGGTCCTTACGTCACCGCTAAGGTCCTGGGTACAAAGTCTCCATTTTTGGTAGATACTGGAGCGACACGTAGTGTATTATCAAAACGACTGATTCCAAGGGCACCCTTGTCTGGCTCACACATTACATCGATAGGTTTCGATGGAACGCCCTCCACTAACCCCCTGTCTGTACCTATCCCCTTTGACCTAGGAAACAACCCCACGGACACAACATTTCTACTCTCCTCCAACTCCCCTGACGCCATTATGGGTATTGACTTGCTAAAACATTTCCGAGCTACTATTAGATGTTCCCCAGATGGAGTCCGAGTCATCCTGTACGACAACCCGGGCATGTCCAGACCCTACCCCGCACGACATATGTACACCATAACAGATGCCGACCTATCCTTGCTCGATACCCTACCCCTGTACTTATGGGCCAGAAACGACTCGGATGTAGGACGAATGATGATCGATCCTGTGCACATAACTGTTCGACCAGACGCCATACTCCCGAAACTCCCACAGTATCGGATATCGCCCGAAGGCGAGAAGGCATTGGTAGTGATTATTCAGTCCCTGGTAGATGCAGGAGTGGTAGAGGAAGTGGTTAGTAATGTTTGCAACAGCCCTATCCTACCCATTGTTAAGAAGCAAGGTGAGGGAGATGAGAAAGCGTACCGCTTCATCATCGACCTGCGAGAAATCAACAAAGTGGTAGTGCCACAGTACCCCGTAGTCTCAGACATCACCACCATTCTGACCCTCATCCCGTCCACTGCCACCACCTTCACCGTTATTGATCTCAAGAATGCATTTTTCTCTATCCCCATCCATCCAGACAGCCGTTATCTCTTCGGCTTCACATTAAGAAACCGTTCGTACCGATTTTGTAGAGCTCCTCAGGGCTACACTGAAAGTCCCAGCATTTACAGCCAGGCCCTCAAAAGACAGCTGGACGCCGTCCAGCTACCAGATGGAGTGGTGTTGATCCAATATGTTGATGATATCCTTTTGGCGGCCGACACCACTCCTCTTGCAATCACCGCCACTATCCAACTCCTGCACTTTCTTGCGAAGAATGGCCACAAAGTCTCCAAAAAGAAACTGCAGTTCTGTCAACCTCAAGTGACATACTTAGGCCATCTCCTGTCCAAAGAAGGGAGGAAACTTACACCCGACCGAATCCAGACCATCCTAGACACTCCCATCCCAAAAACACAGAAGCAAGTCCGTTCATTGGTGGGCCTTACCTCTTTTTGCCGACAATGGTTGCAAAATTTCAGTCTCATCATAAAACCCCTACTTTCCCTGTTGGCCAAAGATGTTCCTTTCTCACTCCCTTGGACCCCCGAATGCCAAGCGTCCTTTAAGGAGTTGCCCTTTGCTCGGCACCCGTCCTAGGAACACCAGATTACTCCAAGCCCTTCTCTCTCTTCACTCACGAAAGGGAGGGATGCGCATTGTCTGTTCTAACTCAGCCCATCGGCCTCAAACAACGCCCTTGTGCCTACTTCTCTGCCACTCTTGACCCAGTCGCCAGAGCTTTACCTGCCTGCCTTCGAGCAGTAGCCGCCGCTGCTGTCTCTATCCGTCAGAGTGAGGGAATTGTACTTTCAAACTCTCTCACGGTGTTAGTACCCCACGCAGTTGACACCCTCTTGAACCAGACCAAGACCCAACACCTGACTAGTGCACGACTGACGGGATACGAATTGACTCTACTTGCACCCCACATCACTCTTAAGAGATGCACGACTTTGAATCCTGCTACACTGTTACCCTTGCCTGAAAATGACCCCGATGTGCCCCCTATACACGACTGTGTGACCCTCACGGACGAACAGACCAGAAGTAGAATTGACCTTAGAGACACTGCTTTTACAGACCCTGATGGAGAACTATGGGTAGACGGTTCTTGTATCAAACTCCCAGACGGCACCAGCTCAGCTGCCTATGCGGTGACGACAGCCCGAACAGTAGTTGAAACCGCCCGCATCACACAACGATCCGCACAGGCGGCCGAGCTAATTGCCCTCACACGAGCATGTATCATAGCGGCAGGAACCACAGCGAACATTTACACGGACAGCCAGTATGCCTTCGGGGTGGTTCATCATTTTGGGCTCTTGTGGAGGGAAAGGGGATTCCTGACGTCCCATGGCACACCCATTCTCCACGGAGATCTAGTCTCCGCCCTGATTGAAGCAGTTCTCCTCCCCGAAAGATTAGCAGTGATCAAATGCCAGGCACACAGGAAGGTGACGGACTTAGTTGGACACGGAAACGCACTGGCCGACATCACTGCCCGAACCACAGCTGAGAATAGGACGACGACCCGCATGTATGTGACCAGGTCACAAGCAGAAAAATGGACTGACACTAGGGAAACGATTAGGGACATCCAGTCGGCCAGCACACCTCACGAACTGACTAAGTGGGCACGGGTGGGTTTGAAGGACGACGAAGGCTGCTGGCGGACAAAAGACACAAACAAATGGTTGCTGCCTGACTCATACTTGATCCCCATACTGACTATGGCACACTCCCCTGCACACATAGGTTCTGCCCCCATGATTGAACTCATTTCCAAAGTCTGGCACAACAACAAAATCTCCGACTCAGCCAAATGCCTGGTCCAGCAGTGCCTTATCTGCCTACAACACAACCCCGGGAAAGGAACTGTGGTACCCCGGGGAGGGTTTGGGACCCCCGACCACCCCTTTGAAGTCCTTCAGATGGATTACATCCAACTGGAGAGATGCCAAGGCTTGAAGTATGTACTAGTCATTGTATGCGCCTTCAGCAAATGGGTGGAAGCCTATCCTACCCGTGATAACACAGCCATGACTACTGCCAAAGTACTACTGAAAGAGTTTTTCCCTCGCTACGGCCTTTGTCGAATTTTATGGAGCGACAATGGCCCCCACTTCATAGCTGAAGTTATCCAACTAATCCTGAAGGGGTTGGGGGTAAAACAGAGGTTCCATGCGGTCTTCCATCCCCAATCCGCTGGCCTGGTTGAGCGACACAATGCTACACTGAAACTGAAACTGTCAAAAATAGTGGCCACCACAGGACTTAAGTGGCCAGATGCCCTCCCACTGGCATTGCTATCGATGCGCTCCACTCCCACTAAGCACCACTTGACCCCCTACGAGGTTGTGTTTGGACGACCAATGAACCTCTGGACCGCCCCCAAACCAACCTCCATTCACGACGTCCCCGACGTCCTGCTGTCAGATTATTTGTACAAATTAACTAAAACGTTGACTGTCATTCATCAACAGGTGCAGCAGGCTATCCCCGATGCTTCCAGGGGCCCCGGTCACGATATCCAACCGGGAGATTATGTCCTAGTCCGGAACTTTCAACGAGCGAAGAGTCTGGAACCCCGGTGGACGTGCCCCTGGCAGGTACTGATCACCACTCGGACGGCTCTTCGAGTGGAGGGAAAGAAGCACTGGCTGCACGCCCATCATTGTAAGAAGGTCTCCTCGACCCTGGCCACGACAGAAAACGTCGACACCCAAGAAGAGCTCCTGAACAAAGATCGGCCATCACTGAACTGCTATCCTGATACCGAGGCACTTGAACTTGCAAAATTCTCTGATCCTACTGTGCCATCCCGGGAAGGGTATTTCCTGCGTCGAAAGGAGGGAGCTTCGGCTAAGTAGGCCACTGACTAAGTTAAAATCTCAGAACGGTGACCTAAAACAACCAAGGGTCACCCGGAGAGAAGCTAAACAAAGTCTGTGGTTCTGCCCACTACCGAGCACCTTGAAGATGAAGATGATGGAAGCGCCAGATCAGAAGATGATGGAAGCGCCAGATAAGAAGATAATGAAAGCAACAGGAAATACCCACTACAGGAACCCAAAGACTGACAAATTGCACAAATCAAAGACAATCGCCTTCTTCATTGTCTTCCTCTTTTGCCTCCTCCTCATGACTTCCTTCTGGATCTTGGAGGACAGCTCACCCGCTCACCAGACATTGCTGGCCACTGTACAGCCAACCACCATGAAAGAGCATCACTTGATCCCCCTTTCGCCTCAGCTCCGAGAGAGGCGTAGGGAGTTCTGGAACAATTCCTTTGTGCAACTGCTGCACCAGCACAACCTTACTACAAATGCCATGAACTGCTGGATCTGCGGGTTGCTCCCGCACGCCACTGAACACTCTATACCTTTCATCCCTTCTCCTTTCTCAGTTCATGGCTCCTGCCTCGCCTGGTTGATCCTCTTGCAGGAGAGCAACAAGGACAACGCCGCTTCTGGTCAGACAGTGTCACACTTCTACTATGGGTTCTGGCTGAACAAAACAGGAAGAACGTCTGCCCCCATTTGTCCTGCGGTCTCAGGTTCCGCCTTCCTTATGAACATTCCTGCCAAAGAAAGAGTCGAAGTGCAAGTACTCCACAATCCAGCCAGACCCACCTTCTCCCACCTGCGGAAGCAAACAGCTGCCACCCTGACCGTGGCTCTGTCTGTCATCAATGTCACAGGACTTGTGTGTCTCGAAGGCCAGGGAACGCAGCTGGTGGGACACAGTTCCTGCCGCATCACCAGAACATTGGTTTCAGCTGATCCTCCTTCCTTTGTTGCTTCTCCGAATATGTACTTTGTTTCTGGTACCAAAGCTTACACCTGGCTCCCGAGAGGTTGGAGGGGTACGTGCTACATCGCCTTCATTCTTCCTCCCACGTATGTGGCCTCAGCCTACCATCACCGTCAAAAGCGCGCCGGAGACATTGAACAAGCCGACTCCACCGGAGCACAGTTCCTGGATGCAGCAAAGGGACTTGTTCCTCTGTGGGGACCAATGGCAAACAGCCGTGCTATCCGACACCTAACTCAGGCAATAGAAACAACCATTAACATCACGGCTGGCGTCCTTGCTAACAACACGGCTGAGCTTCAGGCAGTCCGCCTGGTGGCTCTCCAAAACCGCCTTGTCCTAGGAGGAGCATGCCGCATCATCGGCTCCAGCTGTTGCACCTACGTGCCAGATAACTCGCCTTCAGTCTACAAAGCAATTGAACACCTCCACAGACTATCCTCAGAGGTTCACCAAGAGCAAGAAGGATGGTCGCTTGGAAGCTGGTTTTGGGACACTTTGAAGGACTGGGGGTGGAGATTGTTTACATTTATACTGATACCAGTTGTGGTACAGTGTGGATGCTGCTTAGGTATTCAATGTCTGCCACCTTTGTGTTCACTCATTTCTAACTATATGTGCCCTAAGACTTTGGACTTCAGAACTGAGCACATGAGTCCCCTCTATGAGATATAAATACGTGGTCTTATGGGGATAGACCCGAATTGACAAACTGGCGAGACATGTTAAAAGAGAGGACTGTGGAATTTTAGATCGTGAACTAAACATCATCTGCGCCATCTTGTCCATTCCTCAGACTCACGTATGAACATACACGACAGCCATTTTAGGTACCATGATCTCCTTGTTCACGATCGATCATCAGCGCACTTCCCTGACCCTGCAAGCCTCCCCCATGCACTCTGGCTGACCCCGCATCCACATGCGTAAGTCATGAACCCTCCTCTTCCACATGACTCTGTCTCTAGGAATCACACCCCGCGCCTGACCAACACCTCCTTCCGATTATCCATACTGATCACACTGATCCTTTCCTTCCATGAATACCTCTCCTTTGATGACCCCTTCCTCTGAGCCCGATTGTTTGTACGAACCGCTGGTCATCCCTTGGCTTGAGGATACAGTTTATTGCCCACTACTGTATGCACTCGACCCTTTTCAAAGAAGCTACTATTGATCATGGCCTCCCCTCCCCTTGAGATTCGATCAGGCGCACACATTCCAAAGGAATCGGCGAAACACTCAGCTGCGTGATAGCCCCCTCCTGTTGTATGGGGGGTGAGGACCTCTACTGTAGCCACGTGTTGGAATGAGCCGGAACTGGGGGGGGGGGGTACCGAGGATGTCATCCTCATACTTCACAATGTCTTTGTTGTAATAAAGAACGGTCACATGTCATAAACCAGTGTATAAAAGACCAGGTCTCAGAAAAGCTGCCAGAGAGCACCTCGAGACGATACCTTGTTGTCCGATCTGATGTGTTCTGCTCCATCGGAATAAAACGTGTTTCCTGTCTTCCTGTCTCCAGCGCTTGCCTCTTTATTTGATAATCTTTGTAAGGTATTAGAGGCGTTTAAACGCCGGGCAAAATTACTGAAGAGACATCGATTAAATTGCCTGACCATTTTTGCTCATCTTCTTCATGCGCCCGGAGGCGCCTGAAAAGAGAGGAGCGCCGAGCGCTCTGAGGGACGCTGGAATCTTTGCTCACCTGCCGTGAGGGGAACGGCTGCTGTTGTTGTTTCTTCTGCCCTCGCCTCGCCTTCATCTTGCTGTGCAGCGCGAGTGAGACGCCGTGAGGGGAACGGCTGTCGCCCTTGCACCGCCATTGTGCCTGCAGCCACCGGGGGTCAAGACTACACCTCCCAGGTGCCCCGGCGGCTGAGTCGCGTCCCTTACGCCACCTCTGCGCCCGGAGGCGCCTGAAAAGAGAGGAACGCCTCTCGCCCCGCGAGTCGCGCGCGGGAGCACCCAGGCTAAGCCCGGGCAAAGGGCGGGCCCTCTGTGGCCCTCAGAGGCCTGAAGAGACTGGGCTGGGTCCGAAGTCCTGGTCCATTTGCTGAGTAAGTAGCGACTCATCCACCATTATAGCCCTTCCACCCTTTTCATTGCACGATGGCCACAGCTGTTGCTTGCCCCGCAACTATTTGCATGGACAAAAATGGGGGCATGTTAAATCGAACTCTGGATGATTATTTTCCCAAAGTAGCCCCTGAGGGTAGTAAAGAACTATTACTAGCAGAGCGGCGGGCAGATCGTCGCCGTTCAATTGAACGTATTAAAAACAGGACATTGTCAGAGCCTATTATGTCTGTTACCTTGGTCAATGATTTGAATATCACACTGACAGACAATATATCACCGACTGCCAGTGTGCCCTTACTAGGAATGTTTAGCACCTGCCATTTCCCCTACGCAAACCCAGCCTGATTCACCTATTGTGGTACATGATCTCCCCAGTACACCTAATCCGCTCAAAACTATGATTTCACCTACAATCAGGCCGGGGAAGGTAGTAAGAGGCAAAAATCTGGGGCCACTGCCACACAAAATACATGGGCCCCCACCGTCCAAAAGGAGACGGAATAAATTGGATCCAAATAAGCCTAGATTAAGTCATACAGAATTTGGGAAGAAGTCCAAGTCTGTTATTAACATGACTACGGGAGAACATGTCAATAAACAAATATTAGGATCTGACTTAATCCCCCCCACACCTGTGATATCATCCTCCCAAACAGCTACAGAGTCTGATATAATCCATACTTCATTGGAAGAAGGACCGCATTCAGACTCCTTTGGACAATATAGAACTGATTGTGCGCAGTTATATGTTGGCCATAGCTGAAAGACTTAAGGGAGTGGAACTAAGGCTGGGGAAAATAGAGGCGGACCTGACAGTTATTGGGAATTCTGTCAGGCCATTAGGGCCCTTGAAAGTATCACAACCTCATAAAGTCCCAACTCCGATACACACCCCCCTAACACACATAGTGGCTGCAACATCCTCCACTTCTACCGCTGACAACAACCAGAAAACAGCTATTCCAGTTGCTTCTAATCACTTGCCAACAGATGCATCATCCGTCAGTAAACCTCCCAATAAACCAAACAGCTAAAAACATCTATGGGTAGACTAACTACAACACCCAACCATAACACTAATACTCTAATTAACACGCAAGTAAGGGAATTAAGTATCCCTACGAACAGACCCCCAAGATCGGAAGTAAACGAGATTAGCTATGAAAGAGGGGGACAGAGAAGGAGACCACCCACGGAACTCCCGCCGGAAGCTCTACCATATGTGGTGGTACTCACTGGTGTTCCTGAACTGTCAAGTGGTAAACGGGAGGGTTATCTTCAATTAAAAAATAAGATAATGCACTGGTTGTCATTGTATAGACCCAAAGCCAGTCATGTAAATGGAGAAATAGTCCATGTTCGTCGCTTATCATGGCTGGGAGGAAGAACAAAAGATATAGGGGGGTGATATCGTTGTTGTAAACTTTAGGGACAAAAAAGCCGTTCAATACATTCTGAACTGGCCTTATGGCAATGAAAACAATTGTATTGTACCGCGCCCCTTGACCTATTTTTATCCGAGAGCTACAGTATTCCCCCCCCAACGCTTAACCAATAATATTCCCTTCACTAACCATTTCTTTAATATGGAGATGGCTAGGAATCCTGCCTACTTGCATCAACCAGCCCCAATCCCTGCGATGCTTGGGTGGAATATTATTCCGACTAGCCATAACGTAGGAGAAAATGGAAACATGGCTCACAAGATACCATTTACTCCCTTAGAATTATCAAACAGGTCTGAGGTATTTGGTTGCATGGAGGAATGTGATTGAAGTTTAAAGAGCAGAGAGGATGTTGGGGGAGTTGAAAATGTCTCATGCTCTGTGGGGTATAATGAAGAACTAGGGACTAGTCGTCTAGAGTTAGGCTTACGTACTGTTGTAACATGCGATGTAGTTACCAGTAGTTTGCATGTTGTTTCACCTGCAGTGTCCTTTGAGATAAACGAGGGATCTCCCTTGCTCTTACTCGCTACAAACCAAAAAAGCAGAGATGATGTCAGGGGGGATGGAAATATTTCATGTACAGAGGGGTGTAATGAAAAAAAAGGAACTAGTTGTTCAAAGTTGGGTTCATGTTTCGTTGCAACAGGTGATGTAGTTAATAGTAGCTTGTCCACTGCTTCATTGGTAATGCCCCTTGGGTCAAATGGGGGAACCCCCTTGTTTTCATTTGTCTCATGGAATATAGCAGGGGTGCGAGCGAAATTATGTGACCCTGACTGGAACAAATATATGAACACCTTTGATATCTGTGTGTTACAGGAAACATGGGCCACAGTACAGTTGCACAGGGTTGGCTATAAATCCTATCAAATAGAGGCCGTGCCTTCATTAAGAGGTCGTGCATCTGGAGGTCTATTAATATGGATCAGCGTTGCCATCAAAATAGGTATAAAAACGCTCAACACCGACTCCCCAGATATTCTAGGGTTGGAAATAACCACTGCGGACAACAGGGCGATCTACCTCTTTAATGTGTACAACAGTCCCCACTCTTCCCATAAGGAATCACCATGTATAGGGAAGTTAGAATCACTTATGGATACATTAAAAATAGATGGAAGCGTTATCCTATGTGGAGATCTGAATTGTAATTTCGAACCAATTACAGGTATAGCCCAATTGTACGAAGATGAGGACATTGCCAACGGGATACCAGCCCTGAATGAAAACAGAACAGTTGTTGGCACTGCTCTGGCTCTTCAGATCAGAAGGTTGTTAACTTCTCATGGCCTGAGAGCATGTAACGGGCGTATGCCATCTGATAGCCCGAAAGCCCCCACTTTTAAGAGGCGTGATTATGAGAGTAAACTAGACTATGTCATTGTCTCTTTTGACCTGTGGCCTTTTGCAGTAGACCTAAAGGTCAAAGAGAGATACGAAAGCGACCATTGCCCCTTAGAAACTAGTTTCCTTCAAAGTATGTTAAAGGGGCTGGGAGCTACAGAGGGAGGTCATAGCCTAGTACCTTTATCTACAACAGATAATATTATTCTTAGTAATAATCGCAGGGCGGTTAAATGGGCCTACATACTGGGAAGAGAGGATCTAATGGCTAACATCTACTGCACTTTTGCAGATACCTTTGACTCATATTGTCCTCATAGTTGTGATTCTAAAGAATTTTTTAAATTGCACAAGTCGCTTTTTGGTAAATTATTAGAACTCCTTACAAAAAAACCTAAAAAGGGTGTAGGTACGACTAATGCCAAATCCATAGGTAAACCTTGGTATAACAAGGAATGTCGTCTTGCCAAAACCGCACTGATTGATGCTGTTAAAGGGAAAGGTCCAATAGAAATTAGAGATAAAAGGAAGGCTTACAATAAAATAATATTAAGAGCGAAATCCTCTTGGGACGAGGAAATATGGCTCAGTATGCTAACAGCCGCCAGAAACAAAGACCAGAAACAATTTTGGGAACTTGCAGCTAAGGAGAATAAACGTGAGAAAGGCTCCAGGGAGGTCTATTTAGATGAGGACATATGGGTCAAGCATTTTACATCACTGTATGCAGCCAAAACTTTAATTGATGTGGCAACAGATGCATCCTCTGTTATATTACCAGCTAACACCCATCCTGTAGTTTTTGACTTGCAAGAAACAGAGACAGCAATTGCCATGATAAAAAAAGGGAAGGCGCCTGGGCTTGATAAAATCCCGGGCGATCTTTATCTGTATAACGTTGACGTGTGGGCACCCTACTTAAATCATCTATTTAATATAGTTGCGGCTAGTGGCCACATTCCGGACACATGGAATGGCGCAAAAATTATTACTATTTTTAAAAAAGGGGATCGTGTCGATCCTGCCAATTATCACCCCATCAGTCTTTTAGACATAACACAGAAGATATATGCCAGGCATATTTTAAATCGAATCAATTCATGGGTGGAGGAGGAGTCAGTTTTATCTAAATATCAGGCGGGATTTAGGAATAAAACGGGAACCATTGACCAGGTATTTAGATTATGCTGCTTGTATTGGAAATACGTTATTATCCGCAAAGGTCACCTGTATGTGACCTTCGTAGACCTACGAGCAGCATTCGACCTAATTCCTCGCGATTTACTCTGGAAAACTCTGAATAGGCAAGGACTACCAGGCGAATTGCTATCACTTGTAATGGGCTTGCATCAGGAGAATTATGCTAAGGTAAGGTGGGGCCCAAACGGGGAACTTACAGACCCAAACCCCATAAAAAGGGGAGTACGCCAGGGATGCGTACTGGCCCCCACACTTTTCTCCCTTTACGTAAACGATATAGCAGCCTATATGGAAAATTGTGACAATGACTCGCCCCGATTGGGGGGGGAACGTGTTGCGTCCCTCCTCTTCGCGGATGATACAATTTTAATCTCGCAAACGCCACGCGCCCTACAGATCCTACTAGATAGGTTCCAACAGTATTGTATTTCAAAAGGATTAGAAAACCCGCATAAAACTTTTAAAAGGAATCTAATGTTAAACGGTCAGAAACTAGATTACGAGCACAGTTTCACATACCTGGGGGTCCTGCTAGACTCGACAATGGGATGGGGCCCACAACTAGAGAAATCAAAATTGGTGTTTAAACAAAATTGTTTTCCAATACTACAGAGATACAATAAAAGCGTGAATAAGGCAGTCACCCCAGCACTAGAGCTTTTTAGATACAAGGTCCAATCTGCTACATGGTATGGGGCGGAAATCTGAGGGCCAGTATGCAAGAAAACCTTTGAAATACTGGAGAATAAATTTATTAGGGGGCTTTTAAAAGTTCCCACTAATACCCCCTTGATTCCCTTATTCCTTGATCTAAACATCAAACACACAGATTATCATGTAATATTGAGACCAGTACTGTTGTGGGTCAGATTGTGGACAACCCATGAACTATCCGACTATAAAAATGGCTTGGAAGAAGTCCTTGAGCTAGATAGTGACAGTAAAATTTACTGGTTTAAACATGTAAAATCTTGGTTGATTAAGCTCGGATTAACACACTTTTGGAACGAGCCCGAATGTTTAAATTCAGCCTCCAAGAAAATAGTCAAACTGTCCTTTTGGTCATATGTGAACCATGATTCAGTGTATACAAGAACACACGGTCCTCTTACAGAAAAATTCCTTATGGTAAAAAACGAGGTATCCTTTGATCAATTTTTTGATGAAATTCAGCCACCATTGGCCAAATCCTTGTATATAAAATTCAGATATGGAACGCTGAGGACAAAGGTAACTGAGAAAAGATGGGGGAAGACAGATAATGACTATTGCACCTTGTGCACTAACAACCAAAGGGAGGATATTTTTCATATATTGTTTTTCTGCCCTAGTTATGGTAGGGCAAGGAAAAGATGGATAGTTCCTTTGTGCCGCAATATTGGTTCCACTTCCCATAGGGAAGCTGGCAGGATCTTAAGTACGGATACTAGCCAAGTAATTGTGTTTGCAATCAGCAAATTCTTATTGGCCGTACATTTTATTAGACGGAAACTAACTATTGCATTTTAATCAAGAAAAACTGCCTATCTTGGACTTGTTTAAATTATGAATTATGCCTAGTTAGTTGTATTATCTTAAATTCCTGGCTGTTATAAACCAATGTAATGTTTTTTAATTTGTTTTTTTAACATTTTAAATATTTATTAAATTTCTGCGATAAATTCAAATTATAACTTGTGTGTCCAAATATGATGAAATGTAGTTCTTATAACAGGGTCCTAAAATTATAATGAATTGTAAGTTCGATTGTTGTTGTGAGTTGTACTATGTTATGCTTATATTTTACTGTTATCTTTTATGTTGCAATGCAACGAAATAAAGATTGAAATTGAAAATAGAGTGTTCAAAAGAGGTATTAAAATCACCTGCTACTACAACCTTTGTGTTTGGTCGCAAGGTATCCATAGCTTCTTCTAAAAGGGAAAATGTAAGTGATTTGTCAGATCCCCTTGTATTCCTGCCATAAATATAAAAAATAGTTAAAGTCACAGTAATCTCCATTAGATCCAAAATATCAATAGCCAGCAATGTGGATCTGCTAGTGCATCCATTCTTAATTGAAATCATAAAACCACCTGCTGCTCTTCCCAGGTGTTTTGCCGGTTTTGCATCTACGCTACAGGATGTAAACCCACCAATAAATACTTTCTCTGTTGCCCAAGTCTCTTGTAATAGACAGATCTCATGTTTTGCTATAAATGTAGATTAGCGTCGCAAACCGCATTAGCAATAATGTGATAAAAGAACTTTCACTGTGAAATATCCACTTTGCACCCAGTAGAGGATTCATTCCAAAGTAACAACTATCTTACTGACTTTGCCTTTGCAAAGCAGCAATTTGTACCAAATTCACATACCTGCTAATAGATAGAAAGTACGCCGAACTGAGAGGTTCTATAAGGACCCCCTCTTCCATAATACAGCCTTCGCAAAAAAAATGGATTGAGAGAAAACTAAAAAAAGGCAAAGGCTAATAACAGGATTTGAGTTACACAATTACTGCCAGCTCATGAATTCATTATTACAAAAAAATCTCGAATCCTCCTATCCCGCTCTATACCACTTAATACACTTATCGGCAGAGACATGACAACGAATATGGTGGCACATGTAGAGAAGGAAGACAGAACACAAGAAATAGTACTTTGTTTTAAAGATAAGGATAGAGTGGGGATACAAAGACCAATTACTGAATTCCTAGTGAATGGTACTCAAAGTGAATTAATGGTGGATCGGGGGTAAAGGAGTGTTTGAAAGAAAATTGCCGGGTACAATGTTACAAACGATTGAGGTTCAACCCAAAGGATTTGATGGAAAAAGTATACACATTGTACGGTGTGTGGTGTCTAATTTTGAGTTTAAAGGAAGGAGGGTTGTAGGAAAGGTGTATCACGAGAAGGTCTGCAATAGTAGGTTGGGTTCAGCAATATGATTTACATATTGTCTTGGACCCCATATGCAGTGAGCAAGTTTTGCTCATTCAAAAATGAGGAGGGTGTGGAAGTAATAGTGGAAAGAATTTCAGAGGTGTTCAAAGATCAAGTGGAGACATTGAAAGGATATGTACACAAAATAAAGTTAAAAGAGGGTACAAGACTGGTTAGACATGGTGCAGTTTTCAGTGAAGCGAAGAAAATGTTGGGTGACATATAAAGGGAGGGAATTATTGAACCAATGGAAAAGTTAGAATAGCTTTCTCTAGTGGTCATCACAAGAAAAAGGGATAGTCATTTAAAGGTTTGGTGTGGACTTAAGAGCACTAAACCAATGCATTGTGATGTATAGTTTTCCTCTTTCAAGCAGATCGGAAATGGTGTTGTTGCTCAATAATATGAAATTCTTCACCAGGTACCACCAGATTAAGCTCCATCCCAAATCCAAGAGCTACACAGCTTTTATTACTATACAGGAAGTGCTTCAATTTACTAGACTTCCTTTTGATCTGGCATCAACTTGAAGCGTTTCCCAACACACGATGAGTAAGCTGTTTGGAGATTTAGCAAATGTGCTTTTCTTTCAGGACAACATATTAATTTATGGTGCTATGAAGGAAAATCACAATAGAGCATTAGTTAAAGTGCTGTATGTGCTGAGCGAAGTAGGGATAACGCTTCTTCAAAAATAGAAGTGTCCGTTCTTATTAAAGGAGATAGAGTACTTGGGAAATACCATTTCTGAGCAAGGTGTAAAACACAAAGAAGACCTGGTGAAATCCATTTGATTAGTACCGGCCCCACAGGGAAATGATCAGTTACATTCTTTCATGGGGATGGTAGAATACTATGCAAAATTCAAAGAGAATTTTGCAGAAAAAAACAGAGGCTTTGAGAGAGATATTCAGAAAAGAAAAAGAGTTTCTATAGTGAATGAGTGTTTATGAATGTCAAAGGTGAAAGAGCCAGCTCTAAACTTTTGACCCCCATTCGATAAAAAAAATAAGAGTATTTTAACTGTTGAATCTAGTACTCACAGGACTGGAGGTTTTTGGACAAACCAGTACTTTTGTATCAAGCTCTCTAAGTCAAACATAACATAATTATGCTGTGATTGAGAAAGAAGCTTTGGCTGAGGCATGGGGTGTTGAATATTTAGGCAAAGTATCAGTGGAGTGAACATTTTACATTACAGACAGATCACAAGCCTTTGGAGAGGGTGTCAAAACAAAGAGGTGCTGATAAAGTTTCTGTCAGATTAGCACGGTGTGCATCAAGACTGCAAGAGTAGAGGCATGAAGTTGAGTATGTTTTTGGGTGTAAAAACATGCAAGCTGATTGTTTGACTAAGTTACGGTTCAGTGTAGAAGATGATGCCAGAAAAGAAAAAGAGATAGTGGGTGTAGTAGCAAATGTGGAAGACATGTTGGAAGTAGACTTCCAGACAGTCACACATGAAGAGAGGGAAGCAGCTGTAGATGAGGATGGAGTTTTTAAGAGGTTGGTGAGGAGTATTAAGGAAGGTTGAAAATGTGATGGAGATGGAAGAGCTTCTTTGCGCAGTTATGTGAAGTTGCAAGAAGAATGTAGCACAGGGGCAACAAATGCGTTGGTAACAAGAGGAGGGGTAAGAAAGAAATTGGTTATGTTGGCACATGAAGACAATTTGGGACAATCCCTTTCAAATAAACTCTTGAAGGAGACAGAAGTTTTGGTGGCCTGTGATATACAGTGATGTGAAGGAATGGGTTGAAGGATGTGTTTGTTGAGTGAAGGAGGAAGTGCGTGAATAAAAGTGTGTTTGGACGGTTTGCAATGGTCATGTTAGATGTGTTTTCGAGATGGGTAACGGTAGAATTTATCACGAATATACCATCTAAAAGTGCATTTAAAATATTAGAATGTACGTTCAAGAGAGAAGGGTGTCCTGAAATCTTGATAACAGACAATGGAATGCAACCTACATCCACCTTTATTGAGAAGTTTCTAAGGAAACATGAGATCAAGAATGCGTACATCGTTATTTAACCCCCAAGGAAATGGCATGGCGTAGCTTGTAAATCGCATGGTCAAAAGTACCATACAAATGGTTGTGAGTGGTAGCAAGGATGTGAGAACTTCTGTGGAAAATATGGTGAGGGCGTACAATACCAAGGAAAATAGGGCTGCAGGTGAGACACCTTTTGGAGGATTAGAGGAAGAGAAGCAAAGACAACATTATCACCTCAGTGGTTGAGGGAGAGTGGAGTGATGAAAGGTGAGAGTGTGTGAATAAAGGAAGAATAGACAAAGGGGATTATGTGAAGGTCAAGTTGGGAAGAAGGCAAGATGGAATAAATACGTTTTATAATACCATGAAAGTGTGAGAAGTTCATCAGTGGCAAGTGGCTTTAAAGAGTAGGCAGAGACGGAATAAAAGGAGGGTATTGTTATATTGAAAGGAAAGTGATGAGTTTCGGAAGAGATGGGAAGGCAGTGATAAAAGGGAGTAAAGGCGCACTGGGTTCATGTTATTGGATGATGCAGAAATGAGAAGGGAAGAAAGAGAAAGAGTTACAGAGGAATCTAGGACCAGGGTGGAAGAAGAGAGGCCGGACATTAATGCAGGAAGTAGTAGAAGCAGACAACACCACATGCCGGTTAGGTTTTCAGATAATGTAATGAAGGAATACCTTTTTTTTAAGGCGATCATTCAAGGGTGGAGTTTCATTTAAATGGTGGAGTTTAGTCGTGTTAAAGTGTATTTTATGTTTTTCAATTTACAGTATTAAAGATAGTATGTTAATTCAATTGAAGGTGATTAAAGTGTAAAAGAGTATTTTATGTTTTCTGATTTAAATTGTGTATTTAATGTTATTGTTTATTGTGTGAAGAAAGGAGATATGTTTTAATAGAGGTGACAGAATGCTCAGTGTTTGTTACCTTAGCGTTCTGGCTTCTAATAAGGCCTGGAATTCTATGGACTGCTGTGGAGTCAGTTATGCGAGAGCAGACGAGGGAGCTTCACCTTTGTGGCTGGTAATGAATAAACATAAGTTTATACCAAAGCTGTATCCAGAATTTAGTACAAACCCTTCAAACTGGAGCACTGCATAGTTTGGAACCTGGACAGACCATGTAATCTTAAATACAGAGTGCCCTTCACATCTCCGGGGCTTTGTGTTCCTTGGTAAAAACCTTCCCTCACTGAGGCCTTAGTAACCTAATGCAGGGTGCATTGTATTACATGAAGGGGAATATCTGCCTGAGCAGATAAGACCTTGTGCTGTCTAGTTGAATTACTAGATAGTAAAAGTGAACAGGGAAGCCATCTTAAGCATATGTACTTCTCACTGGTCATTACAAGTTCCCCAGCTACATGATGGCTTTAGTCAAACCTTTGGAGTTTGATATCAAACGCCTTGTCTTAATAATTCTGCACTGTTGCCAGTACTAGGTTTATTATGGCGTACAACCAGAGGGTACCTTAGAGGTACCCCCTGAAAAACCTACAATATCTAGTGTGCTGGCTGACTGGTATCCTCTAGCCTGCCACCACAGACAAGTTCCTGACCCCTTGCAGGTGAGAGCCCATGCTCTCTGAAGCTAGAAACAATGCCTGCTCTGGAGGAAGATGTTCACACCTCGTCCAGCTGGATGGCTAGTGATTTAGCATTATAAGTCCAAGGGCTTCAAAGCCCTTGCTGCCTTTGATATACAAGCCCAGCTTCCCGCAGACCTGGGAGATGCCACCTCCAGGCCTGGGGTTCATTTGGCACCAAGGCAGGTGGGAAATGAGCTATGCAGTAGGCATGTTGCACCTCCAGGATAGTAACACCTTTAAGGTGGGCTACCTGATGTGCTCCACGAAAAAAGGGTTCCACCATCTTGTTTTTGGTGGACTTCAGAACGCAAGGACAGGGTTATACCCACATCCCACAGGAAGTGGTCATATAGGGGGTGTAGGGACCCCAGGAGTAAGTAACCCATTGGCTACTACCCTTCACTTCCCTTAACACCCCTACATTTAGTATTTAGGTAGCCCCCTGACACCTGGAACTCAGATTCATCTGCCTGAAAGCAGGAGAAGGACAAAGTGCTGAAGATGTGAGAACTGCACCTAACTTGACGCAAACCCTGCCTGGCTGCTTCTCTCCCCGCAGTCACCAACACCGACTTGTCCAGAAGCAGGCTCCCCATACTCTTGGAGGTCTGCCCAGTATTTCCTCAATCTAGAAACATCTCCCTTGGAATGGAGGAGCCACTTCCCTGCACCAGTAGGCACTAACTGCATCTCCCCGGTACAATGTTCTGTCGACCCCCCCGGCCGACTTAGGGAGAAGCACTCCAAAAAGAGTTTTTGTTGCTCCAAGAAACTAATAGTGTCTCTGTGGTCCTGAGACCCTCGAGAGCCGAGCCCCCATTTAGGTTCTGTCAGACTGGTTCCCCAGTCCCCATTTGCAGACTTTTTCTAACAGGTAGTTTCCCCCATTGACTTTAGCGTGTAGCATTCAAGGCTACAACCGCGTAAAGCGCCTGTGCACTCAGACACCCCAGGGCAGGTAAACTTGAACTGTTGGTGCTTCCTTGGAACTTGGCCCCTGCTTACCTTAGGTCCAGAAGCACAGTCCTGTAAGCTCTCTGTAAGTGTATCTATGCAGTGAATGTTTTTCCCGTAGAATAACATTACCGCATTAGAGGCTTATGCCTCAAATCTGACAGCTGTCATTTTCTACTGTTTTACTGTAAAATTTGATAATGTCTAAAGTACTGATTCCATTAATCTTGGTGTCTAAAATGATATAGACATTAAAATTAAAGACATGTTTTATTCTTTTAAAAAATTGGCCTCGAGTTTCTTATTGAGTGTGTCTCATTTATTGACTGTGTGTACCACAAATGCTTAACACTGCCCTCTGATAAGCCTAAACTGCATGCCCCCACTACCACAAAAAAATTAAAGACCTGTAAGCCAATATAGGTCATCTGGACTTTCTACATAGTGTACCTCATTTTGGTAGATTACATAAAAAGCCAGCTTCCTACATGAAGTATGCAAACATTAAACTCATTCTCAGAAGTCTCTAGGTGACATTTACTTTATTTCCAGTGTACTACTCTGGGGGAAAATAAATTAAAACATGCCATATTTTCATCTACTTGGTAAAACTAAAGGTTTGAAATGTTATGATATTGGCTTGTACTATAAATGTACTTCTAATTCTTCTTGTGGAAATGCTTCAGTGTAAAGTGACAGATTGGCAAGTCTGGTGGAGATTTCAAAGGGACAGTAGTAAGTAAAGTTAGTTTTACCTATAAGTAAATTAAGAATTCTAGGTATGTATAGGTTACCTGCTTTCAAATGTTTATATAACCTACATCCAGTTCTCAATGGAAGCAGAGTAGAACCTTGAAATCCAAATTATGGACAGATTTGGAAAGGGGTCTATTGTAAACTGGATTCTCATTTAATTTTATACATCGAAGGGCAGATGATCAATTATGGGGTCTCTCCTTCACTAGAGATGCGATGATTTATTCACCTATGTTTAAAAAAACATAGATGTCTGATGTTCCCTCTCTCTCTAACTGTACTGGAGATCCCATTACACAGACTGCATCACACTGATAAGGAGCCTTGCTCATCTTTTTTTCTGCACTTGAAGATAACTTTCCCTTATTCATACTATCCAATGCCTTTTGGACAGCTGCAGCCCATGCAGGTGAGAACATTGGGGCCGGGTGGGGGAGATTTCAACAGACGATGAAGAGGGAACATTGATTATTTCTTTAATTTTCCCTTGTCATTGTCCATTGTAATCCTTCCAACCCAGCCCAACTGCCAACCACTCTTACCTGCATGGGCGGAGGCTGCTTTTGGACCCTTGTACTTATTAATATTTCTTCCATCCACTCTCATTCTGCAATCTCTTTATAGTCACTGTTCACAAAACCTGAAGATAAGGTTAGCTTCCATTTATGGCACTCCATCTGTTCTCTTTGGTTGTCTGGATGACACATGACATTGGATGCTGGCAGCTGCTTGGCTCTAATTCTCTTGGACCTCCCTCCAGTCGCGGATGCTGTCTCCAAGCTAATCTTCCTATGGCATCTATCTAAAGGAGATGTGAGGGGCAGCCCTGGCTTCCTTCTTTTTTTTGACAGCTCTCTGGTGATCTCTCCTACTCCCCTAATTTCTGCACTCAAACCATAGGCCAGTAGGGTTCCCCAAGGAGCATGTTGAGCCCTACTCTGTCAATATATTTGTTCTTCCTCTAGCTATTCTGATTTTCTTGCAGCATTTATTGTTTTTGCCATGTAGACTGCATTTAATTGATGATCTGCTTGGACAAGGAGACCCCTCCCAAACAAATTCTAATTCTATTAAATATTAATGATGAAGAACCTAGATCTTCATTCTATTCAGCTCCTTCTCAGAGTGGTCTGACACTTGGTGACCATTTTCAATGGGTGCCACTTCTGTCACTGCTTCCATGGTTAGAAGATTTAGCATAATTTTAGTGCAGAATTATATTCATGCCTCATATCACTAAAGTTTCAAATACTTTTTTTTCATCAACCTTTGTTAAAATGAATCCACTCCCATCAACTGACAGCCTCAAAATATTTCTCCAGACAGTTGTGAAAACATTTTACAGGGCTTTCTCAACATATATGGACACAGCTACAGATTGTGCACAGTGCTCTGCGTAGTCCCCTTTTAGTTCCAAGTTAATGAGAATCCATTGCAAATCGCCTCTCTCTGAATTACATTGGCTCCCTCTGCATAAACAAGTAATTTTTACATTTTTAAATGTCTGACCATTCCCCATCATATCATCCATGGGCTTGAACCAGTCTTAATTCCACACACTATAACCCTCCAATCGCATTCACTTCGCTGTCTTATTCTTCAAAGCACTTCTGGTTTGGAACGCTGGTTGCAGTAGCTGAGTCTTTGCTTATCACACCTCTGTGGATGTCACTTAAGGGGTGCCAGAGGTCGCATCTGGGACCCCTGGCACCCCAGCTTGCACCCCCTTGCTTGTTGCTTGTGATAGAGCGAAAATTCTAATTTATGCAAATTAAACACATTTATCAACAAAGTGCAATTTATATTGTTAAATAATGTGCCCATTTAACTCAAAATTTGTAGAAGGTAATACAACTTCGATATTATAAGCAAACGTTTGAATTAACATATTGTAATGAATTAAGTTAGCTTAAATACGGATGCCATTTTGAATAAAAAATGTCAGATGTTTAAAGCCAGTAGGCCTGTTTACGTATTCATGCAGTTGCTTTGCTGAGATATTTTTATCTTTCTTCCCCTTGCGATGCTGAATTGTTCTGTAAGCATCCGTTAACTAGTAAATAGGCATTTCTTATGTATTAGACAACTGATAGTAAGGTTGTCATCAGGAGGAGAGAAGATGCCAGGAAGTGCGACTCATGGGAAGAGCTGTATGAACCACAAGAGTCTGTTCAGAATAACATTTCAAGGACATGATGTATGAACCATTCCCAGCGTGTGGTGAAGACTGGTTGGTTTTGCTGGAGTGAAAACAGGGAGAAATGTTGCAATTAGAATTTTTGTGGAAATATAATAGCATGTGTTCCTTAGATTAAGAACCGCAGATCTTAGAGATGCTTGCTGGTTTTGGGGTGGGAAGACTTTCTAGCTACTGCAAATTTCCACTGCCTGAGTGCTAATGTTTCGTGCCTTTGCATTCCTATTCTCACATTAGAACCTTCATTTGGTTTTCTGAAGCTGACACCTTACCTTATTTAGCTTAATGCAAATGTCATTTTTGTCCAAATATTCTTTAATTCAGATTTTGGATTTTATGGCATGACACGGAGGCCAACATTATGCAAATTCTCCTTTATTGCCACAGCTCAGCAGTGACAATGAAGAGAACATAGAACTTGTGAACATTGTAGAAAGGTATATAGCTCATGGACACACAGCCATCTTCCTTCTTTGTTGCTGCTGCTCACACAGATAAGTGCCTCCTTTTTACTCGTCCTTTCTGATGCACGTGCTTGCTTGATTTTCACCCTGTTGTCGCATATCTGGGTCCACTTGACCCTACCTTGCGCTCATTTATTGTTAACTCTCTCTCCTTTCTAAGGACTGCTATGTTTTTTCTACATTGCCTATGTTTTGTGTACATCTGTTCTTTATTGACCTTCTCTGTTTAATCAGTACCTTGATTTATTTCCTTGATGCCCTTCTTCTTGACCTTCATTCCGGGTGCCTTTCCACCCCCTTACTCACATTCGGGACTCGTGTTCCCGCTCCTCTCTCTTCGCGTCTTTTAAACGCGAACGCAATCTCGTTGCTATGCGGACACCACCCGCACCCGCAACCCGGCCGGATCGACGGCCTGCTAGCCCTGCTTGTCGGCGCTGCCTTTCGCTTACCTCCCGTCTCCTCATCGGTCTTTTCGGCATTCCCCTTCCACCGCGACATGCCTCTGACGCATGCAGCGGAGGGTACGTGGCTTAGAGGAAAAGCCCTTAGCAACGCGCACAAACTCCTCCGTGCGTCGTTGCCCTAGTTACAAACCTTTCGACAGTTGACTCGACGATCGCGATCTCCTCAGTTCTTGCCCCGTTTTTTCTCACATTAATGAAAATATATCCCTAAAAAAATAAAAAATAAAAGGGGAAACAGGTCTAACTTGAGGTAGGATTATTATAGACCTGAGAGATTTTTCTTGGGGCGCTTGTGCTTAACTTACCTTGTTAATAGGGTTAAAGACTACTGGGCATCTTGTCCTTTTACTTTTATATTTGACTATGTCTTCTAACCCTGATGCCTCAATAGATGCAAAGTTGGAAATGTTGGTTTCTAAAGCCATGGATAAAGCCATGACCTCCTTTAACGAAACCATTAATAAAAAGTTTTTGGACACCATAAATAAGAATTTTGAAAAATTTACGGGGGCATGGCCTTCTACTAGCGGCGCTCGCACTCGCACTTCAAGCACTAAAGAAGGGGCAGTCAAGGCCCCAAAGAAAAGAGCCGCGGGAGAACAACCTACCTTCCCCACAAAAAAAAAAGGTGTCATCAAAATCGGCTCAATCTCGCCACCAGGGCGGAGATCAGAATGGTGCCTCGGGCACCACAGAAGGACAAGAATCAGGTCCAGATTCACCTATACATATCGATAGCGACGATCACCATGATGCGGAGATAGACCTCTCCTGCTCATCTCCCTTTGATTCGGACGTTGAGGTCCGGGAGAATGGCTCCGTGGAGAGCTCGGAGGGAACAAACAAGGCATCAGGATCCAAGATGGGCTTCACTGACCCCTTTGGGGATAATCTGTTTGAGCCCTTACTAATAAGGCATCCTCTTTCTCCCGAATGGTTACCATCCCAACATGTCGCAGACTATGTTAGCTTTTGGCTAAGGAGGGAAATTCCCAAGGAAGTGAGATCAAGATTGAGATCGGAATGTCCTCGCCCATCACTTCCAGATAAAATCGCCTTCACCCCCGAATTAGACCCTAAGGTCGTTGCATTTATAGCTAAAGGCGCAAAAGACCCGAGAAAGGGCATAGACAAAGGGCTCAGGTCATGTCAAGACCGCCTTCTTGATATTGTTGGCCCACTATCTAAAATATTTGATTTGGCAGAGAATGCTTATGTCGGAGGCATTCCCGTTGACCCTAAAGAACTGCGCGAATGGGTTCAAAGATCTATCTGCCTCCTTGGCAATGCCAATACTGCCCTGTCTAATGAACGTAGGAAGGGGATTCTACTTAAAATAGACCCTAAACTTATTGAATTAGCAAATAAGGAGACAGGTCCAAACTCCCAAGGACTCCTCTTTGGAGAGGAGTTCATACGCGATATGGCAAAATATGTTGGAGTTTTTAGTTCAATCCAGAAGTCCCAACGTGAAATTAAAAAAGTCTTCCAAGATAGAGTTTTTGGACGGGCCGGGAGAATGCGGGGTCGATTCCCCGGCCGAGGTCAATCCTCTTCCAGACCCTATTTTGGACATGGTAACAGATATCAGCAATCATCATTCTACGGAAACCAGACCTTTTACCCTCGGAGACAACGCGGCGGAGGAAGATTCTCACGTGGAGATAGGAGAAACAGGACCCTTTCCACAGGTGAGTGCAGTGGGAGACCATTTAGATACCCCTATAAAGGTGGGTGGCAGACTAGCCCTTTTCTCTGGCAACTGGAATATGATCACACAGGATCCTTGGGTATTACAAACCGTAGGGGGTTACAAAATAGACTTCCTGGGCACTCCCTTTCAGCTAAAACCTCCCCGAGAGATAATATTCTCTCAAGATCAGAGGAAACTCGTTTCTCAAGAGGTTCAGGATCTCTTCGCCAAAGGGGCTATAATACAAGGCTCTCAGAGAGGGTTTATAAGCAATATTTTCTTAGTAGAAAAGAAAGACAAGACCCAAAGACCTGTGATAAACTTAAATAGCTTAAATGGATGGGTGTCTTACCACCATTTCAAAATGGAGGGAATGCACCTACTCAGAGACGTTCTAAGGAAAGGCGATTGGCTCACACGCCTGGATCTGAAGGACGCTTACCTGACCATCCCTATTTGGCCCCCTCACAGGAAGTTCCTACAATTCACGTGGGAGGGAATACTTTGGGAGTTTACCAGCATCCCTTTCGGCCTGTCCTCAGCACCTTGGTGTTTCACCAAAGTGCTGCGCCCAGTGGTGGCTTGGTTAAGGGAACAGGGTGTGAGGCTCATAATCTACTTTGACGACATCCTCATCATGGCTCAGACCAAGTCGACCATTTCTCGTCACACAGATCTTACCATCCAGCTCCTGGAATATCTGGGATTTGTCATAAATATAAAGAAGTCTTGCATTGTCCCTTCACAGGAGACCCAATTCCTGGGTTTCATGGTAAACACGCTATCAGGAGAGTTGAAGTTACCAAAGGAAAAGATAAAGAAACTCAGGAAAGAGTTAAAAAAGATTCTCTCTCTAGATTCTTTTCCCTTGAGGCTTTTGGCGAGAATCCTAGGTCTCCTTTCTTCGACCATCCAAGCGATCTTCCCCGGCCCTCTTCATTACAGGGCTCTTCAGAGACTCAAAGCGAAGGCTCTGAAGGCGTCACAATCCTACACTCAAATGACCAACCTGGACGTAGAGTCGAGGGAAGAACTCTCTTGGTGGCTGAAGAATGCGGAAGCATGGAATGGTAAAGCGATCTTCGGCGAATCCCCAGACATGATAATAGAGTCGGATGCAAGTCTAGAAGGCAGCTTGCACCAACCTGTCGACAGGGGGGCGGTGGACACGCGAGGAGAAGAACATGCACATCAACTGTCTGGAACTTTTAGCTGGTTCCTTTGCAATTCGAAGCTTTACTCAAGAAACTATGAAATGTTCTATAATGCTTCGCATGGACAATGTCTCTGCGGTGAGATACGTGAACAAACTAGGAGGGCCACATTCGAAGGGCCTGACAGAAATAGCGAAGTTTTTCTGGGACTATTGCCTGAACAAGGGACTGTCAGTCACGGCAAACATATCCCTGGTTTAAACAATGGTGTGGCAGATTGGTTCTCAAGGAATTTCAGGGATTCCAGCAATTGGAAACTGAACAGAAAGATATTTCTGAGCATTCAAGAACAATGGGGCCCCTTCGGGACAGACCTCTTTGCAGACTGACTGAACACCCAGTTAACGAAATATTTCAGCTGGAGGCATCCGGAGTGGATGCCTTCCTCCAGAATTGGCAAAACTTAAAACCAAATGCCTTCCCGCCATTTGTAATGCTCCCGCGCCTCCTCTTACATGCTCTCAGATACCTTCAGAGTATGATAGTGGTAGCCCCCCTCTGGAGGTCTCAAGCATGGTTCCCACTCATCTTGGAGATGGCAATAGACTTTCCAATACTGATCCCGTCTTTCAACCGTCTTCTCCTGGGCCCTCAGGGCGAATCTCATCCCCTCCTAGAGCAAGGCATTTTAGTAATGACGGCCTGGAAGATTTCAGGCGACAATGGCAAATCCCTGGCCTTTCGTACAATGCTTTCCGACTCATATCTGAATCCTGGACTCCTGGGACAAGGAAGGCGTATCGATTGGCATGGAACAAATGGGTTCGCTGGTGTCTTCAACGACATCATGATCCCGTTTCAGTTGATTTAGTTCAAGTGGTTAATTTTCTTTCAGAGCTTTTCGCTTCTGGCCTCAGTTATAGAACTGTTAATGTTTATAGGTCGGCGATAGCTGCCGGTCACTCCTTAGTTGATGGTGTTTCTGTTGGTCAAAGTCTTTTGACCAAAAAAATTATGACAAGCATGCGTGTTCTCAACCCTCCAATTCCTAAATACTCAGCCTTGTGGGACGTGAGAAACATTTTGTGTATTATCTCTTCATGGGGAGAGAACGATGTCCTCTCCCTCAAACGTATTTCTTATAAAATCACTGTTTTACTTTGTTTAGTCTCCTTCAGGCGAACTTCAGATGGTAAGGCATTAGATGTTTCAAGCAGAGCCTTTCAACCTGAAGGGGGTTGCTTTTATCTTAAAAAAAGGACTACAACTATGTCTTCTTCTATCTTCTATCCTTTCTTTCCTGAGAATGAAAGATTGTGTGTTGTTAAATGTATTAAAGAATATGAAAGAAGGACTGTCAATTTGAGAGGTTCTGAGACACAACTCCTGATCTCCCATAGATCTCCTTATAAACCAGTTTCCTCTCCTACTCTCGCAAGATGGGTGAAAGAAGTGATGAGTGATTGTGGTGTTGACATTTCAATATTTGGTGCACACTCTCTTAGAGGTGCTTCAGCTTCTAAAGCTTTTATGCTTGGTGGAGGGCTCCAAGATATTTTAAGAGCCGCAGATTGGTCTAATGAAACTATGTTTAATTTTTTTTATTTTAGACCTATTGATAATGTGATTGATAATGTTCTCAATTCACTTTGAACTTGCATAATGTTGGCCTCCGTGTCATGCCATAAAATTTTGATTTTTCACAGCCTGCTGGGCAGAAAATCTGGATTTTATTACAGACACGGAGGCTAATATTATCCCTCCACTATTCACCCCTCCCATGGGGTTATATTTTTAACATCTATATTATTTCTTCTTTCAGAATAAGGATCTTTCGTCTCCTGTTTTACGAAGATGAAGATGTTTCGTTTGACATCTCTCTTCAAGTTGGAATATTTTTTGACCTTATCGTTTTGTTTCGCAGCATTGGACAAAGAAGGAAGATGGCTGTGTGTCCATGAGCTATATACCTTTCTAGAATGTTCTCAAGTTCTATGTTCTCTTCATTGTTACTGCTGAGCTGTGGCAATAAAGGAGAATTTGCATAATATTAGCCTCCGTGTCTTTAATAAAATCCAGATTTTCTGCCCAGCAGGCTGTGAAAAATCTAAATTTTCCTTTATGAAACACACTTGCTGCATATTTTGTATGCTATTTGTAATTCATACAAATGTGCTATTTTATCTTTTTTTTAAATACCAACTTTTAGATTATTTGAAGCTGTAAAACAATGACTAAATTTAAATACTTAACAGTTAATGCTCCTGTTTTAACTAATTTGTTAAATAAATCGTTTAAAATATATTTTAATCCTCCTTGCACCTTTCTGTGAAATCCCAAATGGCCTTCACTGTTATGGAAATTAATTTAAATGATAGCTACTTATACCCTCTTCTTATTGACTAACAAAGGTCCATAAAACCAAAGGCTGGGGCCATTTGATAACACCTGAACATGTGAGAAACATGAATCCCTGGTCAGGCAAGTGGTAGCAGAATGACAGTTTATGTCACAGGAGAAGAGCTAAAATAGTTAGAAACTCTACATTGGTTAACACTTGCCCTAGCTTAGAATTGCCCATGTCCCTAAAGTCCATGGCCCAATCTTGAAGGAGTCATGGCGGTTCTGAAGGCGTTTGCAGTAGTGGAGTACTGAGTAATAATAAGGTTGTGCAATTGTTTATGTCTAACTTGTGGTGTTGTGTTAAAGTTGTGTTTTGTACGATCGTGTTATGTCTATGGTCTGCTTGAGTAAATGTATACAAACGTTTGATGCTGAGCCATTGAAGTTGTTAACGGCTCGTCGCAGTCCAATATCCCGGGAAAGATAAGAGATATTTTAGTATTACTTCTCTGCTACGTTTTGTAATGTTGGGTTGTGAGGTACCATTAACCGCTCAATTGAGATAGGGACTGTAATGGATTGATGTGAGTGTACTAATAGAGATTGGTGTATTGCTCAATGGGTAAACTGCATCAGTTAGAGTGATTTCCGCTGATTGTGATTTCATTTGTGTGTGTGGAAGTTGGAAAATGTTATTTCTGGCTGATTCTTGTCTGAGTATTTACTTTAAATTGCTTAGTGCAGCAGCTAAGAGATATTAGTTTATCATGCTTGCCTACAGTTTGTGGAATGTGATATATGAGTAAATCTGCTATTGTTTCCCTCTGAGGCGGAAGCCGGAGGTCTGTTTGTGCTCCCTTGCACCTTTTACTACTATATCTCTGCCAAAACGATTGAGACACGAATTGTTTTAACATTTGTATAATATTTTAATCGGTGCGCTTTTAATAGTACTGTCTTCCCCTAAGGCGAGACTACTTCGCCGAGGCTCAAACTTCCCCTGCAGCGCCGCTGCATTCAGGCGCAGGGAAGCTTTGGACTGTACGTGGCCGCCATCTTCCATTGGGAAGGCTGGCCGAGAGCTCTGCGCTCCTCCCGCCCTCCCAGGGTATTTAAAAGGCGTTTCTAGCAATCGCCTGTAATCTGCTATTGTTTCCCTCTGAGGCGGAAGCCGGAGGTCTGTTTGTGCTCCCTTGCACCTTTTACTACTATATCTCTGCCAAAACGATTGAGACACGAATTGTTTTAAAATTTGTATAATATTTTAATCGGTGCGCTTTTAATAGTACTGTCTTCCCCTAAGGCGAGACTACTTCGCCGAGGCTCAAACTTCCCCTGCAGCGCCGCTGCATTCAGGCGCAGGGAAGCTTTGGACTGTACGTGGCCGCCATCTTCCATTGGGAAGGCTGGCCGAGAGCTCTGCGCTCCTCCCGCCCTCCCAGGGTATTTAAAAGGCGTTTCTAGCAATCGCCTGTAATCTGCTATTGTTTCCCTCTGAGGCGGAAGCCGGAGGTCTGTTTGTGCTCCCTTGCACCTTTTACTACTATATCTCTGACAAAACGATTGAGACACGAATTGTTTTAAAATTTGTATAATATTTTAATCGGTGCGCTTTTAATAGTACTGTCTTCCCCTAAGGCGAGACTACTTCGCCGAGGCTCAAACTTCCCCTGCAGCGCCGCTGCATTCAGGCGCAGGGAAGCTTTGGACTGTACGTGGCCGCCATCTTCCATTGGGAAGGCTGGCCGAGAGCTCTGCGCTCCTCCCGCCCTCCCAGGGTATTTAAAAGGCGTTTCTAGCAATCGCCTGTAATCTGCTATTGTTTCCCTCTGAGGCGGAAGCCGGAGGTCTGTTTGTGCTCCCTTGCACCTTTTACTACTATATCTCTGCCAAAACGATTGAGACACGAATTGTTTTAAAATTTGTATAATATTTTAATCGGTGCGCTTTTAATAGTACTGTCTTCCCCTAAGGCGAGACTACTTCGCCGAGGCTCAAACTTCCCCTGCAGCGCCGCTGCATTCAGGCGCAGGGAAGCTTTGGACTGTACGTGGCCGCCATCTTCCATTGGGAAGGCTGGCCGAGAGCTCTGCGCTCCTCCCGCCCTCCCAGGGTATTTAAAAGGCGTTTCTAGCAATCGCCTGTAATCTGCTATTGTTTCCCTCTGAGGCGGAAGCCGGAGGTCTGTTTGTGCTCCCTTGCACCTTTTACTACTATATCTCTGCCAAAACGATTGAGACACGAATTGTTTTAAAATTTGTATAATATTTTAATCGGTGCGCTTTTAATAGTACTGTCTTCCCCTAAGGCGAGACTACTTCGCCGAGGCTCAAACTTCCCCTGCAGCGCCGCTGCATTCAGGCGCAGGGAAGCTTTGGACTGTACGTGGCCGCCATCTTCCATTGGGAAGGCTGGCCGAGAGCTCTGCGCTCCTCCCGCCCTCCCAGGGTATTTAAAAGGCGTTTCTAGCAATCGCCTGTAATCTGCTATTGTTTCCCTCTGAGGCGGAAGCCGGAGGTCTGTTTGTGCTCCCTTGCACCTTTTACTACTATATCTCTGACAAAACGATTGAGACACGAATTGTTTTAAAATTTGTATAATATTTTAATCGGTGCGCTTTTAATAGTACTGTCTTCCCCTAAGGCGAGACTACTTCGCCGAGGCTCAAACTTCCCCTGCAGCGCCGCTGCATTCAGGCGCAGGGAAGCTTTGGACTGTACGTGGCCGCCATCTTCCATTGGGAAGGCTGGCCGAGAGCTCTGCGCTCCTCCCGCCCTCCCAGGGTATTTAAAAGGCGTTTCTAGCAATCGCCTGTAATCTGCTATTGTTTCCCTCTGAGGCGGAAGCCGGAGGTCTGTTTGTGCTCCCTTGCACCTTTTACTACTATATCTCTGCCAAAACGATTGAGACACGAATTGTTTTAAAATTTGTATAATATTTTAATCGGTGCGCTTTTAATAGTACTGTCTTCCCCTAAGGCGAGACTACTTCGCCGAGGCTCAAACTTCCCCTGCAGCGCCGCTGCATTCAGGCGCAGGGAAGCTTTGGACTGTACGTGGCCGCCATCTTCCATTGGGAAGGCTGGCCTAGAGCTCTGCGCTCCTCCCACCCTCCTCACGCCCCGCCCAAAGTATGTATAAAAATAACAACATCGCCCGTCCGCGCAGCGGGCGGGCGCAGCGGGCGTGCTGGCGGCGCGCCGAAGGCGCGCCAAAGGCAGGCCCGTCTGCACCCGTCCGCGCCTGGACCGGGCCCCGGGCCACAACCCCTGCCCCTCTTATCTCCTAAACCCGCAATGTTCTTTTGGAGCTTTGCCCATCTCACGCCCCGCTGTGCTCCAAACACGATCTATCCCACATGCAGTTGGTGTCACATACACAATGTTTACATTGTAACATATCCCCTGTGTTTGATAATCCAACCATGGATGCTAAATCTTTAATTATTGAGGTTGATACCCATGTCTCCATGGCACTCATTAACGCGCGCTCCCTGAGCAAACATTGCCAGGAAATAGCTGACCTTGTCAGCGACTTCAACCTAGATGTGCTCTACATTACAGAGACATGGACTGATGAAGCATCTGCCCCTGACTATGTCACGGCAGTCCCCCCAGGCTACAGTGCCTATCGGCAGGACAGGCCCATAGGAAAAGGTGGTGGGATAGCCATCATAGCGAGAGACCAATTTGAAGTCCGTTGTTCGCCGATTCCTACTACCTCATGCGAAGCCATGCATTTCAACATAAAATTGTCCCCGACCTATAACTTCAAGGGAATATTGATTTATAGACCCCCGGGGACTAGATCTGCGTTCCTCGCAAATCTTAGCAATATGACTGAGTCCATAGCTACAGAAGACTCCACTACGATTATGGGAGATTTTAATTTCTATCTGGAGCTTTTTAGTGATAGGGACACCTCAGCCCTTCTGTCAGACTTAGACACAATGGGCCTCAGACAACTGGTCACGACTCCTACCCATCAGGCAGGCCATACACTGGATGGAATTTTCACAAATGTGGAAGGACTGAGTATTACCTCAGTGCTCCCTATGACCTGGACAGACCACTCAGTCATCCTCAGCAGACTCACCATCAAAGGTCCGCAGAGAAAAAAAGTGGCCCGTGCGGAAAAGGGTACGTTCAAAGCTTGGAAGGACATCAATTCCAATGACTTAACGTTGCTTCTTAATACCACAACCCCAGAATTATCCGCCGATCCCAATATTGCTACCAATGAATTCCATAAGTGGTTGGGTGATGCCACGACTCAGCTGGCACCCATTAAATCACTTTCTAAGAATAGAAATGCGCCAAAAGCTCAGTGGTATACAACAGAACTAAAAACTCAAAAACAATTAACCAGGAACAGGGAAAGACACTGGCGAAGAACTTATGATAGTGAAAATAAGGAAAATTATAAAAAAGCCCTTGCTACTTACAAAGCTATGATAATAGCAGCAAAGAAAGATTTTTTCACACGCCAGATAGAAACTGCAAAAAATTCCAGTAAACAGTTATTTAAAATTGCTAAAACCCTCGCTGGAAACTCCCCGGATCTCAATCGTCCCCCTTCTCAAGCACTATGTGATGCCTTATCGGAGTTCTTTTTTGCAAAGGTTAATGATATTTATCAAGCCTTCAGCTCAGATCAGGCTAGCAGCAGAGCTACTACCCCCATGATTACTCCCAAAAGTTCCATGATCTGTTTTAGCCCCCTCACCACTGATCAAATCAAGAGCATAGTCAAATTGATTAAAGCTGGCTCAGCTCTGGACCCATGCCCGACCTCCGTGCTTGCCACTGTACCAGACACAGTTATCCCCATCATTACCGCTGTCTGTAATACTATATTGACAGCTGGAATTTACCCTGACTCATTAAAAAACACGTTAATCAAACCCCTGCTCAAAAAGCCGGGCTCAGATAAAGGCGAATTAAAAAACTACCGCCCTATAGCGAGCCTCCCCTTCCTAGCCAAGGTTCTAGAAAAGGCTATGAATCAGCAGTTATCAGCCTATATAGAAAACCATAATTTGCTGGATGATACACAGTTCGGTTTCCGCAAAAATCATGGCACAGAAACCGCTCTCATCAAAGCAGCTGACGACATAAGAATCATCCGCGATCAAGGAGGAACTGCTCTGTTAGTTCTTTTGGATCTCTCAGCAGCTTTCGACACGGTTGACCATAAGATCTTGGTCGACCGTGTCGAGGGGATGGGCATTCAGCTCACTGCTAGGGACTTACTTGCCTCCTTTCTGGCCAACAGAACCCAGGCGGTTACACTGGGCCCCTTCCAGTCGGCTGACCTGTCGTTACCGTGTGGGGTTCCCCAAGGCTCATCCCTAAGTCCGACACTATTTAATATATACGTGTCGGACCTTGCTAGTGTCATCAAAGCGCATGGGATGAGCCTAACCTCATACGCTGACGACACTCAGCTAGTGCTGGCAATAAAGGGTGATGGACAGAGGGTGGCAGAGAGATTTCAAAATGGGATGATTACTATCGGTGAGTGGATGGCAAGGAATTGCCTGAAGCTCAACTCCGATAAAACGGAGGTGGTTATCTTTGGCAATCTCTCACCAGTTTGGTCTGCCGCTTGGTGGCCATCGGCCATAGGTACACCTCCCTCCCCCACGGTCAAAGTTAGAAGCTTAGGTGTTACTTTTGATGACCAGCTTAACTTTATGGCCCATGCAAACAAGGTGGCAGCCAACGCCCATTTCAAGCTTAGAACGGTAAGAAAAATTATACCGTATCTACCAGATTCAGCAGCCAAAACGTTAGTCACTACTCTAGTTTTGACATCACTAGATTACTGCAACGGTCTGCTACTCAATGCTCAGAGCAGAGTCACCAAAAAATTACAGACCGTACAGAATGCTGCCGCTCGCGTACTGTAAAAAAAAAACAAATTTGCACCTATCTCAGACACCTTGAAAAACTACCACTGGTTGTCCATCCACAACAGGGTAAAATTCAAAGCTTTGTGCACAGTCTATAAGATACTACAGGATCAAGGACCTCATTTCCTTAAAAATCAACTGATTCCCTACAACCCATCGAGAACCCTCCGATCCACCTCACTTAACCAACTAGTGGTTCAACGTAGTCGAACAGCTTCCTGGGGTGATCGCCGCTTCTCAATTGCGGCCCCTAGACTTTGGAACACCCTTCCAAATCACATAAAAACATGCCCTTCTCTTCTTCAGTTCAGAAAAAAACTGAAAACGTGGTTATTCAATCAGTAATCTACATCCCTGTACTTCCTGATCATGGTGAGACAACAATGCATTTTTGCGCCGAGACGCCCATGGGTAATTGTACGCGCTCTACAAATATCATTAAACATAAACATAAACATAAACATAAATGGTACAGGAGGATGAACTGCTGCAAGGAGTGAGAACTGTGATACGTCCACGGAGAAAAGAATCACATTGCGATTGGATACAAGTGCTGATCTGTATTAAATTGTGATTTGGAATGAACCACTGCATATTTAGACATTTAAATCAGCTCATTTTGCCGCTGAATTTATGTAATCATGAAATGTTTCAGAGCCCTTAGAGATTTAATGAGGGTTCATGTACGAATTCCTGTCTATGAGAGTGAGGAAGCTCCACAGGAAGGGACATCAGGTCATTATATGGCGACAAGTGGAGGGCCTCATATGTGTTTGTGGCTTCGTATATGGCACAAATTCGCCGAAAAGGAGGGAGAATTAAGATTTCCACAAGATGGCACATTTGAATTAAAGTTTGTTGAGAATTTGAGGATAATATTATATGACATGAAACCACCTCCTGGACCTGCATAAGATGGAGCATGAAATGTGTTGGAGCATGCAGCATCTGCGAAAGAGAAAGACAAATTTCAGAACAGAGCAAAGAGAGTGGTGCATATTTACGCTGATTCTAAATGGGACGAAGAACAGGATAGGCAAAGGAAATGTGTATTTGAGGGAGCTAGAATGTACCCTGCATTGACCACAGAGAAGCCCGAAACAATTCAGAAACTAAATGAAATTTCAATACTGTAAGAAATCTGGTGCTGATAGTAATTCTGGTGGTGATCTCTCAGATGCTTTGTTGTTCTCACATCCACCGCCTTATGTTACACTGTCATCAGATTCAGATGGTGCTTCTACATCTAGTGGTACTGTTGCCACAGCCCCCGCTTACCAGAATGTAACTCAGGTTAGTGGACCACTTCTAACTCTTTTGATTGCAGCCGCACCTACTGAGACAACTTCTACTGTAATTGCTCCAGTTGTTTCAGCTTCTATTGTGACTGTTCCTGCACGAAGTTCACATGTCATATCCGCTCTCAGCTCAGACTTTAGCATTCGCTGGTGTATCCACACCAATAGCCATTTCTCTGAATCCTGCTGTTCACATAGTAAAATTTTTCCTGGAGCCCACCACAAAATGGCCAATCTCTAAGAGAAGGGAGAAAACATGTTTTTACAACAACAGTTATTGATGGGGAATAGGACAGTTCGATATTGAGATTTTACCCCCTGGTTTGAGAAGACACCACAGAGTATAGGTACAGAAGAGAAGGAGCCGGCATCCACAAGTCAAGGGAGAATTAGACCCTAAGACGTACCACAATTAAAGGTGAAATGGGAAGAAATCATTAGGGAATGTTTAGACAGCTCACATCTGAATCAATTCCAGGAAAATGAGCTGATATATCTGAGTAAAGAGAGTACAAGGCGTGCAGCTACAATACATAAGAAATTAACAGAATTGGCTAGAAAATGTGAGGTAGACCTCTCTAAGAGTCTTCCTTTGCAGACAAGTTTCACAGCACAACTAGAAGATTAAGCAATCATTACCATGCGATCATTCGGGATGAAGTTACACATTTCTGAATTGGTTAAATGCATTTGGAGGTGGAGTGAGTTTGACAGATTGGAGAGTGAATGGTCAAAAAAGTAGAGAAAGAAAAAGCAAACAGACAGAGGTAAGTGGAAAACCACCTGCAGCACCCCCAGATGAAGATGAGGCCTTGACGTTTCCTATGAGCGAGATACCTGATGGAGGATATTTTCATGTGCCATTGAGTTAAGGTAATTTTGCAACATTCATGAACAATTCCTGCCCAATGGTATACCCCGGTTGACAGTTCTATGAAACTTTCAACGGTTTAGTGGACAGATTTGAATACCTTTTTCGACATTGTGGTTCAGAGTGATTTATGGACAGAGTGTCAGATAGCTGTACAGTGGCCTAACACAGAGCCCTCAAGTGATCCTGGTACTCATGCACCATCTCCTATGATGATGACAAAGTATGTTGAGGAGAATACTTTCCTGAAGGTAAAAATTCTAGCAAGGGATATTGATTGGTTGAAGATCAATAGGACGACTAAAGAATCAGTGCATGCTTAATATGAATGATTTTTGATTGTGTGCAGATGCTTAAACAGCACAGTCATCAAGAAATAATAAAAGAGGAACTAGTAAGCTTTGTGTCACAGTACGTTCTTGGGTTGTGCCCAGAGATCTGTATGCACATATAATAGAATGTGATTTGCTGGCAGAATAAACCATTAGATGAAAGCCTTAGGTATGGAGTGGTGAGCAAGAGATGAAGCAGAAAAGACTTAAGGAGAAGTTTACGCTTGCCCAAATGAAGTTGATACAGAAAGGGTCTCAAAATCAGCCATATGTGGTAAAAGTGGAGGAAATTATTCAAGGTGGAGATGGTGTTTCACCAGGCAGAGTTCGAGGTGTTTAGGTTGATCCACTTTCTTGCATAGATACTGTGACGTTGAAGAGATCGACTCCTCATTATTGTAAAAAACTTGGGCATTGGAAGAGGGAGCGCCGAGAAAATCCTAATAGAGTAGGCTGTGATGGACAAATGCAATATGTTAATTCAACTCAAATGTAGAATGACCCAGTTCAGCTAATGCAAACTCCAAATCAGTCACAAGCACCAATGATGCAAGTCCCACAAGCTCCAATGCCTTCACAGAACCCGGGTAACCACAGATTTATTGCAAATCAAGATCCAAGAGCAAACCTAATTCCTTTTTCCTTAATCCATTTTAACAATTTCCCATGTTCAAGAACAAGAGTTTTTACTTTGACAATTCACAATGATTGTGCCTGACTGATGAGGTAGATTGCGTACCTTGCCTAGTCTTGGAGATAGACCAGAGTTGGCCATTGGTAGAGGTTGAGCTGAATGGCCACTAAGTGTCATTTTTGAGTGACAACGGTGCTACCTGTTCTACTGTTAGAACAGTGGGAATCCATGACCTAGCCCTCTTGGGAAAGAAGATCCATTTTGTTGGTGCTACAAATAAGCAAATAACTAACCTAGTTTCAAAGACTCCCCGTAAAAATAGGCTAATTTTATTTGTAAATGATCACCAGTTTGATGTGTGTGATTCGAGTCCTTTAAATCTGTTAATGAGGGATCTATTGTTTAATCTAAATTGCACGATTCACTGTACACCAGATGGTGTTGAGTTTCAAGCATATGATGAAGATCTTGAATTCAAGCTGTCCAGACAAGTATCCACAGTTGGACTGTTCCTTTTGAGAACAGTAGAGGACTCACCTCCCGATTTCCGAGATACTGTGAAACCCGTATTATGGGATTTTCAGTTAAAGACAACCGACTTATTAATGGAGTAGAACATAAATTCATTACGATTAAACAATATGCTGAGTTTCTGGGAATTTATACTACAAAACAACTGCCAATGCTGCCAATATGAATCATAATTTCTATTTCTATCACCAATATACGAGTTAAACACTATGAAGGCGGAGTCTACTTTTTGAATCAATCTTTTTTGATTTTAATTTTCATTTAGTTTATAATTTTTTCATTTGTTTCAGCGGATTTTACACATTTCAAAAAGGAAAACATTTCAACAAAACATAGAATTAACATACATGAACCTCATCAATACTGTACCCCTTAGTATCATTCATACACATTCTCTCTACAACATTTTTTTTCACATAAAACACATTCACACTCAAATATTCTAGTAGCAAAAATATTTTTTCTGTACAATTTATATACAATTTCTCCAAGAACCATACTATACAGTTTGTGAAATAAATCAATCTGAATGCAAATATCATTTATATTTTCCTTATGGTTCAAAAAATAATAAGGTCTACGCATTTCGAACTCCCTTTTGTTATGGGGTTCTCATCAGGACCGTAAACTGTAAGTGAAAGAAAGAGAGGGGACTCTTATTAGTTATTTGTGTAATTAAACCTCCAAGCTGCTTTGTGGTTCAACAGCCACCTTTCTACATCTTACCTCTCTAATATTCTCTCTGGTTAAAGATTCTTTAAATCACCACTACGGAGAACCACCTAAATGGTAAACATATATTTAGCATCCATGAATTCAAAATAAAAGAGACCAGATACCCCACTCAAGATAAATACGAAAACCACTCACTTATTATCTGTGGATGGTGTTCTTTGACTGTTGGAAAAGATAACGAGATGTTTAAACTTTTCGGTTTTTTGTTAGTTCGTGACTACAAACTCCGATATACATTACGGTTAGTTTCTTACCTAATTAGATTTGGTATACGCCTCTAATGTTAGGGTTTATTTGAAGAGTGATTGCCCGGACACTTCCGCCGAGTGCCTAGAAGGAAAAATGGGATCGTGTCATTCTGGCTGCTTTAATCTATCGCGTGTCGGACATTCACGATGTCTGCCTGGCCAAGTGCTTAGTTTATTCTTCAAGGCATTTAAAACGTCTTACCTTCCTTTGTTCTGCTTCGCAGCCGGATGACGGTCCGGTCTCTATCCCGGCCGGTCTGTGTTCTTCCGGGAACGCGCCTCTGTTTTTGTTACTGTCACGTGATTGGGACCGTGAGCATGAGCGCCATCTTTGAACTGGGAATATATTCCCTGATCCATAAATCCGCTATTTTCTTTTTTTATCCATCGGAGCTACTCTTAAAATGCGGGTTCATGGTGTTTTATAACTTTCCTCGGGACAGTTGGTCATTCTCTATTATTCCGACGGTATTCCCTCAAGAGTGGCATAATGTTATGGAATCCACGGGTGTAGGCGCCATCTTTAAATGGGGATTTTTATTGTCTGGAGATACATACTTAGTTAATATAAGTAGTCATTGCATACTTTTGAAAAACGTTGTACGCCAATTATCTTGAAATGAATAGTTTTTTTTTCCGTATATTCGTTCTGGACGTATTGTGTGTGGGGGTTGGATCCCCATCCGTATTGAAGAAGGACTGCTACTTTCGGTATTTAAAGGACAGGACAGAGAAGTATGTCTTCACTGTAATTTATATATTTCGGACAATTCATTAAGTCCGTCGATAGCCGAATTGAATTTCAGAATCATCATGGCTTCTTTTTGTGCAAGTTTTGCCTCTAAATCCCCACCTCTTGGATCCGTCTCTACTTTCAGGATGACTGTCCATCGTAGGTCATTGTCTTCATGATTCTTGATTTGCCAATGATTTACCAAGGGGGCATTGGGGACCTTTCTTTTGATCCTCGATCTATGTTGTTGAATTCCCGAAAACGAAACGGAGAAACTACTTAGGTTAAAGAAAAAACAGACCCGGACGGATTTGCACGGCCATTTTTTACTTAAACACCTAAGAGCCGGTACTATTCCAGGAGGTCTACAAATAAAAAATATACCTGTGATTTTTACCGAAGACCCAATTTATAAAAAGTGCTATAGCTACATCGAAACGAAGTGTAGCAGGGATTTAATGGTACTGACCATCGAAACTGCTCAGAGATTATCCCAAGTACAATTAGAGGAGATTGAAAGTCTACAAACCAGCATTGCTACAAACCAATTGATCACGGACGCTGAAAAAAGTAGAAAAAGTAGAAAAAGAAATCAGCGAATTCAAGGACTATACCATAAATCAAAAAAACAACCAATTCGATAAAGATCAGAAGAATTTCAGTTTAGAAAAGGTATACCCATTTTTACAATCAGATTTCTACTCCCGTCCTGAATCTCGAAGACATTTACAGGAATATCAAGGAAGATCATCTCAAAAATATATCACCTTTTCAGATACCTCGTCATCTGGAAGTAGCAGTGAGGGAGATAACGTTGACCCTAAAAGAACTAATAACAGAAGAGGATCGTTCCAACACAATCAACAGGGATCAGCTTTTTTAGGGAGAGGCCAGACAAAACCCAGAGGAAAAACAAGATACAATCAGCCATGGGAAATGTCGACCAGACGCCAAAATTACAAGAATTGACACCTTCCCTTATTTTCAATATCTCCAATAAAATCCTGACAAAAGACGAAGAAAGCGTCCTCCAAAAAGGACTCACATTTGTACCTACAAAAACACCGGACTTTGTCAAATTAAAAATTGAAACTATGGAATTTTTTCGAAAAATCAGACTAAAGACCTTTTTTGCAGAAAATCCACTGGAATCAAGTGCGGAAACAACTGGCCTACATAATAAATCGACATTTTGTCCTCCAAATTATAGAATACAAAAGGAGGTACTCACATTTGAAAGAACGATTTTATCAGCAATCACCGACATGGAAAGAAAGAATGTGTGGATCAAGCACAATATCACCAAATCTGAATCAATGGCGCTCACAAATTTAAAAAAGGATACAATGATCATTGTAAAACAAGCAGATAAAGGTGGAGCGATTGTGTTGTGGGATAGGACTCTTTACATCAATGAGGTTAAAAAACAACTAAACGATGAAAATTGTTATCGTAAAATCAACAAAGACCCCACACTTGAACTTAAATGCCAACTCCATGCTATTGAAGATGAAGCATTTCAACAAGGCTTCCTCGGAAAAAAGGAATCAGAGTATTTAAAAATCCAACATCCCAGAATTCCTTTGTTTTACGTACTGCCAAAGGTTCACAAAAACAAAGAAACCCCGCCTGGACGTCCAATCGTCTCAGGTTGTGAATCTCTAATGGTACCTATATCAAAATTCGTGGACTTCTTTTTAAAGCCATTCATACCAGACGTAAAATCATACATCAGAGATACAATGGACTTCATAAACAAGCTAAATGAAGTTGAATTTGACAAAATGAATGATTGGATGGTGACAATGAATATCACGTCCCTGTATACACAGATACCGCAAGAAGATGGTATACAGGTGTTAAAAAAGACACTAGAAACAAGAGAACGACCACAAAAGGTTCCAACAGAATTCATTATACAATTGGCAAGTTTTGCACTAAAAAGGAATTATTTTTATTTTGATGGAGACTTTTATTTTCAAGTAGGCGGCGTCACAATGGGATGTCCTTTTGCCCCTGAACTGGCTATTTTGCATATGTTAAGTTATGAAGAAAAGTTTATCTATCACGATAATCCTTTTGGAGTATGGATAAAAAACTGGAATCGTTTTATAGACGATGTTTTCTTTGTGTGGTCTGGTCCAGAAAAGGAGCTTTAAAACTTCCACGAATGGCTGAATAACAGAACACAGGAGATTCAATTCAGTTTAACATATTCAAAAAGCAAAATGCCTTTCTTAGACGTCGAAATATACCCTTCAGAAGAAGGAGGACTCAAGACTACTTTGTATAAAAAAGAAACGGACAAAAACCGAGCATTGCATTTTAGCAGCAATCACCCCCGGAGCCTAAAAGAAAATGTGCCTTTTGGGCAATATTTAAGGATCCGTAGAAATTGCCAAGACAAGGAGGAATATATCAAACATGCAGACAAATTGACCACTAATCTGATTGAATGCGGATACCCCAAAAAATTGCTCAAACGCTCTCAGAAAAGAGCATGGTGGACCCCAAGGGAATGCCTATTGGAAAAAAGCTCAAAACAAAAATTGGACAGAATAGTACTAGTCACCACGTACTGTCCCAATTCCAACAGACTGAAAAAGTTGGTAAATAACAACTGGCACTTGGTTAAAAACCTATGCGAAGAACTGAAAAACCCCCCACTATTCGCATTTAAAAAGGAGTCAAGCATAGCCAATAGACTGGTGAGAGCAGCATTGCCAATGAAAACTCAACCAACGTTAAGAACTATGATTGGATTACCTCCCGTAACGGGCCACCATAAATGTGGTGGTTGTAATTGTTGTGCTCTAACTGAAGAAGGGTCAATGTTTAAGCATAATGAAAGAATGTGGAGACATGATTGCTTCACAAATTGCAAATCAAGAAATGTGATCTATGGGATTAAATGTCTGTGTAATTTACTATACATTGGTAAAAACAATCAGAGGATTCGATTCAGAATTCAACAACATAGATCGAAGATCAAAAGAAAGGTCCCCAATGCCCCCTTGGTAAATCATTGGCAAATCAAGAATCATGAAGACAATGACCTACGATGGACAGTCATCCTGAAAGTAGAGACGGATCCAAGAGGTGGGGATTTAGAGGCAAAACTTGCACAAAAAGAAGCCATGATGATTCTGAAATTCAATTCAGCTATCGAAGGACTCAATGAATTGCCCGAAATATATAAATTACAGTGAAGACATACTTCACTGTCCTGTCCTTTAAACACCGAAAGTAGCAGTCCTTCTTCAATACGGATGGTGATCCAACCCCCACACACAATACGTCCAGAACGAATATACGAAACCCCCCCCATATTCATTTCAAGATAATTGGCGTACAACGTTTTTCAAAAGTATGCAATGACTACTTATATTAACTAAGTATGTATCTCCAGACAATAAAAATCCCCATTTAAAGATGGCGCCCACACCCGTGGATTCCATAACATTATGCCACTCTTGAGGGAATACCGTCGGAATAATAGAGAATGACCAACTGCACCGAGGAAAGTTATAAAACACCATGAACCCGCTTTTAAGAGTAGCTCCGATGGATAAAAAAAGAAAATAGCGGATTTATGGATCAGGGAATATATTCCCCGTTCAAAGATGGCGCTCATGCTCACGGTCCCAATCACGTGACAGTAACAAAAACAGAGGCGCGTTCCCGGAAGAACACAGACCGGCGGGGATAGAGACCGGACCGCCATACGGCTGCAAAGCAGAACGAAGGAAGGTAAGACGTTTTAAATGCCTTGAAGAATAAACTAAGCACTTGGCCAGGCAGACATCGTGAATGTCCGACACGCGATAGATTAAAGCAGCCAGAATGACACGATCCCATTTTTCCTTCTAGGCACTCGGCGGAAGTGTCCGGGCAATCACTCTTCAAATAAACCCTAACATTAGAGGCGCATACCAAATCTAATTAGGTAAGAAACTAACCGTAATGTATATCGGAGTTTGTAGTCACGAACTAACAAAAAAACTAAAAGTTTAAACATCTCGTTATCTTTTCCAACTGTCAAAGAACACCATCCACAGATAATAAGTGAGTGGTTTTCGTATTTATCTTGAGTGGGGTATCTGGTCTCTTTTATTTTGAATTAATGGATGCTAAATATATGTTTACCATTTAGGTGGTTCTGCGTCGTGGTGATTTAAAGAATCTTTAACCAGAGAGAATATTAGAGAGGTAAGATGTAGAAAGGTGGCTGTTGAACCACAAAGCAGCTTGGAGGTTTAATTACACAAATAACTAATAAAAGTACCCTCTCTTTCTTTCACTTACAGTTTACGGTCCATGAGAACCCCATAACAAAAGGGAGTTCGAAACGTGTAGACCTTATTATTTTTTGAACCATAAGGAAAATATAAATGATATTTGCATTCAGATTGCTTTATTTCACAAACTGCATAGTATGGTTCTTGGAGAAATTGTATATAAATTGTACAGAAAATATATTTTTGCTTCTAGAATATTTGAGTGTGAATGTGTATTATGTGAAAAACAATTTGTAGAGAGAATGTGTATGAATGATACTAAGGGGTACAGTATTGATGAGGTTCATGTATGTTGATTCTATGTTTTGTTGAAATGTTTTCCTTTTTGAAATGTGTAAAATCCGCTTAAACAAATGAAAAAATGATAAACTAAATGAAAATTAAAATCAAAAAAGATTGATTCAAAAAGTAGACTCCGCCTTCATAGTGTTTAACTCGTATGTTGGTGATATAAATAGACATTTTGATTCATATTGGCAGCATTGGCAGTTGTTTTGTAGTATAAATTAGGCAGGGTTTGGCCTTGCTGCCTGGGAGCCCATACCCAGTGACGTGTATCCGAGTTTCTGGGAATGCCACCATATAATCTCTCATCTCAGACAGTAACTGGAATTACTCTGATGATTGAACCGATGCTTGACTAGGAATTCTGAGAAAGATAGTCAGAAGTCTGTGAAATTCGGTGATCATGGGCTTGCAAAAGCCAAACCCCAAATATGAGTTTGTACAGGACTTGAAAAAATGTAATAGCATAATCATTCCATGTTGCCCTGTGGTACTGAATCCAGCTCTCCTGTGATGCCGAATGGTTCACAGTTGCTAATCTACACCAAGCCTTCTTCTCAATCCCAGTGCATGAGAATTGTCATTCTTTGTTCTTCTTTAACTTTGAAAATAAAGTTTTGGCATGGAGCTGAGTCCCACAAAGGTATACAGAAAGCCCATCAATCTTTAATCACATCTTCATAAAGAATCTTGAGACTCTACAAATGTCCTGTATCAGGCACAGAGGAGCACAGAGGAAGAAGATGACTTATATGGAAGTACGCCGCTAGCATTTAAAGAAGGCTTCTCCTCCTACAACAGAAACAAAAAAACGATTTTTATTTTTACAGCCAGCTAATGAGGAGCCAGAGGAGAGACAGAGAGGATGTGCAAGGAGGAGACAGGACATGAAGCCTCTGAAGCGGAGGAAATAAAAATGGAAGGATGCAAAGTTCAAGTAGGTCTCTGTGGGCCACCCAAGGGATTGCTTCTAGGCTGAAGACTTCACTGCAGCCTGAAGGGGATCGTAGAACCCACAACATCAGAAATGAGACCTGACAACTCTGTGTGTGGCAGGACTGAAGAAGTGGGAAACGAGGCACGGTAAAACATCAATAAAAATCTCCCCAGACCAGCAGATTGCGAAACGCTCCACTTGCTTTGTGTTGCTACCCGTCATGTTCCAAGAAGAGCGTGACTCGCACAGCTGCATATTAGGATGCGCATGTGGCATAAAAGGTGGCACAAAACAGGGGAATCTGGAGGGTCCTATCAGGAATGTTGATTTACTGACCTGCATATTTGATACACTGAGGTGGAAAAGAAAAAGTAAACCATCTAAATATTATATGAAAACTTTCTAAATGTTCTTCCTCCTGCCATTGAGCAGGGATACGGTATGTTTTACTAAAAAAGCATTTACTTTTACATACTTAGGTTGGTTTGAGTGGTGTAGCAACAGCATATATATTTTTTTCTTTCTCCTTTTACATTACTCTACCGACTTATGTTTTAGAAAATACTGCCCTTACAAACAGGAATAACCCAGAGACACAGAGAGAGGAATTATATACTAGAAGTGAGTCAGTCTCTGTGAAGGATAACAGCGAGCAAGAGAGAGAGAGAGATAAAAAGAAAATATATAACAGAAAGAATAAAGCTAAAAGAAGAGAGCACAGGGAAAGAAAATAATTATCAAAGGCTACAGAAAGGTTAGGATAACCAAAAGAAAAGAAGAACAAAGCTTTGTATTTAGAAGAACTTACTATGGTTTCTTCTTTTGAGGGTGTCAGTGGGAAAACAACCGAGGAAACACTAAAAGAAGGAAAGAAGAAAAATTAGAAGAATCACCCTGCTATAAGGACAAAAGACGTCCTGTCCCCATCTACCCTATGAATCAGCAGGGACCACAAGAACTTATATGTTACTAAGTATCTCAGTCACCACAATTACTCAAGATAAAAGAAAAGAAAAAACAATCATGTGTGTGGAGTTATTATCTGGCTTTATGCCAAGCGACACCCTGTAAGTCTGTTCTTGCGCAGTATATTGATAACCTGTTTGTGGTGTCAAGTACACAGGAAGCATTTAAACAGGGTACAATTGCCTTACTGAATCTTTTGGCTGAGAATGGTCACAAATTGCCCCTGAGCCAGTTGCAATATTGTCAAAAAGAGGTCCTGTATCTAGGATATCTCCTTGATAAGGAAACAAAGGTGTCACAATACAGAATTACTGCACTTTGAAAATTAATCCACCTAAAGTGCAGGGAGAAGTCTGAATATTTCTGGGAATAGTGGGCTACTGTAAGCAGAGGACACCCAACTTTTTCTCAGTGGCCAAGTCTTTATTGAGGCTCACGCATAAAGATTTGCCTGATCCACTTACATGGGAAAACGATTGCTTAAAAGCGTTCCTAGAGCTCATAGAAAGTCTCTGTCATGCCCTGGCACTAGCAACGCCTGAATACAGTAAAATATTTACTTTGATTTGCAGTGAGAGGGAAGGTTTGCTCTCTCAGTGCTTACTCAATCGGATGGAGACTCTAAAAGATCAGTGAAGTACTTTTCAACTACCCTTGCCCCTGTAGCCACAGGACTGCCCAGCTGCCTTAAAGTGGTTGTGGTAGTTATTGTCAGTATTGAGAGAAACAACAGCATAGTCATGGGACATCCTCTTACAGTGATCAATGGAGATTTTACTTACACAAACCAAACCTCAGTACATGACCAATATCAGACTCAAAAAATACAAACTATTGATTATTGCTGCTGAAAATGTAATTTTAAAAAGATGTTAGACTCTTAATCCAGCTATACTGTTACCGTTGCTAGAAGTTGATAGTGAAGAGGCCAAACATGATTGTCTCAATCTTACATATTTGTGCACTAAGGCCAGCCCTGACATTAAGGATGAACCCCTTCATGAGCCTGACTGTCATGTTCGTTGATGACTCATGTTTAAAAGATAATGACAGGAATTTGAGAGCAGTTTATGCTGTCTGCACAGTGCAGGAATTGGTGGAAGTCTCCTAGCTTTGAGGTGTCACCTCTGCTCAAGTGGCAGAATTACTTGCCCTTACTAGAGTTTGCTATCTTTCAGACCAGTTGAGAGTGACAATATTTAACAACAGTCAATATGGCTTTGGTCTGGTCCATGACTTTGGATGCTTATGGTCACAGAGGGGGTTCATGACTTCATTCTGATCTCCTATTCGGAATAGTGAATATGTGATGAGATTGTCGGAAGCTTTACAGTTTCCATAATAAATTGTAGTTGTTAAATGTGTAGCAATTTGAAACACATACGCCGTTGAAGTTGCTAGAAATTGTGCAACTGTGAAATGCACATTTAACGTAGAGTATCCAATGAATCTGATGAGGACACTACCTTTTCAATGCTGTTGTTTGTAGCTGATACATGGGAGGAAATCAGGAGACTGCAGGGGGAAGTGTCAGAAGCAGAGCAACAAGGATGGGTCAGAGCAGGATGTGTTGAATATGCAAATGAGATTTGGTTCTCAGCTGATGGGAGAGCTGTGTTATCTGACAGCCTGTTTGTCCCAATGGCAAGGCATTTTCATGGTCCTTCACACATAGTGCGGGATGCCATGATAAGATTGTTCAGGCAGAATTGGTTTAACCCACGATTTAGAGTTTTGGCTGAGGAATAGTGCCACAGATGCATTACCTGCCAGCAAATTAATGTATGGAGAAGAACCCCTGTAACCATTAGTCACATAGGTAGATAAGGAGGACCCTTTAATAGAATACAGCTGTACTTCATCAAGATGCCTGTCTGTAAGGGCGGGGATAATTCTGGTCATAGTGTGCATTTTCTGCTGAGGGGTAGAAGCCTAGCCAACATGGAAGCATGACAGTCTCTTTGTAGGTAAACTGCTGTTGCAAACTCATACCAAGTTTTGGATTTCCAGTTTCTCTGGAATCAGACCTAGGGACTCCTTTTAAGATTGAGATCTTTAAAATACTTGGTGTGGAACTGCAAGTCGAATAGCGATTGCATTGTAGCTACCAGCAAGATACCAACAAGAAGCTTCAGTAATAGTGGAAACAATCGATAGGACACTGAAATCTCATCTGGACACAGTATGTGCATCCACTTCTCTAAAATGACCAAATGCTTTGCCTTTAGTGTTGATGAAACTTCAAAGTACTCCTGACAGAAGATCATGATTGTCACCACATGAAATATCCATGGGACGTGCCATGCAATTGCTTACGAATGTAAATATCATAGATGACATGATTCCCAACTACTGCAAATGACAGGCTGATATGGAATGTTCTATCACCAGGATGCGCTATTACTGTCATCCAGAGTCAGGATCAATGTCACGACCTTAGCCCTGTTGAATGGGTCCTAGTGAAAAAGCATGTTCATTAATCTTGTTTGTAGCCAAGGTAGAAAGGACCCTAATGGGTAATCCTAATTCCCAACACTGCCGTTAAATGTAGTGGACTACCTCACTAGAGACGTGCCTCCCATACCCAGAGAGTGAGATGCCCACTCAGTGGTGATGTTTGAAACAGGTCCACGATCGTGTGTGCCTAGGCGCCCCCAAGGACGACAGGGGGGTTTGTATGCCAGAGCTCTCCATCTATCCAAGTTTCTGAAATCTCTCATATGGTGTGGAAGCATTTCCTGAGGAGGAAGATTCAAGACCTAAAAGGGAAGAAACTACAGAACTACCAAAGGTGCATAAGAATGACCCTAGTGAAGGAACAAGTGCAAGAAGTGGGAAAGCTAAAAAAAGAAACAAATGGCCAAGGAGCAGAGAGTGATGAAGATCTAATGTGTAAGTTAAATGCATTCCACAGAGCATCATCAAAGAAACAGAATCAAGTGGTGTGAGCGACACAGAAGAAGATCAGTAGACACCTAGAAGACCTAATAGCGCAAGAGTACAATGTTGCAGGTATTGTGCACCTGAGTGGATTTCTTATACTGACAGTGTGCCCGATCCAACAGTATATGATCGGAATGAACTAAAACTGAGCCACTTGAGTTCCCATGATATCCCACATTATCACAGCACATGATTCAAATATTTGAAATTAATTTCTAATTAAGCTTGACTCATTTGACATTTGATTGATTCAATTCAACAAATAATTGATTCTTCGAATAATGAACTGTGTCTGAACTGAGTTATTGAACAGACTGTGGCAACTGATATACAGATTCAACTATTCTTGCTTAAAAAAAACAAATAGAATAAAAATATATAAAACAAAACAAAAAGAATTTAAAAAAAATCCCTAGGGCCAAGGTTGCAGTAGAAGAGTAGGGTTGTCATTTTTAGAAGAAGATGGAGTAGGGCTAGGGATGCCTCATGAAGATTACTACTATATATAAGCTGAATGAATAACCGCAGACTAACAACAACAAGGTATGCTAATTTTGTGCAAGTGGAATCAAACACAGAACATCACAGAATATTTCAAGTCTGCCTGCTGCTAAATTCTACTCAAGATCTGACTGTAGATCAGCATGTGTTTCCTTACCAAGGTTAGATGTAGGGCAGTGATTGCTGTGACATTAGCAGTTGGTATGTTAATATTCTTAAACCTTTTAGTTAGTATGAGCATTAACTTTGAGATAGATGCCCATAAAAATACCCATGCACCTACATCATCTGCACACATACAAGATGGAAACATAGTTAAGGCTTCATTTATAGATTCTACAGAGGGAGGTTTCACATCGAACATTTATTCTAGATTAGTTCAAAAATACACACACTTTAGATGCTAAGGATTTCTATGTCTGTGCACACTTACCTGCTTCATCTACTGAAGATCTGATATAACTCCACATTCCACTTTTACATGCAGTTACCCGTAGCACATTGCTTAGTCTATTTTATAGGCAGAACCATTTTGAGTATTATTTCTCCAATTATTATTTTATCCTTTGTAAAGTTCCCCTTCACAAAAGAACGAACCCTCATCCACAGGCTTAGGGAAATGGATATAGCTTGTTTTTTCCTTTAGCTCCCCAACTCAAATAGACACTGTTAAGTCATATGAACACAAACTGACAGTTTTAAGAAAACCATTAGAAAATAAATTCATACAAGCTTTAGAGGAAAGGCAACTGAAAAGGAAAATGTTTTAAAGAATGTGTGGAAAAAGGAGGAAAATGAGTACAAAGTGAAAATGGTTTATCCTAGATTGATATTAGACAGATGATGGGAGGGAAATCTGTGTTTTACAAGAAAAGAAATCACATAAGACCTAGACACATGGGAATAAGTAGTTGTGAACACACATTTGAAGTTCTTGGAGGGCCTGTTCCAATACTAACTGGAGAAGAACCAGTCATCCCTGGAAAATACATTATATTCAGACAAGATACCTATTTCCAACTGCCTGCTGTTTAGAAAGGTATTTGTTATTTAGCCTTAATATTTTCAAAAATGTATCTTATAAATAGTATAACCTGTTTGACAATGACTCCATCTCACAGGAATAGGTGTAGTACTAAAGATGGAATACAATTAGTGGGGGATCCGTTTAGTGCAATTATTCCCCAATCAGGAGTAGTCCAGTATGATGGTGGATACATTTGCCATAAGTACATCTAATGCTTTGTTAGAATACAGAATTAGTACCTATTATATCAATGGTTTTACAAGACCGATTAGCTTTGGGCATATTATTAGCAGAGAAACTGACGATTCTGTAAGGTGTTGAAAGAACAACATTGCTGCTCATACAGGCCGGACGAGAGGAAGGAGATAGAAGAATTTGCTAAGATCTTTCTGAATTAAAACCTGAACCAGAGGATTTAAAAGTGACTAGTGTTTTAAGAACCTTGTTTAGGGTGCTTTTGCTTTAGGTAGTTGACTTAGTAACATTGGTAATGGATTTTTAGGTGTTATATTAAAGCCTATTTTGATTATTTAGCACAGGTACAGACCCCAAAAATTCTTCGGCCTACTCACAGGCGGAAGCAGCTCACTGTAAGTTTGCGACTGGGTGCAGCAGTACAGCATATCCCTGGCCCATCTACTTTTAGTCTGCAACGGGCCCCTCATCCAGCATATGGCGACAACTCGTCTGGCCATTAGTAAGCCTATATCTGCCAGGCGACGTAATGCCACCGGGAGTGTCTTGGAGTATCCCAGCAATGCCAGTGCGGGATTAGCCGGCATCTCCGTTTCCAGTATCATACTCATTTACGAAAAAATGTCATTCCAAAATGTATTAATACCAGGGCAACTCCACGCCATATGTATGAAGTCTGCCACCGGGGCATGACAACGTTCACACTCGGCAAATTGTCTAAGCCCATATCTATGTAGACGTTCTGGCATGTAATATACACGCTGCAGATATTTGAAATGAATCAGTCTGTGTCTTCTGTTAAGAGACAGTTTCCTCGTGCTTTGACAACAGTATTTCCACATTTCATCATCAATCTGCATTTGCAGATCACGCTGCCACGCCAGCCTGGCCTTTGAGAGTTGATGTTCCCTATGTTGAGCCCCTATTTTAAATAAGTTTGTGACCAATTTGCGTGGCGAGGATGTTTTAATCACATACGTAAGCTCTGGGATTTCCGGGGGCTCCGCCAGGTCTGGGCCTAAAAGGTCAAGCAGCGCAGTGCGTACTCTGTGGAACTGGAAGCGCAGCAATAGTGTGGTCACAACACCTAAGGAGGCAATCTGCTCCCAGGTTTTTGCCACACGTCTTTAAATAGGTCTCCCATCTTTATGACACCTAACTGGTTCAGTGCACGCGTGACCCCTTTCTCCTTCAGCGGGGCCAGCCATACCGCCCATTCTATTGGCATAAGTGGGGAGTACAGCAATTCACATCCCTGCTCCTGTAACAGCGCGTGCCTTGCATGGTTCATGGTCTTAATCGAGTCCAGTATGTCTACGTGGCGGTCAACCGGTTGGAACACCGTAGCCGGAGGGGGGTATGGGTCTGTGAACAAACGTTCTGAAATCACGTGTGGAATATTAGGGTCACCGTGTATCCATGTATGCAGATGAGCCGCCTGAGCCACTTGATAGTATCGTTCCATGTCCGGTGCACCCAGCCCCCCCAGCTCATACGGGAGCATAAGAACTTTCCATTGAACTCTGGGTTGTTTTCCACCCCAAGCTAGCTGAATAAGAGTTTCTGTCAAGGTTTTGAAAAAGGCCTTAGATAGGACCACCGGGATGTTATTAAACAGGAACAGGAATCTAGGCAAAACCACCATCTTCATGATGGCGATCCGTCCCATTAAGGATAGTGGAAGCTTGCACCATGTATCCACATCCTCAACTAACCTAGTAAATGCAACCCCGTAATTTTCCCGCACCAAAATGTCGGGATCCGTATGGAGCTGGATCCCCAAGTACCGCTCCGGCTCCGTTGTCCACTGCAACGGATATTCCATGTCGAATTGCAGCGTCACAGGTGTTAACGGGTGAACGCCACTGATTTGGTCCAATTCACTTTCAACCCTGAGAGTGCTCCGAACCGTACCACCTCCCTTAACACTGGAGAGAGGTTAGTTTGCGGGCCCCGGACATACCACAGAGTGTCGTCTGCATATGTAGAAATACCGATCTTGTAGGTAGGGAAGCTGATACCCTCGTTCATATGGTACTCCCGGAGAGCGCATGCCAACGGTTCCGCCACCAACGCATACAGTAAGGGCGAGAGGGGGCAGCCCTGCCTGGTACCCCTGCTTATCTCGAAGGCGTCCGTGACTCGATCGCCCATCCGCAATCTCGCCGTGGGCTTGTAGTATAATGCACCTATCATCTGTAAGAAGGGTTCACCCAGCCCTAATTTTCGGAGTACCCTCAGCATGAAGGGCCAATTCACAGAGTCGAAGGCCTTCTCCATGTCAAGGAAAATTGCTAGCGCTTTGTTCTCCTGACGCACATGTTGCATAGTCCCTAGGACCATGCGGATGTTATAGGTGAGGTTTCTGTTGCGAATAAATCCCGCCTGCTCTGGTTAAACCAACTCCGGCGCAAGAAACGCCAAGCGAGTGGCTAAGACCTTAGCATACAATTTGGCATCCACGTTTATCAGGGACAGCGGCCTGTAGGAACCACACATATTAGGAGGCTTCCCAGGCTTCAGAAGTGTGATAAGTAGAGCCTCCCTCATAGATTTAGGCATACTGCCCTCTACACAGATGTCATCAAATAGGGTGGATAGGTGCGGTACAAGTTTGTCTTTAAAAGCCTTATAAAAGCCCACTGTTAGTCCATCTGCCCCAGGGGCACTGCCAGACCGCATCCCCTCCAACGCCTCCATAATCTCATCCTTTTGGATGGGCATCATCAGGAATTCTCTCTGGGAGTTGGACAGTAGGGGCATTTTAATATAGCTCAGGTAATCATCTATTTCCTCCTCTACTCAGGAGGATCTGGACTTGTACAGTCCAGAATAGTACTCTCTGAACTCCGCAATTATCTCCGAGTCCTCTGTGAGTACCATACCCGAGTCCGACACCAGCTCGCCTATCACCAGTGGCCGTCTGTCGTTCCGTATAACTCTAGCCAGCAGAGAGCCAGGCCGCTCCCCCTCGCCATACATACGTGCAGTGGCGTATTTACCCATGTGTTGCACTTCCCTTTCAGCCTCCTCATTATATTCAGTTATCAAAAGTTTGATTTGCGCAGCAGTCTCCACATCGGACGTGGTCTGCTGCTGTAATTCGAGGGTCGACAGTTGGACTTCTAGATGGTGCAACCGCTGCCTTATCGACTTAAGAACACTTGAGTGCTTGGACATGGCAATACCGCGAATAAATACTTTAAATGTTTCCCACACTATTTGAAAGCTATCGACAGACCCGACATTGGTCTCAAAGAAGTTGTCAATTTCCTCTGCCAATTCTCCTCTGAATACCTCATCCAACAATGAATACGGGGGGAAGCGCCACGTGAATGGAGGGATTCTCTTTACCGGTGTCTCCAATACCAGGAGCAGCGGCGAGTGGTCCGAGAGGGTACGCGGTAGGATTGTACACCCCCTAATACTCTGGACGACCGCCTGGGAGGCCAGCCAGTAGTCGATTCTAGTATGGATATCATGGTAGGCTGAGTAGTGTGTATACCCGCCTCTCAAGGGGTGTCGACTTCTCCAGACATCAATGAGATCTAATTTGATAAGTTCCGCCTGCATGGACAAGGCTGCAGCCGATGGTCGTCGGGCTGGTCCCGCGGACCTGTCCAACTCCGGGTCAAACACTAAGTTAAAATCTCCCGCCCAGATCATCCTGGAGGAAACGTGAGTCCTACAATGCTGGGCCAAAGTATCATAAACATCTGGGGAGTCATAGTTAGGGCCATAGACATTTACTTCTATAAGATCGTGCCCCTTGCCTACACATCTGGAAATTAAGTAGCGACCTTCAGAGTCCGCCTCAAGTGCCGTCAATTTTAATTTGTATTTGGGGTTGACCCACATGACCACCCCCCTGGAATGTGTTGTAAACCCTGCTGCTACGCAGTTACCCTCAAACCCCTTAGCATAGAGCATTTTGCTATTGAGAGGGAGGTGAGTTTCTTGGATAAGTGCCAGATCAATGTGTTGTCTACGTAGGTAATTCAAAACCTTTCTAAGCTTCCGATAGTCGTTTAGACCTCTCACATTCCACGTCAGCGCTCTCAGCGATTCAGTGGCGCTTTCTGCGCTAGGTACACTAGTGTCCGTCATCTCTGAAGTAAGGATATGTATACATCAAATGGATATTCGGCAGTCTCGGGGTACAGTACTTAAGATGTGCATCAACCACACAGGTAATCTTAACAAGGGGGACCAAAAGGCGCGGGTCACCCAGTGTGCAGTGGACATCCCAGCCGTGTGACATATCTACATATAGTAACTGGGAGCAAAAGTCCAGCACAGGCAGTGCGAGCAGGCAACAAGTATAACATTGTACCAAAAACATTCCCCAAACCTCCACCCCCTTCCCACAGCAGACCCACCCCAACTTGGCCATGCCGGTCCCCAACCCTCCCATCCCAACCCCTATCATACCACCAAACATGTTGATACGAACTTCAACAGAGCATTGCGCTCGGGGGTCAAGGTTGCCTGACAGTTCCAGCAGCTCAATAACGTCCGGCCCCCTTCCCCCTGCGCCATGCACTCCCTGAGCAATGATCAGAGCTTCTGCATATTACCACTCATCATCTTTCAGGGAAACGCCTTCCCTCCCCCCGCCCCCGCGCTGCAGCGTATCCCAGCCTCAAAGAACCAAATGAGGGAGTACAGACATATGTCCCATTCTGACTTGCATTGTCCAGCTGCCCCGTGATTGTCTTGTGCGAGTCCCTTGAGACTCGTCTTTACTTATCTGCAAGGCGCCAGCCAGTTCGAGGAGTGGGGCGCTCAGTCATCTTCATCTCCGCAGCTCGACTGGGATTTACAGCATCAGCCAGTGTCCGCAGCATATCCACCCCGCCTCAGAATGCCAAGTCCAAGATCACTCCTGCTCATCCAACTGGCTATTGTCACCATCCACCTGCCGGTCCGCGTTACCATTCCTCTTCTCTCTAGACCAACTCTTCAGAGCATTCTGCAATTCAGTAGGGTCCGTGAAAATGTGCGAGTGACCCTGTTTGTTGACACGCAGTTTGGCAGGGTACAGCATCGCGTAGTCTAGACCCAGTTCCCTGAGGCGTTTCTTGTGCAGAGCGAAGTGCTTACGTGCTTCCTGCACTCTAGCCGTGAAATCCGGGAATATTGATATCGCTGAACCTTCATATTGTAGATCCGCTTTGGCTCGAGCCAGTCTGAGAGCCGTGTCCCTGTCTCTGTAGTTGAGCAGTTTTGCTATAATTGGGCGAGGAGGCATCCCCGGACGCGGCTGTGGGCCCAGGGATTGGTGTGCGCGTTCCACCACGAACATCGTCGAAAACACCCCCTCACCCAGGAGAGTTGTAAGTAGCCTCTCAACGAACAGTTCCATCTTGCCGGTCTGAGTGGACTCCGGCAGGCCCGTAATGCGGAGGTTACAGCGTCGTGAACGCGCCTCCAGGTCTTCAGTCTTGTCTTGGAGGGTTCTCATCAGGTTCTCCACTCGCTTGTGGGCCGTGTCCAGCTCCGTCTGCGCCTCTTCGACTTCCGTTATTCTCCGTTCCGCCATGTCATGTTTCTCTGCGCATTGCAGTGCCGCTACATAATTCGTTTGATGAATTAAATTGTTTACTTACCTGCAAGTATCCATATGCCGGTTTTTAGCACCCTCCACCCTGCCCCTCCCCCTCCCCGCCTCCCTGCCCCACCGTAACACCCTCCACGGGCCGTGTCTGTACAGTGTATGTGAAAGGTAGGACCTGTACTAGTGTGTGTTACATGTCTTGATAGTGAAATACTGTGTAGTTTGTTTTTACTATTGAAAGGCTATCATTCCCATAGGCTGACATGGGAGTTGCTTTGTAACATCTTACAAGTATAACGTTCCATTGGGACAAGATGGAGAAATTGAGTATAGGCTTCCTTAACTCGGGATTTAAAAATAAATCTTTTAGTAAAGAGGATTTTGATATTGTTTATTTGAAAAAAACACTTTTTTGACTTGCTTAAAATTACACCTTTTACCTGGGGTGCTAGACACAAGACCTGGAGCAGGACAGGTTCTGCACCCAAAACCACGCTGCACATGGTAATGACATCTTACCTCACGTAAAAAAAAAAAGAAATTCATTGAAAAAAACATAGGTTATAGTGACGTTACAGTTAGGAATTGTAGTAATATGCTCTTTTACATTATAAAAACCCTTTAGAAATATAGTGGCAAAAAACAAAGGTTTAAGTGACATTATAGCTAGGTAAAACTGTCAAAGCATACAGTTTAAAACGAAATCAGTGAAATTCACCAGGTATAGTTATCTCAAGCAACTATAACTCAAGCCCTAATGTAACTGTAACTCGCACCCTCGTCATGTGCTGCTAATTACCTTCAATATCAGATCAATTACATCATTACAACCATTGTGCTTGGCAAAGCCAAGAGATGAAGTTATTTGAGGGCGCGAGTTATAGCAACTTAAGATAACCATAACTGGTGAATTTCAAAGTTTTTGTTTGTTTAAAATAACTTCTTTTAGAACATATTAGGTGGGTCTGGTAAATTCGATATGATAAATGTGCATTGGGGTCTACTTTTTATTCATTCTGATGGTGGGGACATTTTTTTAAATAAATTTGTACATGGAAAATGTATTGAGTTTAGTTCACAGCACAAGCCAAATAAACGTGGCCGTTTTAAAACCTTTCTTGATAAGTAGTACAATGGTTTTTCAGCCCTGCAGATAAATAATTGTTACACATACATGATCATTTTAGATGGTATTGTTTCAAGTGTTCGTTTCGGCTGTAATACTGGGCCACTGCCTTAAAAGGTTCAGATATGTGCGTAAGAGCAGTGCGTGCCTCTTGGGGGCAGGGAGTAATACGAGAAGTTAGTTGTCCTCACTCCCGTTTGCTTCTGGTTCTCATGCCTCGAAAACTGAATTTCGCGTCTACTGTCAAACTCAGGAGGATCCGGACCGGAGGAGGTGCGTCACTCGCCGCCTATTTTCTTCGCAGGTACTTTATTGTTTTGCACGAAAGTTCATAGAACTGTTTGAGTGCAAAGTAATAGTGAGCATTCTAAACATGTGATTTTGTTTTGGTTGTGCGAAAGGGCGAAATAAATAGTGGGTGTGGCGCGCGACTACTGTCACAGCGGTGTAGGCGCTGGCATTCAGAACCACCTCGTGCCCAGTTCATGAGATGTTTTAGCAGGGGAGAAGTAAAACAGTCTGCAAGGTCATGCCGCACGTATTTTGGAATATGTAAATTTTTAGTGCCTCGATATGTGAACTTTGTGCTTAGAGCGAATGCTGATTGAACCAATATTTGTGAAGTAATGAGCTCGTCTCCTGATACATCGTTCTAGCAAATTTCCTGGCAGATTATTAATGTCCGGTCAGAAACAGTCTAGTGTTATCCATATATGCGACTGTATGAAAAAGAGCAACGCATGCAAGGCGTTTCACTGTGTTTTCAACAGTTTGAACGAGTTTTTAGGGTTTATCGGGGTTTATGAGTAGATAATTGGAGAGGATGTGGCGTAACGGCCAGGGCTGTCGATTTTTTGAAACTGTAGAACCAGGGTGGATTCTCGGCGTCTCCTCAACAACACCTTCTGATTCTGGTCAAATCGCTCAAGATCCCCGAGGCTGAAAAAAAAACCATTAATCTGTAATGTAACTGGAGCTCATGTAAGGCGCACCAGTGGATCGAGTTCTCTCTATATAAAACCAGAAAAAAATAATGTATGTAGTATTGTGAACCGGGTGCGAAGATTTGTTCTTTTTACAAAGCTACTCTTCCCTATATGTACTATATCCCCTCTGGTACTTTTTACAGTCAGTGTTTATGTACCACTAACAACACCCATGTGGGAATGTGAGAATTATAAAAGGTATCAAAAATCCATAATATAAATCAGGCCCGGTTCCAGGAATTTTTATTTGGGTGGGCCAAGGGTGCATTCGGGTGGGCCACTGCAGGCTCGATTTGTCGCATATATGTCTAGGCAGGCCTGCTTCAGGGCCCTCCTTTATCTCTCCTTAGTCTTACAAGGCCCAGTAAAACGCACTCTTTCCCAAATCTCTTTCTAAATGTGATCACTCTCAAAAAGTGTTTTTTCCATGTAATGTCCCTTTGATGGGAAGAGGAGGTTTCTGAGGTGGGAGTATCAGGCTAGTGACACTTCTCGGGCTTTATCTGTGCGAGCCTTGAGGGAAAATCCCTCTTCAATACTACCTACACCTGACCACGGACTCTGCAGAGCACTCCCACACAGGCTTGATTATCCACTACTCCTTTCCAGTGCACCTTATCTCACAGACGACCTTTGGCCGGAGCCCCATATCAGGCACCATCGGGCTCCACTTTAATTTTTCCCAGTAAAAACATTAGTAAAATCAGCTTCAAACTTAAAACATTGAATATAGTAGTAAATATAATTATTATGCACTTTAAAGTATGTTCCACAGTAGCCCTTATGACCCGACTGCTATTTAAATAAACAAAAACAGGAAGGCCGGCTTCAGCGCTGATGCGAAAGTCTTTTTTGGCGCCGCACCAATAACCTTTCTCCGTAAATACCTTTACTCACACCTTCCAACAGTGCCCCTCATCTCCAATGGCCCCCTCTATTTACGTCCTCCTCAGATTCCCTCACAGCCACACGCCACAAGTGCCCCTCTTCTCCCCATAGCCCCTCCCCCTATTGACCTCCTCCTTGGATTCCCTCACTGCCACCCTCCACCAGTGCCCCTCATCTCTCCCTAACTCTCCCCTCCACCCCATGACCTCTTCCTCTGATTCCCTCATTACCACCCTCCACCAGTGCCCCCCATCGCTCCATAGCCCCTCCCACTACTTCCTCCTCGGATTCCCTCACTGCCACCCTCCAACAGTGCCCCTCATCTCTCCGTAGCCCCTCTCACCACCTCATCCTCGGATTCCCTCACTGCCACGCTCCAACAGTGCCCCTTATCTTTATGTAGCCCCTCTCTCATATGCATTTCATTTGTTGTATAGCGCTACTCATATCAGTGTAGTGTGTGTCAGTACTTTACACAACGCACACATTATACAGAGACAATGAATCATACAAGTATGTAAATCAGTCTACAAGGAATGTCATATAAGCCAATGAGGATTGCAAGGTGTATGAATCACATGTCATCCATACTGGTGGGCAGGATATTTTAAGAGGGTTTGTTCTGGGGAAACACAACCTTAGGATTTAAAGAGTAGTCCATGGGGGTCATCTTTACTTTTAAAAATGTATATCTGCCCAAACATACTCATTTTAGCAACATTAGAATAATGAAAGACTGGGGAAATTCTAACTATATCACAAAACAAAAAAAAGCGAAGTTCTAACTATACCATTCATGTTTGTATGCAGCTCTTTGATGACAGTTCATAGGTCACTGTCCTATGATAGGATTGTAACTTCTGAACTGCAAGTAACACAAGGATCGCTGTGATAAAGGCAGTAACCCACTGAGCTATCCAGGACTTTAAGTGGGCCGGGTCTCACTGGGTCTGAGCACCAGCAGTCTTTTTAAGGAGGCCTCGAAACGGGTCTCTATCGGGCTCTGTTTTGTGCGCTGGTCACAGGTAGTCTGTTTTTTTCCGTCACTGCAGTCCGGAAAAAAGTGCCAGGGCAAAAAACAGAGCCCGATAGAGACACGTTTCGATACAGCAGGCACATCGGTGTGCCCTGCTCACAAGTGGAAAGTTGCGGCATGACGTCATGCCAGGTGAGCGTTGTAGGGGGAAGGGAAATCCTTTAAAGAGAGTCATTTTCTCTCTGGATTTACCTTCTCTTTTCGAAACTCAAGAGCAGTAACATTGTTGTGAAGTCACCAGTGCTTTAAGTGGAAGTGTTTGCAATATTATATACAGGCCATAGTTGCTGTTATTTATCTTATGCAACTAACAACCATTGACAAAGCCAATAGTCCTGACTTGTAGGCATGATGTTACTTGTTGTATCATATACCTGGATGCAATGACAGAAATAGCAAAATACAAGTCGGGCCGCACACTGCTAAACACAGATTTTTAACGTGCTGTTATTAAGCCACATCCTCAATTACATTGGCCACGCCACTTTGAGAGACCCCCAGTATTTTCATCCCACTTAAAGCCCTGGAGCTATCCACATAAAATACAGTTCATCAGCATTTAAAAACGAACAGACAAATGATTGCTCTCCAGCAGGATCATTAATCACCAGCGTTATCTGGGCATTTTGTATTATTATTGTTGACCTGCATCAGCCATGATAATGATAAAGCTGTTTAAATGAAGCACACACGAAGAATGTGTCCTGCTGGGCCTGTGCAGATTTTAAAAAGTAAAAAAAATGTAGTAACCCATTCTCTTACCTATTTCATTAGTCAAACTTTGTGTCACAGCCTTATGTAAAAAAAAGCCACTGCAGGGATCAGGAAAGGTGAATAGAAATAAACAAACTTATTTTCTCCTGCGCTGCATAGAAAAAGAAATATCAACGCAGCAGGACAGTAGACAAAGGTTACCAAAGGTGACCGTTGTCAAAGAAAGGATTTGTCGCCTTTCGCCATGCAGAGATGAAGGGGTGAAAAAATAAACAAAGCCTCGTTAACATGTACATGGTCTTGTAAAGACCTGTGAAGTACTCGGGTGTTGCAGCGATAATCTCTAACATTGTCTGGTGCGCCCGGGAAGCTGTCTCAGCCCGGGCGCACACACACGACGGGGGAGGGTTGAAGCACTTTGATCCCAAAGGCGTGGCCCACCTGCCTTCGAGCCCTCACTGCGAGGGCCAAGGATCCTGTTTGGGTGGGCCAGGCTCATGTTTGGGTGGGTCTGGCCCACCCGGCCCACCCGCTAGAACCGGGCCTGATATAAATACAGAACTGTCAAACTTGTACACGACGATATACACGCGCGGGCACATTTGGGAAAGAACAATGTTTGCCTTCGTAAATAGGTGCATTCTTACTGCATGCAGTGTATGTGAGCATGAATCCTGGTATGTGTACAAAGAATATTCTAATTTGTTGTGGATAGATCCCTTTCTGGCAAATCTCCCAGTGACAGGTTAGTGCCTGAGACCGCTAATGCAAGCTGAGCTCAGGCTGAAGGACTTTTGAGAGAGAATGACTGATTCTTCCAGGATAAGCGCTGACGTTGAGGACTGGTGTGGTATGTTTCTCGGGGAAATGGAGCCCCCCTCCCTAGGATAAGGTATAGCACAAGGAAGGAGGTGTGCCTATTGAATGCAGTGGGCTAGTCAGTTTATCTAGCCTTGGATATTATTATTATTTAACGACTTGTAAAGCGCCTGGTGACCCAAAGGTATCCCCGCGCTATAAGATTTTAATATCCAGATAAGGTGGAAGAAGAAGGGGGGGGACGTTATTTAGGGAATAGGAATGTTTTCAATTTTTTTCTGAAAATCAAATAACTGGGTTCCAGTCTGAGGGTGCGGGGGAGTGAGTTCCATCCAGTGGAAGCTTTCACAGAGAAGCGTCGGCCTCCAGTGCGTGTCTTTTTAAATTTGGGGATGTTGGCTAGATGTTCATTCTCGGACCGCAGGGATCTGGGAGCTTTATAAGGAGTAACCAGGTCACTGAGGATCGAAGGGCCAGCTCCATTAATCAGTTTGTATGCCGTGCACATGGCTTTAAATTCCACCCTTTGGCGCACCGGGAGCCAGTGCAGGGCCTTGATGGCCGGTTTAGCTGACACACTGGAGGGAAGGTTCATAATTAGACGGGCTGCTGCGTTCTGTGTTCGTTGCAGTTTAGCCATGGTGGCCTCTGGGGCTCCCAGGTAGACCATGTTACTATAGTCCAGCCGTGACAGTATTAGCCCTTGGACTAAGAGTTTTCTAGATGCGGGCGGGAGTAAGGGAAGAATCTTGCGGGTGGTGCGCATAAGCCCACAACAGGTTCCTGCAGTTCTGGCCGCTTGCGTTTTCATTGAAAGCTCGGGTTCCAGCCAGACTCCAAGGGTCTTAATTTCTTTTTTCGGAGTGGGAATTTCCCCGAACACGTCTGGCCAGACCGATGGGAATATAATAATATGATTGCTACCAGTATCCCAATTGATATGATGTTCAGGTGGGTTTTAGTAAGTTACCCGACTGGGGATATTGTGAGTAGATTAAAGGTACTTTGTGGCAAAGTAAACTATGCTTAAGTTCAAAGCCTTCTCTGCTCAAAGGGATGTGTTGCTTTTTTGACATTGTGATCAAGTCCCACACCCTACATTGACTCCTCCAATTACGAAATGAGTGAGTAGAAGTGATAACAAAGGGGTTAATGCTTTGGCCTTCTTTTATGTAAAATTGAGGATATCAACCACCATGTTTACTTCAGTGCTATCAGTGGCGGCTGCTTTGGAATGGGAGTGGTGGATAAAAAATAAAAAATTCCCTTCCCTCGCTGCAGCTGCCGCATGCCTCTCCTCCGTCCTCCTTGTCAGCACTGGAAGCAGACTCCCCCAGACAATCACGACACTACATGAGCAGCCCCATGATTGGTCTAAGCAGCCTGTGTGACCGCTTAGGCAGTGCCTGGGAGCCTGGGCATGTTCTCAAGCGGGTTGTGCAACACAGCCAGGTGGAGAACAAGTTAAGTGCACATGAATGGTTGGCCGGCCTAATTCCCATGAGGCACAGGGTCAAGACTGATTTGCATATGGCTATGTCTGAACTGGGGTCGCGTGGTGAGCAAAATATTGATGGATTAAACCCAGATCTGTAACTGGGGGTGAATGTTTTGCCAATGTGCAACATTCCGTCCATCACCTTGTGTGTTTTGCTGTTCGCCCTATGTGGGAAGGCTATGCCCAGATGTGGGTCCCGTGCTCACTACGCCACTGGAGTCAAGCTATCCTGGCTGATGACGACTGATAGCCAGAAACCGGTCCTAGGATGCTTGATTCTGGTCCAGGGAAGACATGGCTTGGCAATTCGGGCTGGACTGTTCCCATGAGGCACAGGGTCAAGACTGATTTGCATATGGCCATGTCTGAACTGGGGTGGTGTGGTGAGCAAAATAACAATGGATTAAAACCAGATCTGTAACTGGGGGTGAATGTTTTTCCAATGTGCAACATTCCGTCCATCACCTTGTGTGTTTTGCTCCCTGGTGAGCTAGCTTTCCAAAGGCCTGCCTTTATGCGCCTGGCCCATTAGAACAAGAACTTTACTCCTATTTCAATTTTAGAAATAATGTGCTGTTGGGGAAAATAGCATTGACAAATAACGAACACTCTTCCCCGAATTCCCCACATGACTGTCTGTTGCAAGACATTGAGGTGCCACCAGCTGTAAAGTACACCATGTACCTTATGTTTAATTGAAGAGAGGTTTAGAAAGAGGGGGTGGGTGGATTTGAGTTTTTCTTTGCTCTTTTTCTTACTTTTGTCTGTTCTTGTTGTTTTTTTCTCATATTATGAGATGTTAAGTTTGTATCTGATAACAATGGCAATATGTACTTTACCTGACACTTGATTGCTTCTACATTGGTGAATACTGTGTCCACGAACTAGCTAATGGCCCTCAAGAATGAAGTGTACTAAGTGTTTGTTTTTTCACACTTTATGCCTAATTGAAAGTAATCAATCAAAACAACTCTGACATAAAGCTGGGGCATATGAAGAAGATCAACAATTCAAAATTCAGACAAGCAAGACTTCCCATAAAGAAAGGTCCAAGAAATTCAGTAGAGTCTCAGAGCAACATGAAATACAAGTACATTTATTTGATTCTGAGCTGTATATCACATCATGCAAAACAACAGACTTACTAATATGCAGTGTTTGATTAATTGAGTTGTCATTTGAATAATCAGATTAGGGATTTCATGGTTGTAGTGTGACAGGCTAAAGCATAGTTTAGCCTGCCTCAACATAAGTGAACTAGCAATCTTGGGGATCCTCGGATTAACTCTTTTGTTGTCATACTGAATACCCAATTTTCTAAGTGCTAGCTTTTTTTATATTTCTCTTTGTCAACCAATAATTAAATTAGTTGTTATGTGATCTTAGTTCAACGTGACATTTCAGCCAATTGAGTCCTTTATAAATTGGTACAACATATCACCATAAGATGCACAACAAAATATTACCGTTTAATTAATTCACAGTTAATTTGCATTTAGAAACCGGTTATTTTAATTTATCAAGGACTCAAGTATGCTTCGTCAATGGTTTTTTGGCACCTGGTAGGTGTGCTCAGAAAGCCCTCACCCACCAACCTAGTTGGTGGCATGCTTCATCATCGGGCCCACCCAGTGACACCTAGCGTGTCCCGGGTGTGCTTCGACGCCTGAAGACAGCGGAGCAGGTATGTCGCTGTGTGTGCGGTGAAGACTGTTATGGATCGTGATTTTAAAACGGCTTGGCGGGGATCCCAGTGCCCGAGGGCAAATACACTTTATTAGCTGGGTCACCGTCAGCGGTTAAAAAATAAGGCTAATTGGATGTTAGAGGCGGGTTACGACCTCCCACATCCTGGGGTGTGTCAACATGTTTCAGCCAGTGCCTTATTACTATGCTGGCTTTCTTCAGGACGGATAAAAAAGGTGTGTGCAATTAAAATTAGTGAGTGTATATCCAGACTATGTGTATACACGCCCTAAAGTGTTTTTCTATGTGTGAGTGGGGAATTCCCATCTCAAGAAAACACCTGTACATAAAACATTTAGGACAAGGACAAAACATACAAGGGAAAAAGTTAGAGTCACTTGGCTGTATAATATGAATACAGTTGGTTGCCGGCTCTATAGCGGTGTGGGTGCTGGCTATGAGCGGCTAGGGTGTAATGGCACTGGTGGTACCATTAGGGTGGGATTCGCACTGGATTGCGGTAGTGGGGTGGCTAAAACACGAATAGTTCAAATTGGTGCACAGTGGTACAAGAGGAAAAACATAAGAGTTCAATCTTACGCTATTTTGTAAAAAGTGCTACTTCATGGTTTGAGAAGTGGCATAGGTTGACCCTGTGGAATGAAAACATAGGTTTTGCCACAGTGGTTGAGAGAGAGAGAGACCTGTAGGGGAGAAAACGCTTACCAGAGATGAAGAACCGTCTTAGTACTCACTGAGTTCTTGGTCAGAGCCTGCCGTGGACCTGTACTGCCTCCTTCGCTGCACCGGTAGCGAATGGCCAGGGGAGTGGGCTTTTTATACTGCAGGCTGATTGTTAAATTATTGCCACCTGTGTTTTTCGAGAAAAAGGGTGAAAAGACTCGAAATACCGGGTCAGTGCGCTCGCAAGCGCTAGTCATGGTTGGGGTGGCGGTCTGCGCATGCGCGTAGTAGTGTGCTGTTATCGCGCATGCGCATAGGGTGCTCGTTCTGCGCATGCGCACGAGTGGGAGTGCCGGTACTACTCGCTCGCGCGTGCGCGGTTAATGCGGCGCGAGTGAGAACCATCAGGTGCTTTTAACAAAAGTGGTGGGGCAATAGGAAACGACTAATGATGGAATTACTGAGGCAAATGTATGCCTCATTGCAACTGGGCACTGGTCTTGTTAGAGTGCCTGTTGTCAAGGCGACCGGGCGATGGTCTGGGGATGGCTGGCACTGCTGGGCTGGGGGTGTGAGTTTGGGGGTCCTCAAGGACCAGCTGGTGAGCACCAGACCTAGACTACCACCCAAGCAACCAGCCAATACCATCTTAAATGCCTGGGGCCTTCCGAAGGTGGTTGGACACTACCCTTGCAACGATTGCAGTGTGTGCCATTTGACCACGCATACCAAGACGCTCCACCTGGAACCCGACAAAACATGGACACAACAAAGTCACACCAACTGCAACTCACGCAACGTGGTGTACCTCCTGACCTGCACATGTGGCCTCCGTTATGTGGGGATGACCACCCGAAAGATCAAGACCAGAATCACTGAGCATCGGAGCACGATCCGATGCAAGAAAAACGTAAGCAAGCTTACGAACCATTTCATTACCCAAGGTCACACTCCTAATGACTTTAATTGGACAATAATCGAGCAGATCCCAGAAAGTGCCACTGAAAATGACAAAAGACTCCTGGGCAAAGAACAAAGATGGGTATACCGTCTGTCAACATCGACCAATGGGCTCAACGATGCCATCCCGTGGAACTCATTGTGCCACACATGATCAGGACATTAAAAAAAAACCCCAAACTCACACCCCCAGCCCAGCAGTGCCAGCCATCCCCAGACCATCGCCCGGTCGCCTTGACAACAGGCACTCTAACAAGACCAGTGCCCAGTTGCAATGAGGCATACATTTGCCTCAGTAATTCCATCATTAGTCGTTTCCTATTGCCCCACCACTTTTGTTAAAAGCACCTGATGGTTCTCACTCGCGCCGCATTAACTGCGCACGCGCGAGCGAGTAGTACCGGCACTCCCACTCGTGCGCATGCGCAGAACGAGCACCCTATGCGCATGCGCGATAACAGCACACTACTACGCGCATGCGCAGACCGCCACCCCAACCATGACTAGCGCTTGCGAGCGCACTGACCCGGTATTTCGAGTCTTTTCACCCTTTTTCTCGAAAAACACAGGTGGCAATAATTTAACAATCAGCCTGCAGTATAAAAAGCCCACTCCCCTGGCCATTCGCTACCGGTGCAGCGAAGGAGGCAGTACAGGTCCACGGCAGGCTCTGACCAAGAACTCAGTGAGTACTAAGACGGTTCTTCATCTCTGGTAAGCGTTTTCTCCCCTACAGGTCTCTCTCTCTCTCAACCACTGTGGCAAAACCTATGTTTTCATTCCACAGGGTCAACCTATGCCACTTCTCAAACCATGAAGTAGCACTTTTTACAAAATAGCGTAAGATTGAACTCTTATGTTTTTCCTCTTGTACCACTGTGCACCAATTTGAACTATTCGTGTTTTAGCCACCCCACTACCGCAATCCAGTGCGAATCCCACCCTAATGGTACCACCAGTGCCATTACACCCTAGCCGCTCATAGCCAGCACCCACACCGCTATAGAGCCGGCAACCAACTGTATTCATATTATACAGCCAAGTGACTCTAACTTTTTCCCTTGTATGTTTTGTCCTTGTCCTAAATGTTTTATGTACAGGTGTTTTCTTGAGATGGGAATTCCCCACTCACACATAGAAAAACACTTTAGGGCGTGTATACACATAGTCTGGATATACACTCACTAATTTTAATTGCACACACCTTTTTTATCCGTCCTGAAGAAAGCCAGCATAGTAATAAGGCACTGGCTGAAACATGTTGACACACCCCAGGATGTGGGAGGTCGTAACCCGCCTCTAACATCCAATTAGCCTTATTTTTTAACCGCTGACGGTGACCCAGCTAATAAAGTGTATTTGCCCTCGGGCACTGGGATCCCCGCCAAGCCGTTTTAAAATCACGATCCATAACAGTCTTCACCGCACACACAGCGACATACCTGCTCCGCTGTCTTCAGGCGTCGAAGCACACCCGGGACACGCTAGGTGTCACTGGGTGGGCCCGATGATGAAGCATGCCACCAACTAGGTTGGTGGGTGAGGGCTTTCTGAGCACACCTACCAGGTGCCAAAAAACCATTGACGAAGCATACTTGAGTCCTTGATAAATTAAAATAATTTATTTTCTTTTGATTATTTAGCTAGTCCATTTTTGATTTATTGACATATAATTCGGGGGATAAGGACTAGCTTTCTGGTCCTCTCTCTCCCTCTTGATACACGCATATATTGGCAGCGCGCAGCTGTGAGAGCATATCCTCAGCCATGGCCGAAAACCATGGCCTAACCTTTACGGAGAGTGACGTCACGGACATACTATCCGATCCGTCCCTTCAAGCAGATTTTAATATCGCCAACACCATCGCACAGACCACCGATTGGGAGACCCTCACAGAGAGAAAACGCAACAGAATAAGGACTATCCTACACGGAACCATCCTGGCCCAGTACCTTAGAACAAACACCGCCCCGAGGGGCCTACTGGTCACCAACGCACCCAGAATCTTCCTTGATGATCCAACTTTCAGGAAAGACTGGGCGCAGATAGCCTGGCACTGCACCAGGGACTGGATGATCCTGATCATCAAGACCGCCAAAAGACTATCAGATGCCATCATGATAGAAATTCAGACAACAGAGAGCCATTTCAAAGCCACCATCACAGCATTCAAGAAAAAATTGGAAGACCAAAACAGAGACATTAACGAGTACAAGGAATACCTAACCCAAGCTAAGATCAAAAAATTTGAGAAAGACTTGAAAAGATTTAACTATGCCAAGGTCTACCCATATTCGGAAGAGGATTACGCACCACAAACCAACAACTCCAAATTGTCGAACACCTCAGGGGACGACAGCTCCGACTCGAGTAATTCCAGCAATGGCTCACAAAAGAGGGGAGGACGCGGCAGAGGGCGAAGAGGACAACAGTGGCCAAACAACTGGCCAGGAGGACAACAAAGCAACTTTTATGGCTTTCCACCAAACCTCGGGCAAATGCCTAACCCCTACTACGGCTTCCCGCCCATGTACCCACCAGGACCCATGCCACTCTTCCCTGGAAACCAAGGTCCACACATTCCTTTTTTAGGACAGGGCCGAAGAGCTCGGGGAC